>NC_057812.1:603459546-603819048 GCF_018294505.1 Triticum aestivum
CCGGCCCACGCCCCGCCGCCGCCGCCTTGCACCGGCCACCGGCGCCCTCTCCGGCGAGCTTGATCCAGCCTCCTCGGGTTGCGTGCCCGAAACCCTAGATCCAGATCTGGGTAGTTTTTTTTCACCAAGTCCCGGATATTTTTAGTTCATATGCTCAAGTTCACGGCTCCGTAACTTTGCATCCGTAGCTCCGATTCATGCACATAGCATATCAAAATGTTCGTCTCGATGAGTACATCATTTTATTCCATTGCATCATTTTCATTGGAGCTGATCTTGATGCCCAAAATGCTGCTAGAAGAGGGCTACTTGAGTTAATTGTCAGATCTGTTACTCCGTTTAGCACTTATGTCATTTTTGCCATGATTATGTGTGCATGCTATGCCTGTGAGTCCTTCATATGTTTTGTTAAGCATCTTGTTATCTTTCAAGAGGTGCAACTCATGCATTTTTAGGATGTGTGTGGTGACTTGTGCAAGCTTGCAAAGTGGGGCACCCGGTAAATCTGTTTTCAGGGACTTAGTAGTTTTCACTAAGTCTGGGATTATTTAGTTCATGATGCCATATGTTCATGTTGTTTCCTAGTGATCCGTGCCTCTTTTGAGGATGATCAGTAAGGGAGTTTTGTTAATCTTGTTATGCTCTATCCATCCATCTGTTTACTTGCAATTATGGAGCCCCCTAGCTTGAGCCAATCGAGCTCTACTTTTGCTTCATTGTGAATCTGGGAAGATCGTCAACTTGTTTGCGATTTTGCCGATGTTATTGTACTTGATCCGTGCATGCTATGCCATTGTTCTTGCCATGTATAGCTTGTATTTTGTGCCTTCTTTAGGGATGTATGCTTGTCTTGCCATGACTTGCACCGTGGTGAGTGCATTGAGCTCGTAAACATGCCTTCATGAGTTATGTTTCAGCATGTCCCAGTTTTCACTAAGTCTGAAAACTGGTTATGTATTTGCTATGTTCGTGTGCTTGTTAGTATATTTTGTGATCCCTTTTGGCTCAAGAAGGTCACTAAGGGACTTTTGTTAAGCTTGTTGAGTAGCTCCATGCCATGTCTTTCTTTGTCATGTTCAGGTCCTGTAGCATGTTGTTTTGTTGCTCCGAAGAGGGCTATATGATCTGAAATTCTAGACAAGTGTTAATTTCACTAAGTCTGAGATCTGTTTTACCATTTGCGTTTTTGCCATGCTTGTTTGAACCTCCTAATGGATGATCTGGCCGTAGCTCAGTGCTAGACTTTTGTTAAGCATCTTGTGTGCATCCCTGCCATGTATTTTGTTGTCATGTTTGGGTGCTGTAGCATGTTCATCTTGTTGCATTTAGGTGCCTACTTGCTGTAAATCGCAGACCTGTGTCATTTTTTGAATCGCTTGCCATTTCCAAACCGTAACTCCGATTACCGCGTTCTTTATATCGTTTTCAAGCGATTTCATCTCATCTTTCGAGTGGCACCCTTGGAATTCCAAGTTGAGGCCAGGTTCATGCATTTCCTGTCATATCTTGCATTTTGCATCCCGCATCGCATCCCGCATAGCATATCATCATTTCATCATATTGCTTGATCTTGCACGTGGTTGATTGTATCCTTGTTGCTTGTTTGTCTTGTTTGGGTAGAGCCGGGAGACGAGTTCGCTAACGAGGAGCCCGTTGAGTTTGCTTGTGAGGATCCAGTCAACTCTGGCAACTGTGTAGGCAAGATGATCATACCCTCGAAATCACTACGATCTTTGCTATGCTAGTTTGCTCGCTCTTTTGCTATGCCATTGCTACGATGCCTACCACTTGCTTGAAAGCCTCCCAAATTGCCATGTCAAACCTCTAACCCACCTTGTCCTAGCAAACCGTTGATTGGCTATGTTACCGCTTTGCTCAGCCCCTCTTATAGCGTTGCTAGTTGCAGGTGAAGATTGGAGGCCGTTCCTTGTTGGAACATTTATTTACTTGTTGGGATATCATTATATTGCTAAGTTATCTTAATGCATCTATATACTTGGTAAAGGGTGGAAGGCTCGGCCTCTCGCCTAGTGTTTTGTTCCACTCTTGCCGCCCTAGTTTCCGTCATATCGGTGTTATGTTCCCGGATTTTGCGTTCCATACGCGGTTGGGTTATAATGGGAACCCCTTGACAGTCCACCTTGAATAAAACTTCTCCAGCAATGCCCAACCTTGGTTTTACCATTTGACACCTAGCCTTTTCCCTTGGGTTTCGTGGACTCAAGGGTCATCTTATTTTAACCCCCTCGGGCCAGTGCTCCTCTGAGTGTTGGTCCAACCTAGAGCACCGTGCGGGGCCGTCCCTTGGCAACTTGGGTTACGTTGGCTCTCGTACGCTTAGCTTATCCGGTGTGCCCTGAGAACGAGATATGTGCAGCTCCTATCGGGATTTGTCGGCACAGTGGGCGGTGTTGCTGGACTTGTTTTACCATTGTCGTAGTTGTCTTGAATTACTGAGATACCGAGTCTGATCGGAACGTCTTGGGAGGAGGTCTATTCCTTCGTTGACCGTGAGAGTTTGTCATGGTCTAAGTTGGGACTCCCCTGCAGGGATTGAACTTTCTAAAGCCGTGCCCGCGGTTATGGGCAGATGGGAATTTGTTAATGTCCGGTTGTAGATAACTTGAACCTTAATTAATTAAAATGAATCAACTGAGTGTGTTACCGTGATGGCCTCTTCTCGGTGGAGTCCGGGAAGTGGACACGGTGTTGGGGTAATGTTTGCGCAGGTTGTTCTCTAGTTTCTCGCTCGTGCTTTGCCTCCTCTTCTCACTCTCCTTTGCGAATAAGTTAGCCACCATATTTTGCTAGTCACTTGCTGCAGCTCCACTCATATTTTACCTTGCCATACCTATAAACTTAAATAGTCTTGATCGCGAGGGTGCGAGATTGCTGAGTCCCTATGGCTCACAGATTACTATTACACCAGATGCAGGGCCTGATGATTCCGCTCCAGGTGACGCGTATGAGCTCAAGTGGGATTTCGACGAAGACTCTCAACGATACTACGTTTCCTTTCCCGATGATCAGTAGTGGTGCCCAGTTGGCGGTGATTGAGACCGTTGTCGCATGTTGGGTTCTCTTTTATTTTGGCGTCGTAGTCGGGCCATGAGTGTTTGGATGATGTAATGTTATTTATGTACTTGATTGACGTGGGGAGTGTAAGCCAACTATGTTATCTCCCTTTTATTATATTACATGGGATGTTGTGAAGATTGCCTAACTTGCGACATATGCCTTCAATGCGATTATGCCTCTAAGTCGTGCCTCGACACGTGGGAGATATAGTCACATCGAGGGTGTTACACCTCAGCCCCACCTCCATGGCGCCCCCCACCGCACCAATTTCACAGCCGCCCTCCTCCCTAATGCCGGAGACGCTGTCCATTTCCCGTCGTGCACTGGTTCGTGGGCCTCTTATTCCGTGCTGCTGGTGCTGCCTCGATGACGGCCGCGTGAACCGTACCGAAGCCGATTCACCCCCGCCGTTGTTCACGGCACCGGAGCGGCTCCAACTTCGGATCCGTCCAGAGTCCTGGCGCTGCTTCGGCGTAGCCGTCGACCGTCGCGACATCGCTCTTTCCCTGCCGCCGGTCGCCACCGCAACCGCGCCGGCCTTATCGACTCGGCAGCTGGACCTGCCTACTTCACCATGCCACCAGATAGGTCGCACCCTCATCTCGAATTACTTTATTTAGGTGTCAGTTGTCTGAATTTTTTTCTGGGCCAATCGATTTGCAATGGGAAGCAGCACCCCTTGAGGCGTCGGAGCTCCTAGGCTGCCGGTTGGCTGGTGTCTAACATAAGGGTGCGGGGCCGCAAAGTTCGCCGTGGAAGCAGCGCTTAGATGGCTATCTTTTAGAGTTGCGTGGGTTGAAGGTACTACCGCTGCCTGATCTAGATGAAGGGGAGTCTTTGTGGATTGGCCCGGGGGCGGCGCAACCATGGCAGTGTAGTGGGGGGAGCGGGGTTTTGGCCGAGGCCACAGACGGCGGAGGCAGGCTGCTCTGCCGTTGGTCGCTGGCTCTTCGGGGAAGATTCCGAACAGTGTCAGCCGGGAGGCACAAGACGGCCAGCCATCCAGCGTAGATCGGACAGTACCAAAATAAAATAAAATCATGTGACCCCAATTTAGTCTTCAGTCAACAGACATGTGACGACTCTCGTACCTTGCTGTTGATCTCTTAGTGTATTTCTTCAGATCAAAGAGATATGTCGTTCTTAACATTATGCGTTATCTGCATCTTCAGACACACCATCTTCTGACTCACCGCAGTTGCTCCAACAAGGGAAGCATACACCAGAAGGGAGCTATAGTCCCCACTCAACAGTTCCCTGCATCGAATGCGCGTGCCTCACATGCACAGCCACAACAACTGCAGGGCCATCGACAAGTCAGCACATGATGCTCACTCCTATGGATGGCAGCCACATAGGTTGTACCCTCATCTTACTTGTGTGCAACATTTATGGCTTTGTTATTCATCTAAGCATGGAAAATAGATCATCACATTTCACTATATATTCATGCTGATCTCTTACGGGTCTTGTTTAGGAGTTAACGTTGTTCCATAGTTCAGCTAAGATACTTGTTCTTTAGGTAACACTGTTCCATAGTTATCATCCATCAGCCAATGCTATCCCACAGGCTGGTGATTATAGTATTATACCACTTCTAGTATTTCCTATGTTGTTCTTTAATACTTTTGTGTGCCATCTAGTTAATCTTGAGTACAAACGATACATATTCTGTAGCTTTCATCTGTGTTCTCCCTTTAGTTTATGAGACCTGTTGCTGCTAGTTAACCCCATTCCTACTATTCATGTCGTCTCCTACAGGCACTCATTACATAAATCTAACTACTAGTTGTCTTCCATGCATGTCAGATATAATTGCACACACTGATATATCCACAAGAACCTCACGAAGTAATGTAAAGGCCAATAAACTTGATGTCAATGATACCCAATATGATGGAACATGCAAAGGCAATTGTTGGTGTCAAAACCGGCGGATCTCGGGTAGGGGGTCCCGAACTGTTCGTCTAGGCCGGATGGTAACAGGAGGCAAGGGACACGAAGTTTTACCTAGGTTCGGGCCCTCTCGATGGAGGTAAAACCCTACGTCCTGCTTGATTAATATTGATGATATGGGTAGTACAAAAGTAGATCTACCACGAGATCGAGGAGGCTAAACCCTAGAAGCTAGCCTATGGTATGATTGTTGATGTGTATGTTGTCCTACGGACTAAAACCCTCCGGTTTATATAGACACCGGAGAGGGTTAGGGTTACACAAAGTCGGTTACAATGGTACGAGATGTTCATATCCGTATCGCCAAGCTTGCCTTCCACGCCAAGGAAAGTCCCTTCCAGACATGGGACGGAGTCTTCAATCTTGCATCTTCATAGTCCAGGAGTCCGGCTGAAGATATAGTCCGGCTATCCGAACACCCCCTAATCCAGGACTCCGTCAGTAGCCCCCGAACCAGGCTTTAATGACGATGAGTCCGGCGCGTAGATTGTCTTCGGCAGTGCACGGCGGGTTCTCCTCCAAATTCCATGTACCTGTCGAATAAAGTCTGGTTTCTTGTAGATGTTGCGCTCCGTGGATTCTACGTCCAATAATGGCCGCTTCCCACGTGTCAAATGAATATGAAAAGTCTGAGTGTTTTTACATTCACACCCCTAGCCGCGTAAATGAGCTGCCCTATTTAAGGGGACGAGGATTTAGATCCAATCCACACCTTCTCCCCTCCGCGAGTGTTCATCAGAGCACATCCAACAAAGGTCCATTCCACCATGGCCAGCCGTCGCAACTCCTCCCCTCGCCCTTCCATCCCTAAGCCTGGATATTGGGAGAGATGTTCCATCCCGCATAGCGAGCTAGTGATGCTCCAGACAAAGGGATTTCTCCCCCCGGCCTATATGGTCCCGGTTTGAGCCGGTCTTGCTGTCTACAACAGCGGAGAGCAAGCAGAGAATGCCCCTAATCCCTCCGAAGGAGAGCGGGTGTGCCTCGTCCCTTACTTAATAAGGGGGCTCGGATTTCCAATCCATCCATTTCTTCGGGGGCTGATGGAGTTCTACGGCCTCCAGCTACATCATCTCATGCCTGCCTCAGTATTGCATATCGATGGCTTTGTAGCCCTCTACGAGCTGTTCTCGGGTGTTGAGGCTCATTTCGGACTGTGGAAGGAGCTATTCTGCCTCGTGCCCCGTTCCAAGAAGGGGTCAATGTATCAAGTGCGCGGAGCCGAAGTGTGGCGCATCGCCGGGACCGGATATCTATCCGGAACCCCAAAGAAGGCGTCCGAAGACTGGCCCTCGGAATGGTTTTATATAGAAGACCTCCCGCTGCCGGATCCTGTCCGGATCGGTCTCCCTGAATTCAACAGTGCTCCCTTAAAGAAGCGCCTAAGCTGGCGCCCGCGGAGCCCTTAGAGGGAAAGTGACAGGGACATCATTTACCTGATGGGCCGAATAAGATTGTTAGCCCATTCCGAACTAACCATGATCGGGATCATGGCCGAATGCATTATGCGGGGGGTGCAGCCGCTTCAGTATAGAAGCCACCCCCTGTGGAACTTCAACGGGGAGGACGACGGCACCCGCTACGGCCGTAAGGGGCCGGATTCAGCTGCCGCTCTACTAAAGATCTTGTCCACTTTGTATAAGGGAGAAGAGGAGGAATTTCTCTGCGTCAACCCGCAGGGTGGATTCTCTATGCACAATCCCCCAAGCTGGGTAAGTGGTCGCATTTACTTACCCATTCGTTTTGTATTCCCATTGTTAAATATTTAGTCTGACGATTTCAACGCAGGAACTGCGCTGGGCTGTTAAGGAGATAAACAACCCTCCTCCACAACCCGAGGACCCAGGACGGTCCCTCGACCCGACCTCTCAAGAGGATTCAGACATATCTGTGGAGCTGATTGATGGAGTGTTCCATCAATTGAGCAAGGACAACATCTTGGTGGCCATCACGGCCGATTACCCAGGGCTAATCCTGACCCCCCAGGTAACTGAGATCGAAGTCCCAGTACCCCGAATAGGTATCCGCCCGCTCGTGTTTTCAGTTCGCTGATTACAACCGAACTTTGCAGGGGAGGTATTTAAGGCGCAAGGCCGAACTTGCGGCGACAAGCCAACGAGGGGCCGTAGGGCCCCGCGGGCAGAAAAGAAGTGCAGTCCGGACCGAGGTGTGAACGCAAAGGTATGGCGCGCTCCCTTATCCCAGGTGTTATACCTTAGAGGCATATTGACACTCGCACTTTTTTCAGGACAAAGAGACCTCGCCGGACTACATCCGGAGAGGCTGCCAATCGCTCCTCCACGAGCCAGGCTCCAAAGCCTGGTCAGGAGGCGGAGGCGAACGCAAGGCGCGCGCCAGACGCTCCTCCGATGGAGGATGTGGACGGGTTGTCTGGCACCAACTCTGAGGTGGAGAGTGCCATGAACCACAGGCGTCGCCGGACAGTTCTTCTCGACGCTTGTTTCTCCCAAGGGGCGTTAGATGCCTTCAACTCGGGAGATGCATATCTCCGTGCCGCTCAAAATGGTCTAGCCAGAGCCACGGAGCAGTATGTAAAAGACATACGGGTAAGAAAATTCTGGTAATTATATGTATATACCAGTAGCCCCCGAGACTTGAAACAGTTAAAATAACTGATTTAAGGATCATTTGTGATGCAGGTTCTTACAGAAAAGAATTCCCTACTGTCCAAGGAGCTGGAAGAGTGCAAAGCCCAACTTGAGGTCGCACTAGCCGCGGAAGGGGAGCCCAAGGAGACCCCCTCTGGTAATATACACTCTGTTAATATACACTTCGAAAGATAAGTATTTTGCGAAGCACGACTTTGGTGCGAATCTGACAAATGAAATTGCAGATGGCGCCGGATTGAATCCGGAAAGGCAACACCTCCTACGTCAGCTAAAGGCTGGTGAGAGGGTGCTGACAAAGGTGGTGCGGGAGAAGAACGATCTCCAGGATGCCAACACCAAGCTGGGCGTCGAGCTGAAAGATGTTCGTGCTCAGCTGTTAGACACCAAGCTGGGTGCAGGAGAATCAGCAGCTTCGGCGCGACATATTTAGTAAGTGCTTGAACAAACCTTTTGAAAGAAAGTTCAGCAGGGAAGTCGACTAACAGAGCAATGTTTGTAGGTGTGCTAACAGATCGTCCTGCAGAGGAGATGCCCGGTTCTACGGGTGACCTTCTTCCCGAGATCTCGCAACTGCTCGATCGAGTTCGGCAGGCGATGCAAGGCGTCGCCCAGGCCCTGTGGCCATCCGTCTCCATGCCCGAAGGTCTTGGAGAGCTTGCGGAGAAGCTAAAGGGAGCACAACGGCGCTTCCGATTGTATAAGATATCAACTTGCCGTCAAGGCGCTAGGGAGGCCTGGGCCATGGTGAAGACGTGGTACGCAAAGGCTGACCCCAACCACATGGCCGAGGTCGGTCCTGTAGGGCCCGATGGGAAGGAGATCCCTATAAGCTTAGTATACGGCCAAGTAGAGTTGGCCGCAAAGTATTCCCAGCAGGACTGTAAATTAGACAGCCTGTTAGATGGTATTGAAGAGGAATACAACCAGCCAAAATGACTATGTCATTTAATTGACATTTATAATGCCTTCTAGCCGGATTGTAGATCATTTGTCATGGTCGACCTTTTCGCTTCAGCCTCGGGACCTGACGGTTCGGAGTGTGTCCGAATTCCCATGCGGTTATATAGGAACCGGGGAATGCATGGAGACCAGGCGTAGGGGTCATCAGGGCGTGAACAGACAAGTGCCCAACTAGGTATGTTATATTACATGGTTAGTAAGAAACATTTTCCAGGGAGAATAGTTCCGTTAGGGGTTCCTTTCCCTGGGAGGCATGCCCTAAGGTGCATGTCCATGCTGCGAAAAGAAACGCAGGAAAAACATCTGGGGGCATATAGATAAAAATAAAAAAGATCATCTTTAGTTCACCGACCGAATATTCCCTTAAGAACGCTAGCTTTCGGCTTCACCCAGTCTGAGGTACACGTCCGGCTGACCCGGCAGTAACAATCGCAGAGGTGCTCCCTTTACCACCTAGCCGAACAATCGGGAACGTAGGGGTAAGCACAGGAGCCAGGCAACCCAGCTTGGCCAAAACTTAAGTCATAGCGATGCATATAATGGTGAATAAAAGGTACATGCGGAAGTGTGACACATGTGTTGGGCATGAAGCCCGTATGAATAAGCTTCTGTTTAAAGAAGCCCCCAGGTTTAATGAGCGCGGATAGCGCGTAACTTTATGAGCCTTTAGAGGCTATAAGAGAGAGAGAGAGAAGAAGAGAAATGTAAGACAGAAAATATATAAAAAATGGACAGAGGAAGGAGACGAACACAGAGTCCGGCGCTAGGCATAGAATCTTCGGAGACGGGCTGCATTCCATGGGTTTGGCTCGAGTTGGTTATCCGATGCATCCCGCAGGCGGTACGCTCCACCAGTCAGGACTTGGTCAATTATGAAGGGACCTTCCCACTTGGGCTTGAGTTTGTAGTTTTTCTTGTCCGGTAGTCGTAGAACTAATTCACCAACGTTGTAATTTTTGACCCGTACTTCTCTGCTTTGGTATCTTCGAGCCTGCTGTTGATAGAATGCAGAACAAGCTTTTGCCACGTCACGCTCCTCCTCCAATGCGTCCAAGTTGTCCTGTCGATCGAGCTCGGCTTCTCTTTCTTCATACATGCACACTCGAGGTGAGTCATGAATTATGTCGCAAGGCAAAACTGCCTCTGTGCCGTACACCATAAAGAATGGTGTGTATCCGGTGGTGCGATTCGGTGTAGTCTGCAGCCCCCAGAGTATGGAGTCGAGCTCCTCTACCCAGTGCATGTTAGATTCCATGAGGGACCGCACTAATCTGGGTTTGATGCCGCTCATGATAAGAACATTTGCATGTTCGACCTGGCCGTTAGTTTTTGGGTGATAGACGGAAGCATAATCGAGCTTGATGCCCATGTTTTTGCACCAGAGTTTCACCTCGTCGGCCGTGAAGTTCGTGCCGTTATCAGTGATGATGCTGTGGGGGACGCCGTAATGGTGTACAACCCCGGATATAAAGTCTATCACCGGTCCGGATTCGGCCGTCTTAATAGGCTTGGCTTCTATCCATTTGGTGAACTTATCCACCATGACCAGTAAGTATTTTTGCTTGTGGGTTCCGCCTTTAAGGGGTCCAACCATGTCAAGCCCCCAGACTGCGAAGGGCCAAGTAATGGGGATAGTTTGGAGGGCGGTGGGTGGCATATGGCTTTGGTTTGCGAAGAGCTGGAAACCGGTGCATCGTTGGACTAAGTCCTGAGCGTCTACCCGGGCCGTCAGCCAATAAAAGCCTGTACAGAAGGCCTTGCTTACAAGGGACTGGGCTACAGCGTGATGACCGGCGAGTCCGGCATGAATTTCAGCCAGGAGGTTCCGCCCCTCCTCTTCGGAGATGCACCTTTGAAGGACTCCGATAGTGCTTTTCTTATAAAGCTCTCCCTCGTGGAATCTGTAGGCTTTGGATCACCGCACTGTGCAGCGTGCCTCATTTTGGTCCTCGGGGAGTTCCTGCCTAGTAAGGTAGGCGAGGAATGGTTCTGTCCACGGGGCGATAACGCCCATTATTACATGGGCAGAAGGTGTTATTTCATTGGCAGAGCCTCCGATTGTGTCAGAATGTTCGGTGTCGGGCAGTGCGGTTGGGTCCGGGCTGTTATTGTTCGGCTCCCCTTCGCATACTACGGATGGCTTGAACAGCCTTTCCAAGAAGATGTTGGGGGGGGGACTACATTGCGTTTTGCGCCGATGCGTGCCAGGACATGTGCCGCCTGATTATTTTCCCGGGCTATATGGTGAAATTCAAGCCCCTCGAACCGAGCTGAGATTTTTAGGATGGCATTGCGGTAAGCTGCCATTTTTGGATCCTTGGCATCAAAGTCTCCATTTATTTGGGATATTGCGAGGTTCGAGTCCCCGCGCACCTCTAGGTGTTGGATGCCCATGGATACTGCCATCCGGAGACCATGTAAAAGGGCCTCATATTCGACTGCGTTGTTGGAGTCCATGTACATAATCTGTAGTACGTATTGAACTGTGTCTCCTGTGTGGGACGTCAAAACGACGCCAGCCCCCAGTCCGGCCAACATCTTGGAGCCGTCGAAATGCATGATCCAATTTGAATATGTGCCGTACTCTTTAGGGAGTTCGGCCTCCGTCCATTCTACGACGAAGTCAGCCAAGACTTTCGACTTGATGGCTCGTCGTGGCTTATAAGTTATGTCAAACGAGAGGAGCTCAATGGCCCATTTTGCAATCCTGCCCGTTGCGTCACGGTTGTTTATAATATCATTAAGTGGTACTTCCGAGGCTACTGTTATTGAACACTCTTGTAAGTAGTGTCGTAGCTTCCGGGATGCCATGAATACCGCGTATGCAATCTTTTGATAATGCGGGTACCGTGATTTGCAGGGAGTAAGGACAGTGTAGACATAATATACTGGCTTTTGAAGGGGGAATTTGTGTCTGTCCGCTTCTCGTTCGACGACGAGCACTGCGCTTACAACCTGATGTGTTGCTGTAATGTATAACAGCATTGGTTCGCCAATGTTTGGTGCGGCCAGGACTGGGTTTGTTGCCAGTATGGCTTTTATTTCGTCAAGTCCGGTCGTGGCTGCATCCGTCCATTTGAAGTGTTCGGTGCGCCGAAGGAGGCGGTAAAGGGGTAGGGCCTTTTCTCCCAAGTGGGAGATAAAGCGGCTTAGAGCCGCCACGCATCCGGCTTAGAGGTCCTTTGATATATCCAGTTGTGACAGAGCTCGGATCTTGGCTGGATTTGCTTCAATTCCTCTACCGTATACAATGAAGCCCAAGTGTTTTCCGGCTGGAACGCCGAAAACGCATTTTTCCGGATTGAGCTTGATGTCGTATGTTTGGAGGTTATCAAATGTGAGCCTCAAGTCATCTACTAGAGATTCGACATGTCTTGTTTTGATGACCACATCATCTACATATGCCTCCACTGTTTTGCCGATCTGGCTTGCCAGACACGTCTGAATCATGCGTTGATATGTTGTGCTGGCGTTTTTGAGCCCGAAGGGCATCGTGTTGAAGCAGAATGGCCCGTATGGTGTGATAAATGTCGTTGCGGCTTGGTCTGGTTCTGCCATCTTGATTTGATGGTAGCCAGAATATGTGTCGAGGAAACACAACGAATCGTGTCCTGCGGTGGCGTCGATAATTTGATCGATGCGGGGGAGGGGGAAGGGATCCTTTGGGCAAGCCTTGTTAAGGTCATTAAAATCAACACACAGGCACCAGGATTTGTCCTTCTTTGGTACGATCACCAGGTTTGCTAGCCAGTCCGGATGTTTTATATCTCTGATGAATCCGACCTCCAATAGCTTTGCTAGCTCTTCTCCCATGGCCTATCTCTTAGGTTTGGAAAAACGCCGAAGAGCCTGATTGACAGGTTTGAATCCTGTTTGGATATTTAAGCTATGCTCGGCCAGCCTGCGTGGGATTCCTGGCATGTCTGAAGGGTGCCAGGCAAAAATGTCCCAGTTCTCTCGTAGGAACTCTCGCAATGCGGCGTCGACATTAGGGTTTAACTGTGCCCCGATGGAAGCTGTTTTATTGGGGTCCGTTGGATGGACTTGGAATTTGACTATTTCGTCCGCCTGTTTAAAGGAGGTGGACTTGGATCTTTTGTCGAGTACCACATCGTCCCTATTCACCATAGAGCGCAGCGCGATGATTTCTTCAGCGGCTAGGTCTTCGGATAGTGCCTCGAGGGCCAGTGCGGCTGTCTTGTTTTCAGTGCGGAGTGCTATGTCCGAATCACTAGTGAGAGTGTTGATCCCGTTAGGCCCGGGCATCTTGAGCTTCATGTACCCGTAATGGGGTATTGCTTGGAAGAGTGTAAACACTTCACGCCCTAGCAGAGCATATACCCGCTGCTGAATGGAGCCACCTGGAACGTGACCTCTTTGGACCTTTAATTATCCGGCGTGCCGAACACCACATCTAGTGTGGTTTTTCCTGTACAGCACGCTTCCCGACTGAGGATTATTCCTCTAAAGGTTGTGCTGCTTCGCTCGATGCGGTTCCAGTCTATTTCCATTTTTTGAAGGGTCTCCTCATAAATGAGGTTCAATCCGTTGCCGCCGTCCATGAGTACCTTGGTAAGACGAAATCCGTCCACTATTGGACTGAGGACCAATGCGGCTGGTGCTCGGGCTGTTCGGAATTTACGTTCATCACTGGCGTTGAAGGTAATAGCCGTGTCACTCCACGGGTTTATTGTTGCTACTTGGTAGACTTCGGCAAGGATGCAGAGTGTCCTTTTTCGCATATTATTTGATGCGAAAGTCTCGAAGACTGTTAATACCGTATTGGTGTCTCTAGGGTGGCTTTCTGTGGCCTCCGGAATTAGGAGATTTTCGCCAATTTTGGCCACCTGCCGGAGTATCCAACATGCTCTGAGGCTGTGAGTTGGTGTGGCGTCCTCTATACTGTGAATTTTACAGGGTCCATTAAGCCATCCTTCAAGTACGGTTCCATGCCCTGTAGAGGGTTTTTCCATTTTAGTGCTTGACCCGGGTAACTAGTGATGATGCACCCTTTTATTTCGGACTGGGTTTGTATTCAGGGCCGGATTGTCCCAAAAATTTATTTTAGTTTTCCAGGCGCTTTCCATCGCACAGTTCTTTCGTACAATGGACACCAAGTCAGCGAAGCGTGTAATATCATGGCGACTGATGACGTTGAGTATTCCCTTGTCCGTGCAATTATTGCAGAAGATTGAGATTGCGTCTTCCTCACGGCAGTCCCTTAGCCTGTTCTTAACCAAGAGGAATCTAGCCCAGTAATGATGTACTGTTTCATCGGGTTCTTGCCTGATTTTGGATAGATCGCTTATGTTGGGGTGGGTGGCTGGAATTAAATCCGAAGCCTTACCCCATCTAAGGCTCAGAGGTCGAGGAATTTCCGAACTCGAAATTTGGGTTCCTGGATGTTGTCTAATGAATCCAGCCCGTCGCCTGGCTCTAAGTTCAGGTCTTGAGTGATATCCTCCCCTCCACGGGTATCCGGCTTGGAGGGATCGGGAATCCGGATGTAGCGAGTCCTTAAGATAGATGAAGGGTCGCCGCCCTGTCCCTCTACCACAGCAACGTGATGGGTGACTTGGGGAGAGTTAATCTCTCTCAGATCAGTTTTAGGCCCAATCTGGTCGTAATCCATAGTGACTCCCAGGGCGGCGAAGCGATCCAAGAGCTCATTTATGGAGGAAAGCTCCATTGGATCTAACTGCTCGGCGAGTTCCGAGCTGACATGAAGATTGTTTTCGATGGCTCGAGAGGTCATCATCGGCGCAGAAGCTGAACAGGCGGTCATAAGAAAACCACCTAGCCGGAGGGTTGGGCCGACAGCCAACACTTCCTTAGCAACGGTGCCGTCTTTAAAGACGGGGCGAGGCATCCTTCCTGATGGCGAGGACACAGAGGAACTCTCAACGAAAGCACCAATGTTGGTGTCAAAACCGGCGGATCTCGGTTAGGGGGTCCCGAACTGTGCGTCTAGGCCGGACGGTAATAGGAGGCAAGGGACACGAAGTTTTACCCAGGTTCGGGCCCTCTCGATGGAGGTAAAACCCTACGTCCTGCTTGATTAATATTGATGATATGGGTAGTACAAGAGTAGATCTACCATGAGATCGAGGAGGCTAAACCCTAGAAGCTAGCCTATGGTATGATTGTTGATGTGTATGTTGTCCTACGGACTAAAACCCTCCGGTTTATATAGACACCGGAGAGGGTTAGGGTTACACAAAGTCGGTTACAATGGTAGGAGATCTTCATATCCGTAACGCCAAGCTTGCCTTCCACGCCAAGGAAAGTCCCTTCCGGACACGGGACGGAGTCTTCAATATTGCATCTTCATAGTCCAGGAGTCCGGCCGAAGGTATAGTCCGGCAATCCGAACACTCCCTAATCCAGGACTCCCTCAGCAGTTCTTCAGAAGACTTGCAGAAAGATGATGAATCCTCTTCACCCCACAAGGTCGTTGCTCTAACTTGGCCTGTGATATGGGTATGACATGCATATAATGTCCTAGAGCGTATCTACTCTATTGCAATGCCATGTGCTTAGCATGCTGATAATGCATGTAAATATGTCATGCCTTCCTGTTTTTCAGTACCTATTCCATTCATGATAACATGTTTTCAAATTTAAGTATTGTCATTCTACTCTATCGCAATGCCATCTGCTTAATTTGGACATGATGCTTCTGAATATCTTATGCATTGTTATTCATCAGTATGTACTTCATCTGTCTACCATACCATGTTTTTTTACATTGAAGTGCTGTTCTAGTGCTCTGTTGCAATGCCATCTTATTTTCCCAATCATACACGTGTATGTTGCCTTAGTTATTTCTATATGTATTCCGCTAGCATACAGTTTTACATTCAACTAGTGTTTTTTTTGTTGTGTTGTCCTGTCGTATCCCTAGCTCTTACACCATACTCCCTCTGTCCAGATTACATGTTGCCGAAATGGATAAAAAGGATGTATCTAGAACTGAAATACGCCTAGACCCATCCATTTTTTCCGGATGGAGGGAATACATGTCAATATGGCATGCCTTTCTATTCTTCAGTACCTATTCCATTAAAGCACCATTCTTCTATACAAGGCATGCAAGGGGAAGACGACTATGTTAGAATCTGAAGGGTTACAAACAAGGCCTTTGCAAAAGATCCAAACGCCAGGAGATAATAAACCAACTCCAGTTTTTAAAGATACTGCTCCAGCACAGAGAAACCCAACTCCTACTGATAATAAGCAGATTCCAGTGGCCAAAGAACTAGTCCGCTCCAGTCCAGAAAAAATATGTCCACTCAATTCTAAGAAGCGTGTGTGTATGCTTGCATCATGAAATTTTATAGCATGCTGATCATATTTTCTACATGTTTCTTACACATCTCTCTTTTAGAAAATAAGCTTAACAGATAGAAGATTTTCTGCAATGGTATCGTTTATGAGGAAAGATTCTTGCAGGAATTCTCTGTGCTCCAATGTAGATGTAAGTACCTGTTGTATATCACTATATTTTTACATCAGCATGTATTTTGTTAATCGGCGTGAATCCAACCTTTATCTGATCTAAATTTAGTTGTAGAAAAATGTATGATTAAAGGCCACAATGTTGATTTTTGCAAGGAAAACTGCCTGGTAGTTTTGCATCCTGAGCTGCATGAGTGTACTATCTCATATCAGTGGGTTTGAATACTTTGGTTCTGCAGTGGGTTTTTTAGTGTTTTTTTACTGTGTTGTCCTGTCGTATCCCTAGCTCTTACATCATACTCCCTCCGTCCGGATTAAATGTCGCAGAAATGGATAAAACTAGATGTATCTAGAACTGAAATACGCCTTTCTATTCTTTAGTACCTATTCCATCTCTGCTGTAGCATGTTTTATAACTGAATCACCATTCTTCTATATAAGGCATGCAAGGGGAAGATGGCTATGGTAGAATCTGAAGGGTTACAAACCAGGTCTTTGCAAAAGATCCAAACGCCAGGAGATAATAAACCAACTCCATTTTTCATAGATACTGCTCCAGTACAGAGAAACCCAACTCCCACTGATAATAAGCAGATTCCAGTGGCCAAAGAACTAGTCCGCTCCAGTCCAGCAAAAGAATGTCAACTCCATTCTAAGAAGCGTGTGCGTATCCTCACATCATGAAAATTCATAGCATTCTGATCATATTTTCTACATGTTTCTTACCCGTTTCTCTTTTAGAAAATAAGGTTAAACGATACAAGACTTTCTCCATTGGGATCGTATTTGAGGAAAATATCTTGCGGGAATTCTCTGTGCTCCAGTGCTGATGTAAGTACCTGTTGTATATCACTATATTTTTACATCAGCATGTATTTTGTTAATCGGCCTGAATCTAACCTTTATTTGATCTAAAATTAGTTGTAGCAAAATGTTAATGGCGCCAATGTTGATTTTTGTAAGGAAAACTACCTGGTAGTTTTGCATACTGAGCTGCATGAATGTGCTATCTCATATCACGCACATTACTGAATTGTAGTGCTTCTTTGGTTGCCCATTCATTCATTGTGTCAATGTTGCTTGTATTACCTTACCTGGCTGATGATAGCTGTGCCATATTGTGTTAATTTGCTGTAGGCTAGTTTCCCAAACGTTCGTTGTGTCAATGTTGCTTTCCTATTATCTGACTTGGCCAATGATAGCAATGCTAGTGTGTTAATTTTGTGCAGGCTGCTAAAGATAAGAAGACACAAACTCTAAACACAACAAGGCAACCCCATTGTTTCTTTCCAGTAAATCTAGGCCAGGTAATATGGCAATAACTCATGATTAATCTGTTTGGTTCCCGTCCTAATTTATGTTATGATGAAGTGGTCAAGACACTCTCCACCATCAATAATACAAGCCTTCCAAAATCGCCATCTGAATCTGTTCAGTATCCTCTGTCTTGAATGCGACGGAATAAATGTATGTTTGTGAACCAATTAATGGCTGAAGCAATGATGGAAATGGTGGATGAATCAGAGGTGCAGAGTCGTGCGACACAACAACTGATCAATGTTTTCAGAGACAGTGTGGCAAAGCAGCAAGAAGTTGCCCACATGCTTATAGGCGTCATCTGTGCTGAGGTTGCAGATTGTGACGTTGTAGATGGTTAGGTTCTTCTCATTTATTTGCAGTGGTATCAATCTTTGATTGCCCAGTGGATGTAATTTCCTGTAATATATTCTAGATGTGCAATGTTATTCCCTGTAAGCCGTACCTTTGCTCGTCGTAATGGGCTCAAATTATCTAATTTGGCCTAAAGACATGAACGAACTCTCGGCCCATTAAGTTAATGGGCCATTACTAGGCCGAACGTTAATGGTCGGCCCTCTTACCTCCCGGGTCATTAACAGGCCGACATCGAAGCAGGCAACAGGTGGTCCCAATTTATTTCATGGGCCACTAACAGGCCGTTACTAAGTTTGGGCTACATATGGCCCAACTATACTATAGGCCTTTAGCAGGCCGAAAGAGACAGCGGGCTTGTATTGGACCATGAAGAGCATGGGCCGCTAAGAGGCCGAAAGTCAGGTCGTATTGTAAACGGCCCAACTGTGTTGTGGGCCTTTAGCAGGCCGAAAGAGAAACCGTGCTAGTATTGGACCATGAAGGGCATGGGCCATTAAGAGGCCAAAACTAAGGTCCGACTACAAATGGCCCAACTCATTTATGGTTCGTTAATAGGCCGAAAGGCACACAGGGCCGGGAATTGGCCCTACACTTAAATGGGTCACTAAAAGGCCAAAACTCAGGTCCGACTACAATGGGCCCAACTGATTTATGGGCCGTCAACAGGCTGAAAATGACACCGGGCAAGAAATTGGCCCAACACTTAAATGGGCCGCTAAAAGGTTGAAACTCAGGTCCGACTACAAATGGCCCATCAGATTTATGGGCTGTCAACAGGCTGAAAGACACACCGGGCCGGAAATTAGCCCAACATTTAAATGGGTCGCTAAAAGGCCGAAAGATGTACATCCTGAAAATTGGCACATCCATTAAATGGGTCTTTAACATGCCAAAATCTCATCGGGCCGATATTGAGCCCAAATATATAGCGGGCTGTTAACGAGCTCGAACTGACGATGGGCTGCAATGGTGTCAAATCTTTAACAGGCCGAATTGGCACATCTCGTATGGGCTGTGGGCTTAAATGGACCTGACACAAGTAGGCCTTATATGGGCCGGCCTGCTAATTTTTACTAGGCCGGCCTTTTTCACCGGAATGGGCCACTGTTGGGCCGTGCCACGTGTCGACCTATCATAGGCGCCTCCTGTCCAATGAGTGGATGACATCTATCCCAACGATGAGCCGACACGTGTTTCCTCTAGCTAATGATGATTTTGCACGTGGAAAATCCCCATTGGTCAGTGCTGTTAACGTGTTATCGGATCCAAAACCCGACCGGTAGCTTAACGATGTTCCATTACAGTGGATGCCACGTGTCGGTCACCCTTGATGAAAGCACTTCTGTGACGCGCGATTTATCGTCATGGAAGTGGACACTTCCGTGATGATAATTTTGGTAATGTCATGGAACACTTCTACGACAGCACAGGTATGACTATCTTGATTCTGTCATAAACTTGTCATGGATGTACATGCATGACAAAAAGGTGACCTACTGTGACAAACACGTATCATCACGAAAGTGTATTTTTTTGTCATGCATGGGATTCATGTGGTCAGAAAAGACAATGACTTCACCATCTTTGGGATTGGGTCGTTCCTCGTCCGGGTCAGGTGCACGGTAAGACATAACATTCTTCCCTGGCAAAAATCATATGGTGAAGAATTCCTTCAAGGTGTCCTCAGTTACTGTGGAAGGGACCTAGTTGCAGACGATCGGTGCTTTTGACGGCATGATGATCAAAAGACGAACTGAAAAGAAAGTAACATGCCAACTTAAATTCAATGGTGAGATTAAGTGTTGAATGATGATGACGCAAATAAGTAATGGCAGCTTAAGTAAGGGCTAATGTCATATAAGGGAAAAGTAAGCCGGCGTCATAAGCCGCCATGACTAAAGACATTTGAAGGAAACCAGAGACAGAGTTGGCTAAGTGTTGAAGCAAACAAGTTTCCTAATTTCTTGATATTATTCTGGATCAAAGGGTCATTCAAAATAGAAAATATTCTAGACCTAAAAATCTACCACAGATGAGTTCATGAGCTCTAATGAGGCCTTCGAACCAGAGAAAGGGATCTGTTGGTATTGAGAATGGGCACAAAACAACTACCGCATGAACACATGTTCTCTTTGGATCATGAAGAAGCCGTAGTGGAAGAAATACAAGGAAACCGTGATGAACTATGAAGAACACGCAGAAACCTAGAAACCCTAATGCGGATATGAGGAGGAGGAAGGTGAGCACTTACAACCACAGATCTTCTACGGAGGTAGCCGCCGTTCTCTGGACCGATTCAGGTTGATGCAGCGGCCAAGGTCGACGAAGACAGAGGGGAAGTGCGACGGCGGTGGAGCTCGAGCAGCGGGAGGGTTGCGAGAGGAAGAAGACGAAGAAGAGAGAAGAATGAGAAAGACCGGGGCGAGCCTATTTATAAGGGGATAAGCAAACAGACGGGCGCGGAAATCGAGGAAGACCCAAATAATGACTATCCAACTAAATGGACACCCCGATTCTTATAAGACATTAAAAGATAAAGATCCGTTGAGGATGACGTCATAACAGTTTTTTGTGTTTTTAGAAGATGACGTCACAGCGGGTTACAGAATTTTTACAGAGATAGGAAGATGGATTTCATCTAAGTATTGAAGATTGACAAGGAACAAAGTTCAAAGTCAACATGGGTACTAATGTTGGGAATATAGCTACCAGGTAAGACCCGCCCAGGAGGGGCCGGGTCAACCGCAACGACGGGTTACAAAAGAAGCCCAATAGTGCTTAAGGCTACAGCTTATTAAGACTTGTAGAAAGCTTAAGCCTAGAGGCGGCTTAAGGCCCAATATTGTAAACCGCCATATGTAAAGAAAGACTTGTAAAGAAAGGCATACAAAGAAGTCACCGAGCCAGACACGTTTTATGAACTAGCCGGGACTCTGTAGGCCGCCACGCGTCAACCTGTGTATATAAGGGGACGACCCGGAGGCGGCTTAGGGCAAGAATCAACAGATCAATAACCAAGCCGGTGAATTCGCTCCTTGGTCATCGAAATAACAGCAATTCCAACACAACTAGACGTAGGCTTTTACCTTCATCGTAAGGGGCCAAACTAGTATAGAACCTCTCATGTCCTTTGTCCCGATTAACCCCTTTAAGCTTCCTAGTTGCGATGGCCTATGACTAAGTCCTTTCGCTAGGACATCTACCGTGACAATTCCACAACACACGGTACCGAAGAGGCTAGCAATGATGGAAGGGTGAGAGTGCGTATAATCCATGGACTCAACATTAGTCGTAAAGAACTCACATACTTATTGCAAAAATCTACAAGTCATCAAAGCCAAGCACTACGTGCATGCTCCTAGGGGGATAGATTGGTAGGAAAATACCATCGCTCGTCCACGTCCGCCAGTCATAAGGAAAGCAATCAAAGAACACCTCATGCTTCAAATTTGTCACACAACGTTTACCATACGTACATGCTACGGGACTTGCAAACTTCAACACAGTATTTCTCAATTTCACAATTACTCAACTAGCACAACTCTAATATTACCATCTTTATATCTCAAAACAACTATCAAGTATCAAACTTCCCATAGTATTTAATGCACTATATATGAAAGTTTTTATTATACCCATCCTGGATGCCTATTATATTAGGACTAATTTTATAGCCAAAGCAAATTACCATGCTGTTACAAAAGACTCTCAAAATAACATAAGTGAAGCATGAGAGATCAATAAAATAAAACCACCACCGTGCTCTAAAAAGGTATGAGTGAAGCACTAGAGCAAAATTATCTAGCTCAAAAGATATAAGTGAACCACATATAGTATTCTAATAAATTCCGATTCATGTGTCTCTCTCCAAAAGGTGTGTACAGCAAGGATGATTGTGGTAAACTAAAAATCAAAGACTCAAATCATACAAGACGCTCCAAGCAAAACACATATCATGTGGTGAATAAAATGTAGCCTCAAGTAAAGTTACCAATAGACGAAGACGAAAGAGGGGATGCCTTCCGGGGCGTCCCCAAGCTTATGCTTTTGGTTGTCCTTGAATTTTACCTTGGGGTGCCTTGGGCATCCCCAAGCTTAGGCTCCTGTCACTCCATATTCCAAAATCCATCAAATCTTTACCCAAAAACTTGAAAACTTCACAACACAAAACTCAATAGAAAATCTCATCAGCTCCGTTGGTATAAGAAAACAAACTACCACTTTAAGGTACTGTAATGAAATCATTCTTTATTTATATTGGTGTTAAACCTACTATATTCCAACTTCTCTATGGTTCAACCCCTCGATACTAGCCATAGATTCATGAAAATAATCAAACAACACACGAAAAACAGAATCTGTCAAAAACAGAATAGTCTGTAGGTTTCGAATAATTATGTAACTCCAATTTTTTTGAAAAATTAGGAAGTACTAAATAATTTGTATATTGATCTACTGCAGTTGGAATTGGTATTTTATATCTAAATTATTATGTTTTTTCAGCAAGATCAAACAACAGTCACCCAAGAAGATCCTAAAGGCTTTACTTGGCACAAACACTAATTAAAACATAAAAAACACAATCATAATAGAGGATAGCTGATTTATTTATTACTAAACACGAACAAAAAGTAAAGAACAAAAATAAAATTGGGTTGCCTCCTAACAAGTGCTATCGTTTAACACCCCTAGGTAGGCATAAAAACAAGAATAGATCTAGGTATTGCCATCTTTGGTATGCAATCCATAAGTGGCTCTCATAATTGATTCATAAGGCAATTTAATTTTCTTTCTAGGAAAGTGTCCCATGCCCTTCCTTAACGGAAATTGGAATCTAATATTTCTTTCTTTCATGTCAATAGTTGCACCAATCGTTCTAAGGAAATGTCTACCAAGAATAATAGGACATGTAGGATTGCAATCTATATCAAGAATGATGAAATCTACGGGCACATAATTCCTATTTGCAACAATAAGAACATCATTAATCCTTCCCATAGGTTTCTTAATGGTGGAATCAGCAAGGTGCAAATTTAAAGAACAATCATCAAATTCACGGAAACCTAACACATCGCACAAAGTTTTTGGAATCGTGGAAACACTAGCACCCAAATGTCATAAAACATAGCATTCAGGATCTTTAATCTTAATTTTAATAGTAGGTTCCCACTCATCATAAAGTTTTCTAGGGATAGAAACTTCTAATTCAAGTTTTTCTTCATAAGATTGCATTAAAGCATCAACGATATGCTTAGTAAAACCTTTGTTTTGATCATAAGCATGAGGAGAATTTAACACGGATTGCAACAAGGAAATACAATCTATCAAAGAGAAATTATCATAATTAAATTCCTTGAGATCCAAAATAGTGGGTTCATTGCTATGTAAAGTTTTGACCTCTTCAATCCCACTTTTACCAATTTTTGCATCAAGATCTAAAAACTCCGAATCATTGGGCTGCCTTTTAACTAACGTTGACTCATCTCCAGTCCCATCTTTATCTAGATTCATATTGGAAAACAAAGATTTAATAGGAGACACATCAATCACTTTTAGATCTTCTTCATTATTATCATGAAAACTAGAAGAACACGCTTTCACAAAGCAATCTTTTTAGCACACATCCTAGCGGTTCTTTCTTTGCACTCATCAATGGAAATTATCATGTCTTTGAGAGACTCATTGATATCATGCTTAGGTGTAATATATCTATGTTTCAAAGAATCAACATCAAGAGAAATTCTATCCACGTTCCTAGCCAACTCATCAATCTTAGGCAATTTTTCTTCAAGCAAAGCACTGAAATTCTTTTGCGAATTTATAAATTATTTAACACTAATCTCAAAATCAAGGGGGATATTAAAATTTCCATGAGAGTTGTTGTAGGAATTACCATAATTATTATAGGAATTACTAGGGAATGACCTAGAATTAAAGTTTCCTCTATACGCGTTATTACCAAAGTTGTTCCTACCAACAAAATTCACATCCAAGGATTCATTATTATTCTCAATCAAAGTGGACAAAGGCATATCATTAGGATCAGAAGAAACACTCTTATTAGCAAACAATTTCATAAGTTCATCCATCTTTCCACTCAAAACATTAATCACTTCAATAGCATGAACTTCTTTACTAGTGGATCTTTCACTGTACCATTGAGAATAATTAACCATAATATTATCTAGGAGTTTAGTAGCTTCTCCTAAAGTGATTTCCATAAAAGTGCCTCCCGCGGCCGAATCTAAAAGATTTCTAGAAGCAAAATTCAATCCAACATAATTTTTCTGTATAGTCATCCATAATTTCAAACCATGTGTAGGGCAATTACGTATCATTAATTTCATTCTCTCCCAAGCTTGTGCAACATGCTCATGCTCAAGTTGCTTAAAATTCATAATACTGTTTCTAAGAGAGATGATCTTAGCGGGAGGAAATACTAGAGATAAAAGCATCTTTGCACTTATTCCATGAATCAATACTATTTTTAGGCAAAGAAGAGAACCAAGTTTTAGCACGATCTCTAAGCGAAAATGGAAATAGCTTCAATCTAACAATATCATTATCCACATCTTTCTTCTTTTGCATATCACACAAATCAACGAAGTTGTTTAGATGTGTAGCGGCATCTTCACTAGGAAGGCCAGAAAATTGATATTTCATAACAAGATTCAACAAAGTGGTATTGATTTCACAAGATTCTGCATCGGTAGTAGGAGCAATCAGAGTGCTAAAAAAATCATTGTTGTTGGTATTGGAAAAGTCACATAATTTAGTATTGACTTGAGCCATTGTGACAAACAATCAATCCAACACACAAGCACAGAAGAAGCAAGCAAAAAGAAACAAACGGAAAAGGGCGAATAAAATGGCAAAGGTGAAGTGGGGGAGAGCAAAACGAGAGGCGAATGGCAAATAATGTAATGCGAGGGATAAGAGTTTGTGATGGGTACTTGGTATGTCTTGACTTGAGCGTAGATCTCCCTGGCGATGGCGCCACAAATCCTTCTTGCTACCTCTTGAGCACGTGTTGGTTTTCCCTTGAAGAGGAAAGGGTGATGCAGTAAAGTAGCATAAGTATTTCCCTTAGTTTTTGAGAACCAAGGTATCAATCCAGTAGGAGACTACACGCAAATCGCCTAGTACCTGCACAGACAATCAAGAACCTTGCAACCAATGCGAAAAATGGGTTGTCAATCCTTTCATTGCCACTTGCAGAAGTGAGATCTTATAAAGATAATAAGATAAATATTTTTGGTATTTTTCTTGTATAGATTGAAAATTAAAGATTGCAAAATAAATAGTAAACTAGAATTATAGATCGGAAACTTATATGATGTAAAGTAGACCCGGGGGCCATAGGTTTCACTAATGGCTTCTCTCAAGATAGCATATATTACGGTGGGTGAACAAATTACTTCCAAGCAATTGATAGAAAAGTGCATAGTTATGAGAATATCTAGGCATGATCATGAACATAGGCATCACGTCCGTGTCAAGTAGACCGAAATGATTCTGCATCTACTACTATTACTCCACACACTGATCGCTAGCCAGCATGCATCTAGAGTATTAAGTTCATACGAACAGAGTAACGCATTAGGCAAGATGACATGATGTAGAGGGATAAACTCAAGCAATATGATATAAACCCCATCTTTTTATCCTCGATGGCAACAATACAATACGTGCCTTGCTGCACCTACTGTCACTGGTAAAGGACACTGCAAGATTGACCCCAAAGCTAAGCACTTTTACCATTGCAAGAAAGATCAATCTAGTAGGCCAAACTAAACCGATATTTCAAAGAGACTTGCAAGGATATCAAATCATGCATATAAGAATTCAGAGAAGAATCAAATATTGTTCATAGATAATCTTGATCATAAACCCACAATTCATCAGATCTCGGCAAACACACCGCAAAAAGTATTACATCGAATAGAACTCCAAGAACATCGAGGAGAACTTTGTATTGAGAACCAAAGAGAGAAAAGAAGCCATCTAGCTAATAACTATGGACTCGAAGGTCTGTGGTAAACTACTCATACATCATCGAAGAGGCTATGGTGTTGATGTAGATGCCCTCCGTGATCGAATCCCCCTACAGCAGATCAGCGGAAAAGGCCCCAAGATGGGATCTCACGGGTACAGAAGGTTGCGGCGATGGAAAAGTGTTTTCGTGGCTCCCCTGGATGTTTTCAGTGTATAAGAGTATATATAGGCGAAAGAAGTAGGTCGGTGGAGCTACAAGGGGCCCACGAGGGTGGGGGGCGCGCCTACCCCCTGGGTGCACCCTCCTGCCTCGTGGCTGCCTCATTGCATCTCTGACTTCCACTCCAAGTCTCCTGGATTGCGTTTGTTCCAAGAAAGATCCTCACGAAGGTTTCATTACGTTTGGATTCTGTTTGATATTCCCTTCCTACGAAACACTCAAATAGGCAAAAAAACAGAAACTGGCACTAGGCCTTCGGTTAATAGGTTAGTCCCAAAAATAATATAAAAGTGCATATTAAAGCCCATTAAACACCCAAAACAGATAATATAATAGCATGGAACAATCAAAAATTATAGATATGTTGGAGACATATGATGCAACCAGAAGGTTTTGTCGATCCAAAAGGTGCTAACAAAGTGTGTAAGCTCCACCGATCCATTTATGGACTGGTGCAAGCATCTCGGAGTTGAAATATGCGCTTTGATACTGTGATCAAAGCATATGGTTTTATACAGACTTTTGGAGAAGCCTGTATTTACAAGAAAGTGAGTGGGAGATCTGTAGCATTTCTAATATTATATGTGGATGACATATTGTTGATTGGAAATGATACTGAATTTCTGAATAGCATAAAAGGATACTTGAATAAGAATGTTTCAATGAAAGACCTCGGTGAAGCTGCCTATATATTGGGCATCAAGATCTATAGAGATAGATCAAGACGCTTAATTGGACTTTCACAAAGCACATACCTTGATAAAGTTTTGAAGAAGTTCAAAATGGATCAAGCAAAGAAAGGGTTCTTGCCTGTGTTACAAGGTGTGAAATTGAGTCAGACTCAATGCCTGACCACCGCAGAAGATGGAGAGAAAATGAAAGTCATTCCCTATGCCTCATCCATAGGTTCTATCATGTATGCAATGCTGTGTGCCAGACCTGATGTGTGCCTTGCTATTAGTTTAGCAGGGAGGTACCAAAGTAATCCAGGAGTGGATCACTGGACAGTGGTCAAGAACATCCTGAAATACCTGAAAAGTACTAAGGATATGTTTCTCGTTTATGCAGGTGACAAAGAGCTCGTCGTAAACGGTTACGTCAATGCAAGCTTTGACACTTGTCCGGTTGACTCTAAGTCACAAACTGGATAAGTATTTTTATTGAATGGTGGAGCTGTCAGTTGGTGCAGTTCTAAGCAAAGCGGCGTGGCGGGATCTACGTGTGAAGTGGAATAAATAGCTTCTTCGGAAGCAGCAAATGAAGGAGTCTGGATGAAGGAGTTCATATCCGGTCTAGGTGTCATACCTAGTGCATCAGGTCCAATGAAAATCTTTTGTGACAATACTGGTGCAATTGCCTTGGCAAAGGAATCCAGATTTCACAAGAGAACCAAGCACATCAAGATCCTCGCGAAGGTTTCGTTCCGTTTGATATTCCTGTTCTGCGTAACACTAAAATAGGCAAAAAACAACAATTTGCACTGGGCCTTCGGTTAATAGGTTAGTCCCAAAAATAATATAAAAGTGCATATTAAAGCCCATTAAACATCCAAAACAGATAATATAATAGCATGGAACAATCAAAAATTATAGACACGTGGGAGACGTATCAAACCACAACGTGGTATAGTGATTGCTTTTTGATCTTCGGAAAGAACCCTATTCATTGAATTCGATTCAACTAAAGTTGGAGAAACTGACACCCTCCAGACACCTGTGTGCAAAGCACGTCGGTAGAACAAGTCTCATGGACGCGGTCATGTAATGTCGGTCCGGGCCGCTTCATCCAACAATACCGCCGAATCAAGAAACAACTAGTGACGATAAGGAATATGTATATACCCATGCCCACAACTCCTTTGTGTTCTACTCGTGCATATAACATCTATGCATAGACCTGACTCGGATGCCACCATTGGGGAATGCGGTATTTCAAAAAATTTCCTACAATCATGCAAGATCTATCTAGGGATGCATAGCAACAAGAGGGGAGAGTATGTCCATGTACCCTCGTAGACCGAAAGCGGAAGTGTTAAGAAACGCGGTTGATGTAGTCGAACGTCTTCGCAATCTGCACACGTTAAGCTCGGTGACGTCCCTCGTCCTCTTGATCCAGTTGAGGCCCAGGGAGAGTTTCTTCGGCACGACGTCGTGTTGACGGTGATGATGAAGTTACTGGCGCAGGGGTAAGCCTAAGCACTATGATTATATGACCGAGGTGGGTATCTATGGAGGGGGGTACCGCACACAGCTAAAACAATTGTCAACTTGTGTGTTCTAGGGTGCCCCTGCCCCCGTATATAAAGGAGCAAGGGGGAGGCCGGCCGACCCTTGATGTCTACTACACAACCTTCTTCTTGTAGACGTTGTTGGGCCTCCAATTGCGGAGGTTTGTAGGACAGTAGAAAATTTGTTGGGGATCGTAGCAGAAATTTGAAATTTTCTGCGCATCACCAAGATCAATCAATGGAGTAATCTAGAAACGAGGGGAAGGGGAGTGCATCTACATACCCTTGTAGATATCTAAGCGGAAGCATTGCAAGAACGCGGATGAAGGAGTCGTACTCGTAGCGATTCAGATCGCGGTTGATTCCGATCTAAACGCCGAACTACGGCGCCTCCGCGTTCAACACACGTGCATCCCGGTGACGTCTCCTATAGCTTGATCCAGCAAGGGGAGAAGGAGAGGTTGGGGAAGACTCCGTCCAGCAGAAGCACGACGGCGTGGTCGCGGTGGAGGAGCGCGGAACTCCAGCAGGGCTTCACCAAGCACTACAAGAGACGAGGAGGGAGAGAGGTAGGGTTGCGCCAAGAGGGAGATGATCTCGCATGTGTTGCCGCCCCCAATACCTCAAGTATATATAGGGGAATGGGAGGGGCTGCGCCCCCATCTAGGGTTCCCTCCCTAGGGGTGGCGGCAGCCCCAAAACCCATCTAGGGTTGCGCCCAAGGGGGGAGAGAGGGGGCGCACCTAGGGTGGGCCTTAAGGCCCATCTGGACCTAGGGTTTGCCACCTCCCACATTCCCTTGCGCCTTGGGCCTTGGTGGGAGGTGCCCCAGCCCACCTAGGGGCTGGTCCCTTCCCACTATTGGACCATGTAGGCCTCCGGGGCTGGTGGACCCCCGGACCCCTCCGGTGGTCCCGGTACACTACCGGTGATGCCCGGAACACTTCCGGTGGCAAAACCATACTTCCTATATATCAATCTTTACCTCCGGACCATTCCGGAACTCCTCGTGACGTCCGGGATCTCATCCGGGACTCCGAACAACATTCGGTAACCGCGTACATACTTTCCCTATAACCCTAGCGTCATCGAACCTTAAGTGTGTAGACCCTACGGGTTTGGGAGTCATGCAGACATGGCCGAGACAACTCTCCGGTCAATAACCAACAGCGGGATCTGGATACCCATGTTGGATCCCACATGCTCCACGATGTCTCATCGGATGAACCACGATGTCAAGGATTCAATCAATCATGTATACAATTCCCTTTGTCTATCGGTATGATTCTTGCCCGAGATTCGATCGTCGGTATCCCGATACCTTGTTCAATCTCGTTACCGGCAAGTATCTTTACTCGTTCCGTAACACATCATCCCGTGATCAACTCCTTGGTCACATTGTGCACATTATGATGATGTCCTACCGAGTGGGCCCAGAGATACCTCTCCGTTACACGGAGTGACAAATCCCAGTCTCGATTCGTGCCAACCCAACAGACACTTTCAGAGATACCTGTAGTGAACCTTTATAGCCACCCAGTTACGTTGTGACTTTTGGTACACCCAAAGCACTCCTACGGTATCCGGGAGTTGCACAATCTCATGGTCTAAGGAAATGATACTTGACATTAGAAAAGCTTTAGCATACAAACTACATGATCTTTGTGCTAGGCTTAGGATTGGGTCTTGTCCATCACATCATTCTCCTAATGATGTGATCCCGTTATCAACGACATCCAATGTCCATGGTCAGGAAACCGTAACCATCTATTGATCAACGAGCTAGTCAACTAGAGGCTTACTAGGGACATGGTGTTGTCTATGTATCCACACATGTATCTGAGTTTCCTATCAATACAATTCTAGCATGGATAATAAACGATTATCATGAACAAGGAAATATAATAATAACCAATTTATTGTTGCCTCTAGGGCATATTTCCAACAGTCTCCCACTTGCACTAGAGTCAATAATCTAGTTCACATCGCCATGTGATTAACACTCATAGGTCACATCGCCATGTGACCAACATCCAAAGAGTTTACTAGACTCAATAATCTAGTTCACATCACTATGTGATTAACACTCAATGAGTTCTGGGTTTGATCATGTTATGCTTGTGAGAGAGGTTGTAGTCAACGGGTCCTGCCATATTCAGATCCCTATGTATTTCACAGAACTTTATGTCATATCGTAGATGCTGCTACCACGTTCCACTTGGAGCTATTCCAAATTGTTGCTCCATTATACGTATCCGGTGCTATCCGGATAGGTGTTAAGCTTGCATCGACATAACTCTTTATATCGAACTCTTTATCACCTCCATAACCGAGAAACATTTCCTTATTCCTCTAAGGACAATTTTGACCGCTATCTAGTGGTCCAGTCCTAGATCACCTTTGTAACCTCTTGCCAGACATGTGGCAAGGCACACATCAGGTGCGGTACTCAGCATGGCATACCGTATAGAGCCTAAGCATAGGGGACGACCTTCGTCCTTCCTCTTTCTTCTGCCATGGTCAATCTTCGAGTCTTACTCAACTTCACACCTTACAACTCAGGTAAGAACCCATTCTTTGACTAATCTATTTTGAACTCCTTCAAAAACATGTCAAGGTGTGCGTTCTTTGAAAGTATCATCAGGCATTTTGATCTATCTCTATAGATCTTGATGCCCAAATATGTAAGCAGCTTTATCCAGGTCTTCCTTTGAAAATCACTCTTCAAACAACTGTTTATGCTTTCCAGAAATTCTACATCATTTCGAATCAACAATATGTCATCCACATATACTTATCAGAAATGCTGTAGTGCTTCAACTCACTTTCTTGTAAATACAAGTTTCTAGCAAACATTGTATAAACCTAAAAGCTTTGATCACTCCATCAAAACATATATTCCGATTCTGAGATGCTTGCTCTAGTCCATAGAAGGATTGCTAGAGCCAGCATACCTTTTAGCATCCTTAGGATCGACAAAACCTTTTATTGTATCACATACAACTTTTCTTCCGAAAACTGGTAAGAAAACTTGTTTTGACATCCATCTGTAAGATTTCATAATCAAAAAATACAGCTAATGCTAACATGATTCCGACGGACTTAAGCATCGCTATGGGTGAGAAATTCTCATCGTAGTCAACTCCTTGAACTTGTGAAAAGACTCTTTCCCAGAAGTTGAGCTTCATAGACGGTAACATTACCGCCCATGTCCGTCTTCTTCTTAAAGATCCATTTGTCACAATGGCTTGCCGATCATCACGCAAGTGCACCAAAGTCCATACTTTGTTCTGATATATGGATCCTATCTCGGATTTCATGGCTTCTAACCATTTGTCAGAATACGGGCCCACCATTGCTTCTCCATAGCTCATAGGTTCATTGTTGTCTAACAACATGATATCTAAGACAGGATTACCGTACCACTTAGGAGTAGTACATATCCTTGTCGACCTACGAGGTTCGATAGCAACTTGATCCGAAGCTTCATGATCACTATCATTAACTTCCTATTCAACAGACATAGGCGCCACAGAAAACATCTTTCTGTGTTGCATCACTCTCTGGTTGAAGTAAAGGTTCGACAACCTCATCAAGTTCTATCTTCCTCCCACTCAATTCTTTCGAGAGAAACTCCTTCTCGAGAAAGGACCTGTTCTTAGTGAAAAACAATTTGCCCTTGGATCTGAGATAGAAGGTATACCCTACTGTCACCTTTGGGTATCCTATGAAGATGTGTTTGTCCGCGTTGGGTTCGAGCTTCTCCGGCTGAAGCCTTAAGCATCGCAGCCCCAAACATTAAGAAATGACAACTTTGGTTTCTTGCCAATCCAATGTTCATACGACTTCGTCTCAACGACATAGATGGTGTCCTATCTAAAGTGAATGCAGCTGTCTCCAACGCATAACCTCAAAATGAAAATGGTAGATTGGTAAGAGACATCATAGATCGCACCATATCTGGTAGTGTTCGATTACGACGTCCGGACACACCATTACCTTGTGGTGTTCCAGGTGGCTTCAACTGTGAAACAATTCCACAATGTCTTAAGTGATTGCCAAACTCATAACTCAGAAAATCCCCTTTTAATCAGATCGTAGGAACATGATCTTATTGTTATGATGATTCTTAACTTCACTCTAAAATTGCTTGAACTTTTCAAACGTTTCAGACTTGTGCTTCATTAAGTAGATATACCTATATCTACCCAAATCGTCAGTGAAGATGAGAAAATAGCGATATCCACCGCATGCTTCAATTCTCATTGGATCACACGCATCAGCATGCATGATTTCCAACAAGTCACTTGCCCGTTTCATTGTACCTGAAAATAGGGTATTAATCATCCTGCCCATGAGGCATGGCTCGCATGTGTCAAGTGATTCAAAATCAAGTGACTCCAAACATCCATCGACATGGAGTCTCTTCATGCATCTTACGCCAATATGACCTAAGCGGCAGTGCCACGAGAAAGTGGTACTATCATTATTAACTCTACATCTTTTAGCGTGAACATGTGTATTACCACGAACGAGATTAAATGAACCATTCACATAGGGTGCATGACCATGAAAGGTATCATTCATGTAAACAGAATAACCATTATTCTCTAACTTAAATGAATGACCGTAGTGCAATGAACATGACCTAATCATATTCATGCTCAACATAGACACCTGATAACATTTATCTAGGTTCAATACTAATCCCGAAGGCAGATGGAGTGTGTGATGGTGATCTCATCAACTTTGGAAACACTTCCAACACACATCGTCACCTTGCCCTTAGCCAGTCTCCGTTTAGTCCGTAGCTTTTGCTTCAAGTCACCAATAATAGTAACTGAACCGGTATCCAATACCCAGGTGCTACCAGGAGTACTAGTGAGGTACACATTAATAACACGTATATACTTTATTGAAGTTGCCAGCCTTCTTATCTACCATGCATTTGGGGTAATTGCGCTACCAGTGATCATTCCCCTTACAATAGAAGCACTTAGTCTCGGGTTTGGGTTCAACCTTGGGTTCTTTTACTGGAGCGGCAACTGGTTTGCCATCCATGAAGTTTCCCTTCTAGCCCTTGCCCTTCTTGAAACCAGTGGTCTTGTTAAACCATCAACACTTGATGCTCCTTCTTGATTTCTACCTTTTGCGGTCTTAAGCACCGCGAACAGCTTCGGGATCCACTCCATCCCCTGCATGTCATAGTTCATCATGAAGATCTAGTAGCTTAGTGATAGTGGCTAGAGAACTCTATCAATCACTATCTTATCTGGAAGTTTAACTCCCACTTGATTTAAGTGATTGTAGCACCCAGACATTCTGAGCACATGCTCACTAGCTGAGCTATTCTCCTCCATCTTGTTGGCAAAAGAACTTGTGAGAGGTCTCATACCTCTCAACACGGGCATGAGCCTGAAATCCCAATTTCAGCTCTTGGAACATCTCATATGTCTTATGGCATTCAAAATGTCATTTGAATCCCGATTCTAAGCTGTAAAGTATGGTGCACTAAACTATCAAGTAGTCATCAGGATGTGTCTGTCAGGTGTTCACAACATCCATAGACGACGTTGTAGGGGTTTGCACATCGAGCGGTGCATCAAAGACGTAAGCCTTCTGTGTAGCAGTGAGGACACTCCTTAGTCTATGGACCCAGTCCGCATCATTGCTTACAATATCTTTCAACTTAATATTTCTCTAGGAACGTATTGAAACAGGGAGCTACAACGTGAGCTATTTATCTACAACATCACGTGAGACGGACTAGTCATCAACGGTGAACATCTCATGTTGATCGTATCTTCTATGCTAGGCTCGTCAAGTCAACCTAAGTGTTCCGAGGCCATGTCTGTATATGCTAGGCTTGTCAAGTCAACCTAAGTGTTTTGCATGTGTCCTGAGGCCATGCCTGTACATGCTAGGCTCGTCAACACCCGTTTTATTCGAACGTTAGAATCTATCACACCCGATCATCACGTGGTGCTTCGAAACAATGAACCTTCACAACGGTGCACAGTTAGGGGGAACACTTTTCTTGAAATTTTAGTGAGGGATCATCTTATTTAAGCTACTGTCGTTCTAAGCAAATAAGATGTAAAACATGATAAACATCACATGCAATTAAATAGTGACATGATATGGCCAATATCATTTTGCTCCTTTTGATCTCCATCTTCGGGGCTCCATGATCATCATTGTCACCAGCATGACACCATGATCTCCATCATCATGATCTCCATCATCATGTCTTCTTGAAGTTGTCTCGTCATCTATTACTTCTACTACTATGGCTAACACTTTAGCAATAAAGTAAAGTAATTACATGATGTTTATGTTGACATGCAGGTCATAAATAAATTAAGATAACTCCTATGGCTCCTGCCGGTTGTCATACTCATCGACATGCAGTCGTGATTCCTATTACAAGAACATGATCAATCTCATACATCACATATATCATTCATCACATCCTTTTGGCCATATCACATCACAAGGCATATGCTGCAAAAACAAGTTAGACGTCCTCTAATTGTTGTTGCAAGTTTTTACGTGGCTGCTATAGGTTTCTAGCAAGAATGTTTCTTACCTACGCCAAAACCACAACATGATATGCCAATTTCTGTTTACCCTTCATAAGGACCCTTTTCATCGACTTCGATCCGACTAAAGTGGGAGAGACAGACACCCGCTAGCCACCTTATGCAACTAGTGCATGTCAGTCGGTGGAACCAGTCTCACGTAAGAGTACGTGTAAGGTCGGTCCGGGCCGCTTCATCCCACAATGCCGCCGAATCAAGATAAGACTAGTAACGACAAGTAAATTGACAAAAACGACGCCCACAACAACTTGTGTTCTACTCGTGCATAGAAATTAAACATAGACCTAGCTCATGATGCCACTATTGGGGATCGTAGCAGAAATTTAAAATTTTCTATGCATCACCAAGATCAATCTATGGAGTAATCTAGCAACGAGGGGAAGGGGAGTGCATCTACATACCCTTGTAGATCGCTAAGCGGAAGCATTGCAAGAACGGGGATGAAGGAGTCATACTCGTAGCGATTCAGATCGCGGTTGATTCTGATCTAAGCGCCGAACTACGGCGCCTCCGCGTTCAACACACCTGCAACCCGATGACGTCTCCTACGCCTTGATTCAGCAAGGGGAGAAGGAGAGGTTGGGGAAGACTCCGTCCAGCAGAAGCACGACGGCGTGGTGGCGGTGGAGGAGTGCGGAACTCTAGCAGGGCTTCGCCAAGCACTACGAGAGACGAGGAGGGAGAGAGGTAGGGCTGCGCCAAGAGGGAGATGATCTCGCATGTGTTGCAGCCCACAATACCTCAAGTATATATAGGGGAAGGGGAGGGGCTGCGCCCCGATCTAGGGTTCCCTCCCTAGGGGTGGCGGCAGCCCCAAAACCCATCTAGGGTTGCGTCCAAGGGGGGAGAGAGGGGGCGCACCTAGGGTGGGCCTTAAGGCCCATCTGGACCTAGGGTTTTCCCCCTCCCACTCTCCCTTGTGCCTTGGGCCTTGGTGGGAGGCGCCCCAGCCCACCTAGGGGCTGGTCCCTTCCCACTATTGGCCCATGTAGGCCTCCGGGGCTGATGGCCCCACCTGGTGGACCCCCGGACCCCTCCGATGGTCCCGGTACACTACCGGTGATGCCCGGAACACTTTCGGTGGCCAATCTTTACCCCCGATGGTCCCGGTACTTCCTATATATCAATCTTTACCTCCGGACCAATCCGGAACTCCTCGTGATGTCCAGGATCTCATCCGGGACTCCGAACAACATTCGGTAACCGCGTACATACTTTCCCTATAACCCTAGCGTCATCAAACCTTAAGTGTCTAGACCCTACGGGTTCGGGAGTCATGCAAACATGGCCGAGACAACTCTCCGGTCAATAACCTACAGCGGGATCTGGATACCCATGTTGGCTCCCACATGCTCCACGATGATCTCATCGGATGAACCACGATGTCAAGGATTCAATCAATCCCGTATACAATTCCCTTTGTCTATCGGTACGATACTTGCCCGAGATTCGATCGTCGGTATCCCGATACCTTGTTCAATCCCTTTACCGAGAAGTCTCTTTACTCATTCCGTAACACATCATCCCATGATCAACTCCTTGGTCACATTGTGCACATTATGATGATGTCCTACCGAGTGGGCCCAGAGATACCTCTCTGTTACAAGGAGTGACAAATCCCAGTCTCGATTCGTGCCAACCCAACAGGCACTTTCAGAGATACCTGTAGTGAACCTTTATAGCCACCCAGTTACGTTGTGACGTTTGGTACACCCAAAGCACTCCTACGGTATCCGGGAGTTGCACAATCTCATGGTCTAAGGAAATGATACTTGACATTAGAAAAGCTTTAGCATACGAACTACACGATCTTTGTGCTAGGCTTAGGATTGGGTCTTGTCCATCACATCATTCTCCTAATGATGTGATCCCGTTATCAAGTACATCCAATGTCCATGGTCAGGAAACCGTAACTATCTATTGATCAACGAGCTAGTCAACTAGAGGCTTACTAGGGACATGGTGTTGTCTATGTATCCACACATGTATCTGAGTTTCCTATCAATAAAATTCTAGCATGGATAATAAACGATTATCATGAACAAGGAAATATAATAATAACCAATTTATTATTGCCTCTAGGGCATATTTCCAACAAAATTTCCCTCAAGTGGATGACCTAAGGTTTATCAATCCGTGGGAGGCATAGGATGAAGATAGTCTCTCCTAATCAACCCTGCAACCAAATAACAAAGAGTCTATTGTGTCCCCAACTCACCCAATACAATGGTAAATTGTATAGGTTCACTACTTCGGCGAAGAGATGGTGATACAAGTGCAATATGGATGGTAGATAAAGGTTTTTGTAATCTGAAAATATAAAAAAGCAAGGTAACTAATGATGAAAGTGAGCAAAAACGGTATTGCAATGCGTTGAAACAAGGCCTAGGGTTCATACTTTCACTAGTGCAAGTTCTCTCAACAATAACATAATTGGATCATATAACAATCCCTCAACATGCAACAAAGAGTCACTCCAAAGTCACTAATAGCAGAGAAAAAACGAAGAGATTATTGTAGGGTACGAAACCACCTCAAAGTTACTCTTTCCGATCAATCCATTGGGATATTCCTATAAGTGTCACGAACAGCCCTAGAGTTCATAGTAAAATAACACCTTAAGACACAAATCAACCAAAATCCTAATGTCACCTAGATTCTCCAATGTCACCTCAAGTATCTGTGGGTATGATTATACGATATGCATCACACAATCTCTGATTCATCTATTCAACAACACAAAGAACTTCGAAGAGTGCCCCAAAGTTTCTACCGGAGAGTCAAGACGAAAACGTGTGCCAACCCCTATGCATACGTTCACAAGGTCATAGAACTCGCAAGTTGATCACCAAAACATACATCAAGTGGTTCACGTGAATATCCCATTGTCACCACAGATAAGAACATGCAAGACATACATCAAGTGTTCTCAATTCCTTAAAGACTCAATCCGATAAGATAACTTCAAAGGGAAAACTCAATTCATCACAAGGAGATATAGGGGGAGAAACATCATAAGATCCAACTATAATAGCAAAGCTCACGGTACATCAAGATCGTGCCATATCAAGAACACGAGAGAGAGAGAGAGAGATCAAACACATAGCTACTAGTACATACCCTCAGCCCCGAGGGTGAACTACTCCCTCCTCGTCATGCAGAGCGCCGGGATGATGAAGATGGCCATAGGTGATGGATCCCCCCTCCGGCAGGGTGCCGGAACAGGATCCTGATTGGTTTTTGGTGGCTATAGAGGATCGCGGTGGAGGAACTGCCGATCTAGGTTATTTTCTGGATGTTTCTGTATTTATAGGATTTCACGCAATGTATGAGCGCGAGCCATGGACGAATAGAATGGTGGTTGTGGAGAAGACAAAAAAGGAGAAAGTCTCACATTGACACGGCTAATCAACGGGCTATGGAGATGCCCATCAATTGATGTCAATGCAAGGACTAGGGATTGCCATGCAATGGATACACTAGAGCTACAAATATATGAAAGCTCAACAAAAGAAACTAAGTGGGTGTGCATCCAACTTGCTTGCTCAGGAAGACCTAAAGCATTTTTAGGAAGCCCATCATTGGAATATACAAGCCAAGTTCTATAATTAAAAATTCCCACTAGTATATTGTAAAATCCCAATTTTCAGTTTGGATGTTATACCTAGGTCATCAGATGCATATCATATTTTATTTGCATTTTGGTTTGATCTTAGAAATCTTAAGGAACTCAAGGACCCAAGGAGAGAGTTGGGGATTTCATTATTTTCATATTTGAATTTTTCTCAAATTTGAAAAGAGGATCATTTTGGTTTTAATATTTTTCTCTCTGAAATATTCCCAATATTAAAAATAAAAGAGAGGGGATAAAAGGACTTCTCCAAAATAATAGAAATATTGGAGGAAAAATGTTAAAATAAAATAAATATTTTATTGGATTTTATTCGAGGTTTTATTTGAATTATAAAAAATATGCATTTTTTAAAAATTGCATTTTAGGCCAGAAAATTGTTCACTTTGTTTTAAATATTTTATTTAGACGACAAAAATTGTTTTTGGCATTTTTAGATTTTTTTATGATTTTCTTCGGCGAAATTTATTTTATTAAAAAACGCGAACCGACCTAGGAGCCGGCAAGGGCCGACACTCCGAGGCGCCCCGCCGCTGCCAACCTTTAGAAGGCGAGGCTCGAGGCTGTCAGCCCATGCCGCACCACCGCGAAACCCTAGCCACCCCCGCGCCTCGAGATTCGCGCCGCGCCCCTTCGCCGCCGCCTCGTGCCGCCGCCGCCGCCCCGCGCCGTCGCCGGAACTCGACCCCGCTGCCGCCGACCTGTTTTTCTCCAGGTTTTCGTCGGGTTTTTTCGGTAAACCCTAAATCTACTCCCGTTTTTTATAGATCGGTTTTTCTCGGTTTTTCTTCAGTTAGATCTATTCTGCGAACGTTCGTTCATTTTGTTGTTATAACGAACGAATTCGTTCGTTTGTCTCTGTTAGCGAACGTTCGTCTGATAGATTTTTCTTTTCCTGTTTTATTTTCGCCAGGGACCTATTCACGATTTTTTATTGCAAATTAGCCCCTGATCTTCAAACACTCGCAACTTTTTAACCGTTCATCCAAATCCAGTGAAACCAACGCCAAAATTTTCGTCTCGAACCCCTCTTTCCAGTTAACCAAATTGAACATGATTTTGATAATTTAAAATTTGGTTGCTAGCAGATTTGAATTCGAACTCCTTTTTATCGTAGTTTGAGTTTCGTAGCTCCGATTTGTGTGTTTCTTTAGTTAAACTTTCAATTTGGACTTTCTAATATGAGTTTTACCCTTGCACCTATTGCTTGAGTGCTTGTGTATGCTATTGTTTGTTTGTGATAGAGTTTCCGGAGTGCGAAGCATGCTACTATGAGTCTCTAGGGTCTGCAGATCGTTAGCAAGGCAAGTAACACTTTGATCATACCCCTTTATTTCCCAGTTTTTATGCATTAGTTTCAACCCTCAAACATTGCATGAGTAGGATTGATAACATGGGTATTGGGAAGTAGATGATGAGGTAGAACCTGTTGTCCTCTATATGAAACCCTAGGAGTTACCTCTACGTTATGCTTATACTACTATCACTACAAAAAAAGAACACACGTCCGTGACATTTTGGGCCGAACGAATTTTTTTCCTGTCACACTTATGACACTTCTATGACGATAATTGTGACAAAACCCAGTATCATCATAGATGTGGTGGACTCCTAGTTCTATGACAAAAAATCATGACAGAAAATGTGATTTTCGTCCTGGGCGGGCCGGAGACCCAGCTGCATGACATTCTTTGGGCCGCCATGACGGAAAAAACCGTGGTAGAAGCGAGGGCGATGAAAATATCGGGGTGTTCCTGTGACATTCCAAAATTTTAATTTGGTTTTCATCAAAAACTTTGTGGTTTCTGAAAAGAGGCCATTTAAAATTTTCCAGAAAACCTTCCTCTTAAAAACTTTCTTTCCTTTGGCTAGGATTTTATTCTTTCTTCAAACTGTGGTGTTTGATCTTTTGAAACTTCTTCTCTGTTGGTTCCGTCTCAAATTATTTTGGGAGTTTAATTTGTTTTTCTTTTAAAAAGAAACTCTATGAAAATTTGGGATTTTCATATCTTGGAAACCACCCTTGACTTTTTATTTTACCCATGTGGTAAAACCCCTCCAAAACCTCCCCTCCTCCTTGTAATCAACCTAAGTTCTCTGTCCCAACTAATCCAAGCAAGTTTTGGATTTTATTCTAATTATTTTTCCCCTCAAATCATTTCTGAAAATTATTTGGAGCCTGAGAGATTTTCAAAGCAAGTACCCTTTTGCATTTGAGTTTTGACCTCAAACCAACTCTCCTGGAAAGTCCTTTGTACCCACAACCCAGAACCATCTTGATCCACTCCTTCTCTTTTCAAATTTTTCAAAATTCAGTCTCTGCAAGTTTGGACCAGATTTGCCAAATTTGGTGAAATTCATATCTACACTCCTTCAAAAATTCCACCAAAATTCAGGCAGCCTACTGGAGCAATGAGTAGCCACTCCACCAAAAATCAACTCAAGGAAAAATACCCAGAGGCGAAAAACATTCTGTCGAACACCTGAGCTGCACTGTTCCTTTGCAAATTCAGAAAATTCAGACTTCAGTGTCGTTTTTCGTCCGTCAGCTTCACTCACGCGTTGACAGTGCGCTTGGCGCGTTGCATGCGGCTTCTTCTCCCTCGCCAGCACCCCCGCACGCACGCTTGGCGTCTTCCCAGCGTCGGTGGCGCCCCTGGCCACCCGCGTCGGCGTGTCTTGCGGCGGCCGAACCCCCGTAGCAGCCGACAGGGGACGGAACGGCGGCTCAGTGCCATTCGGCGCCGCCCAACGCCCTCTGCTCTCCGCGTGGCCTCATGCATGCCAGCGCACGCCCGTGGCACCGTCGCCGTGGCCCGGCAAGCACGGAACGTGCTCACTGCCGCCGACGGGCCCGCTCCGCCCCGTTCTGTCGAACTCGCGCATAGCACCAAATCCCAGCCCGATTAGCACCTAAATGGAACCGGTGGACCTCAACGACGACGCACAACTCCCTAATTACCCTCGACCAAGCCTTGCGCCGCCGTAATCTTCACCAGAGACCCCCGTTCACGGCCACCGCCTCGGGCCGCCTATAAAAAGGGCCCCCGAGCTCACCCTCGAGCATGCACCCCCTCTACTCCTCACCAAAGCTCTGCCAAGCCACCCGGAGGACCTCGAAGAGGTCTCCTCCCCCAACTCCGGCCGCCCCGATCCGCCTCGGCCTCCACCACGATTCGCTCCGGTGAGGCCGTCTCCGGCGCCCAAACCCCGTTAGTTACTCCCTCTAGCACCCAGTAAGCTAACGCCAGCATCAATTTGTCCTTCGCAGCTCTCTCCGACGAGCTCCATCCACGCCCGAACCACCATCCGCCGGAGTTGAGACCGCCGTCGACGTGGTGCTCCCCGGCGACCAACACCACCACCCACCGTTGCGGAAGGACACGGTGAGCATGTTGGTAACCTCCGATCCCCTTACCTCGCCGTGGATCGCCGCCGGCGACCACCGCAGCCCTCAGGCGCCGACGAGCCTCGTCCCTCCCATTTGAAAGTTTAAACCTGACGAGTGGGACCCCACCGTCAGCCTCTCTGTCATTTCTAAGTGAATCATTTTCTGGAAGCGCCTTCGGGCAAAATACGCTTTCCCCTCTGGGCTGGCGTATTCAAGACTGGAATGTTTTCTGTTTTTATAAGCTAGCCCCTGGGAACTTTCTGTTTCATTACCGATGAGTCCCTGGACAAAACCTTTATAACTTTTAAACAGAAAAGTATTTTTGATTGATTTTTTTTTCTGTCCTCTTTAAAATTTTGTCTAGTTTTTAACAGATTTATTTGAAAAATATTTGGAATACTTTTTGTGCACCTCTTGGTATTTACGATAGCGCATATATTTTCTCTATACCGTAGATACCGAAGGAGGTGACGGAGCCGCGAACTTCACCGAGCTAGGCTCCGACTACTCTAAACCAGGCGAGCATGTTTGAACTTTTGATATGATGAGTGTCTTGGCATGTTTTGCATTTAGTTAGTTTCATGGCATGTTGATGAGCATATCGATGAAAGTTATTTTATGCAATGTTGAGGTAAGTGAGTTCGGTGATCCATAAGTGGATGGATGTGAGTATGAATGGCCATGTGTTGGCATGAGGATGGGTAAGATGGCAGTGTCGTAGCATGCCAGTCTTATGCCAGACTATGTGACTTCAGTGTCAAACCGTATCGGTCCAGTTCCTCTCATTTCCTTCCCTGTACTACCACATGTTTTCCGCAAGGAATATGGTTTAGTAAGTTACAAACCGCTTTCCTGGTACACACCAAAAGGAGAGGCCGTGATGATCGTTCCATGGCCCTGGATTAAAGCCAGTTATCCGGTCAGGGGGCATGGGTGTTACCGGTTGGGACCAAGAGGGGGGCACCCCTTAGAGCGCGCGTATATAAATTTGATCCCATGCTATTCGAGATTGTGATCTCCCCGTCTCAAAAGTTTTTCTTGGACGATGTCTAGGGTGATTCCTAGCATCGAGAGGTAGGATGGGTGTGTACTGGTTAGCTGTGTTTTCTTCCGAAATACCGTAAATGGAACTAGTCCTTCGTGACTACAGAAATCTGTTGGCTGTGGGAAAAATTTTGTACAAACTCTGTAGAGTCATATATTCCTCAAAATCATCTATTCCATGTCCAAGATCGATATTATCTTAGCCTGATCAAATGTCAGTTTTGATGACAGAGACTCCGGTGATTCGCATGAGTGCTAAGTCCGGTTAAATGATTATTCCTGTGGATGGACTAACCCATTTATTCTCATGAATTAAATGTTTATTATGAGTATTATTTACTTGTGAATAAAAGCCCTTTCTGCGATGTCGCTCAGACGTCCGACTGTGGCATTTCTTTTAAAGCCCTTTTTGTGATGTCGCCCCGACGTCCGACTGTGGCATTTCTTTTAAAGCCCTTTCTGTGATGTCCCCCGGACGTCCGACTGTGGCATTTCTTTTAAAGCCCTTTCTGTGATGTCGCCCCGACGTCCGACTGTGGCATTTCTTTTAAAGCCCTTTCTGTGATGTCGCCCCGACGCCCGACTGTGGCATCTTTTCCTTATATTTATTTATTCACCTTTCGAGGCGTCGCTTCAGACACCCGATCGGTATTCATTTATTTCTTGTTGGGATTTCAGGCGGACTACCGCCGTTTCCCTTTTACTTACCTTGTTATGCTAATTTTTGAATGTACATTGGTGGATTAATCATGACGCATTCATGCATGCATTTGTTATGTCTTACGTCCGAACTGTCTTGCGAGTACTTTCAAAGTACTCACTGGCTTGTTGATTTGGCCAGATGCTAACGAAGGCGATCTCATGGATGAAGAATTTGATAGCGAGTCCGACACCTAGAGGAGTCCCAGTCAGTCTCGTGCGACCCTGGATTTGGTCACTGTTTTATATCCGCTTCCGCTACCAAATAAATCCATCGAGCCTCACCTCGACGCTCGATGAGATGACAGACTTAGAGTCTTGTATCTCTCTCCCCGCGGTGTTTCTCCACCACCGCCCTATCCTCGAGTCAGTAGTATGCCTCCACACCACTGTGTCATGTCCGCCATTATGTATAATTATTGGCGTGCTTGTAATAATTTGGTTGAGCCACCGTAGTTCGACCCTGTAATATATTTTATGCTACTGGCTTATTGTATCAAGAATTTGTCTACCAGTGAGGAGGATTTCTCTCATACTGGACTCAGAAGATTGGTTTCTCAATAAATATTTTTATTGGAAAACCGGTCGTGACAGTTCCTAGTTACGGTGGGTGGTCGGGGCCGAACGGTGCACAGAGGTTTGTGCATTTCTCTCGTACACGCATGCGCGTGGGTGCGAGGCGTTGGGCTCTAACTGAACCCGAGTGAGGTGTTCGCCTACTGAACCCGAGCGATTGCATTGCAGGCTACACGTTACTGAACCCGAGAGATTGATTGATGGCTGTTAATTGAACCCGATCGAGCGATTCCTTCCTACTGCTGCTAACTAAAGCCGATTGATGCTGCTCTGGATGAACAGTGAGCGTTGCTGGGGGGGTTTGGATGAACCGTTCCTAATGGGGGTGAATGAACAAGACCCCGTGGTGTTGCCTCTGGATGAACAGGACCCTGATCGATCAAGCCGGTTGGGGCTGGATGAACAGGACCCCGTGGAGGGCTAGATGAACAGGATGACCCCGTGGAGGGCTGGATGAACAATAGATGGTGGAGGGCTTGATGAACAGTAGCCCGTGGAGGGGTGGTTGAACAGGAGCCCGTGGAGAGGGCTGGTTGAACAGTAGCCGGTGAAGAAGCACACGGTGGAGGCTGGATGAATAGGAGCCCGTGGATGAACAGTCGTAGGTGGAGGCTGGAGGAGGTCCATGGTGGATGAACAGTAGCCCGTGGAGGCTGGAGGGGTCGATGGTGGAGATGAACAGTATCTCATGGAGTCCCGTTTTGTGGTACGCCACACCCCTCCCGATGAACATGACCCCGTTTCGACCGTAGCGCTCCAACACAGGTCTGTTTCCTCCGTTTTGCGGTACAACACACCCCTCCCAATCAAAAGGACCCCATTTCAATCGTAGGAGGTCCGTTTCCTCCATTTTGTGGTACACCAGACCCCTCCCAATGAACAGGATCCTGTTTCGAACGTGGACGGCCGAACACAAGGCCGTTTCCTCCGTTCTGTGGTACGCTAGGCCTCGTTTCCATTGGCTGTTCCATCCAAGCCCTCTCGATGAACACGACGACGCATTCCGTTCCGACCCAGCCGGTTGGCTCCCCATGAACACGACGACGACGCAGTTTCTCCGTTCCGACCCAGCCATGTACACGAGCCCTGGCCGTACGTATGCGCGATTAGGCGTTCGAGACCCCGCCTGTATGTACGTACATGGCCGTATTTTCTTTCTTGCACACTGGCCGCTGTACGTACGTGTACGTGCTACATGCGCGCCTCTACTATGACACGTGCGCGCTCTACATCGACCAGTATGTACATACACGTTCGCGACCAGAATGACAATGCTACGTACGCTTCGACCAGGAGGGTCCCGACTGTCACGCACTTCCTTGTGTGCAAAGATATAGCTGGTGGGCCCCAGCAGTCAGGGGGGCGAATCGTTTTTTTGCCCGGACGCACTTCCTTGCGTGCGAAGATGTAGCTGGTGGGTCCCAGCAGTTAGGGGGAAACGTTTTTTTGTGAAATATGGTGGCCCGTCCAGTGCGTCCCTGCTATCAGGTGCAGGAATAATTATTTTGCACGTAAGGCACTTCCTTGCGTCTGTCGTGGACCCAGCTGTCAGCCTCTCCACATACAGTACTCTTCCGATGGAAGTCGGTTGTTGACCGCATTGACCACGCCGTGCCGAGAGCACCAAGGTGGTGCACAACGGCGAGGCCTAGGAAGGGGACGATGCGGAGCCAGGGAAGATGCGGCAGTGGATGCCCACGCGGAGAGGAGTACGAGGGTTCACTGATTTAGCTACGGTGTGAGGCTGCCATCACCGTAGAATAACAGGGGGTGTGGGTGAGTAGAGACATGGCCTGGCCAGCGGTGGGAGTAGTAGGCGGTGGTGAGGCCTGTGCGGCATCACAGCCGGCCACGGGATGCAGGAGCACGCGACACGACCGATGCTGGTTTGGGCGGCTAGAGCAAGAAGACAAGATGTTGAAGAAGCACTACGGCTGTTGGATGGACATCGTACGGTCACTGGACCTATAATCGTTCATATATTGACTAAGTTGACAAACCCCTCCGTCCTCGTCAACTTAGTAGGCCCACAAGTCAGCCTCCCACTATGGTGGGTCCCAGCTGGCAGGGGGTATTCATTTTTTTATGCGCAATAAGGAGGCACTTCCTTGCGTGCGAAGATATAGTTGGTGGGTCCGACCTGTAAGCGGAGGGAACGTTTTTTCGTGAAATACAGAGGCCCCTCCGGTGGGTCCCAGATGTCAGGTGGAGGAATCATTATTTTGCACGTAATAAGGAGGCATTTCGTTATGTGCGTCTGTGGACCCAGCTGTCAGCCTCTCCACGTATAGTCCACTTCCGATGGATGTCGTTCATTGACCACGTTGACCACGCCACACTGAGAGCACCAGGGCGGTGGACGATGGCGAGGCCTATGAAGGGAACGACCCAGAGCTGGGGAATACACGACAGTGGCTGCCCACACGGTGGAGAGTACGAGGGTTGATTGGTTCGGTTGCCGTCGCCGAAAAAAACAGGAGGTGTGGGTGAGTAGAGGGATAGACAGGCCAGGGATGCGAGTATATGATGGGGCCGTGAGGACTGCCCGGCAGCATAGCCGGCCACGAGAGGCGGGAGCAGGCGGTTCCAACGGTGCTGGTTTGAGCAGCTAGGGCAGGAAGACCAAAGACTGAAGAAGCACGATAGCCGTTAGATTGACATCTAACAGTCTGACACTGTTAGAGTCGATTGTTGACTAAGTTTCTTTTTTGAGAACCCTTGTGTACGCATGAACTTAGTAGGCCCACAAGTCAGCCTCCAAATCTGTGGCAGACAACATAGAGCTCATTTCCTATTTTTTACTAATTTGCAGCCCATTTGCTAATTCTTAAGTAATTTATTACAGCCCATTTTCTGTCCAGGACAACGGTCAAAAAGTTCAACCTTATTTTGCATATTTCGGTGGAGTCCGAACTTTTTTAATCCCGAAATGATAAACATTTTTTAAGAACTTATTGATTTGCAAAAAATCGTTTTGTTTTTGTAAGCAAATAAGACATGCGACAGTTGAGTTGGTTTAAGGGAAAACTAAAGGTAAAAAAATCAGCGTTGGGAGGAAAAACGACAACAAAAATAAGGATGTAAATATGAAAAGGGAATTTTATGTATTTTCAATATAATGATACTTGTATATGAACTAGTAAAACTATAGGTAGAGATTAGAAAACGGATGTAGGACATGCGTTTCAAGAGGAAAATAGAACTGGGCTGTGTGTTTGATTCACTAAAAAAAATGGCCGAGGATGTTGTAAGACAAAATATAACTAACACTGGCGGGCCAGAGGCCAGTAGTTACCTGCTGGATCTTTGTGCCCCGTTGTCGTCATGGGCTGGGCCTGTTAAAAACAAAACAAAGCCTGGGCAGTCTACAGCCTAGTTGAAACTTGGTAAACCTGAAAAAACAATATACGTGCTAAATAAGCAAGAGAATTCTGCAAGTACAGACTAATAACTGGGATGTAGCAGGGATATTGTTTTTTCATCATGATAATAAGTGCATGCACTTGTTTCGAAAAATTTGGAGAACTGGGAATTCAAACGGCGGGTGCTTATGCTAAACATCAAATAAAAATCAGGTGCCTGAAAATTCGTTTCGAAACAAATGATTCAGCTTTATATCCACATCGACCCTCGACATGATGGATGGAAATGCCAAATTCATACCAAAAGATCGTTAACGACAATACCAAATTGCGGGTGACAAGGTAGTACAAGTACCAATGCCAAACTAACTTATAATCTTTTTACTCCTGGCCCTAGTGTTTGTATGGTAGAAAATCCTACAGAGGACCAGCTCCCGCTCCTTTTCTTGCTCCAGGTCACCGAGGTGGTTCTGGTGCATCACCCAGTTGGTCCTCTGCTGGTCAAAGTTCTTGTTGGTGTGTAGTACTAGAACCTTTTTGCTGCCCGTCTCCTGGTCGTTGACCATCACCGACAAGGCATTGCCAGTGTTGTGCCACATCGCGTGCATGCCACACTCCGATTGTATCTTGCGATGCGTCCATGTGCCCCTTTTGAACGCCCTAGAATTGCGCTGGAAGAAATGCTTGCTTAGGCCACTCAATGTGATACCTGCAGTATTGTCGAATACAAGTTTTAGTGTAGGTAGTTGGCATTTTCATAACATCTTTGGCATGTTGTTGTCACTTGTTTCACTTTCTATTAACTATCAAATTGTAATTGCTTCACCAGGTCTGCATCTGAAAAGAAAAATAGAGCTATAAACAAAGGAATATGTTTGTGCAAGTAGACGGTCGATCGGTGTCTTACCTAGAAGTTTCTCAGGGTTGGGTGTAGCATATGCCGTGCTTGCTGTCGATGGTTGGTATGAACAAATCGATGAGAGGGTGAGATCTCGCGCTGTCAGCACTCACTTTGGCCTCAAGGTGCTCGATCAGCTCTTGATCCAAGGAATCGAACTTGACACCAGCCTGCAGCACCAGCCAATCCTTCTTCGACTTGCATCGGTTAATTCTAGTTATATGGTACTCAATGTATGATCAATCGACTATTTTAAGTGAATGATGAAAGATTTCGACAGATAAGTGGTACTCCAAATCTGAAGTCTAAAATACCCGAAAAGGCCGCGGGGATTCTTGCGTCACCTCACGCGTAGCATGTTGTCATGTCAATTCAATGTGTGGACATGATGAATAATTTGACCGACGTATACTAGTACCGCTACTGGACTACTTATGCACTCGATCCCAAAAAGGTATCTATCCTTCAAACTAGAGGAGTCCTTCAAACTAACAATAGTACATAATATCCAACAAAAGAGGGTCATGCTACAGCGCTAGAATACATGGCTCAGTCTAGCTATCAGTACGAATCAAGTTGTGCATATTTGTTGTTCGCATGAACCACATCGCCGCATGTTGGGTTTGCAAAAGCCATCCATTGCATGGAAGCTTGATGCCTTTCACACACTAAAGATTATGTGGCAACAAGCTGTGTCGATGAATCTCTGGATATGGTGATTCATGAAACCCATGGTATGATGTGTAAACACAGTCCCCCTGGTGAATGGAAGTTGCATAGCACGGTAATCATCGCCGGTGATATGATTGATGATTGGTTGGATGATCGGATAATTGAGCCCGAGGAACATGGAGTGGTTGCCGAGGTTGTAAACCCGCCTCCAGTTGAATACGCCTAGCCCAATGGAGCTGGGATCTTTCTTGAACATGAAGCAGCCGTAGCCATCAATGTCACGAATGCCCCAGGCATTGTACTGCATGTGGTTTGATGTAATGGTTTGGTTAATTTGGTACGTGCGAATGAGCATCAAATGACCGCTGTCAGCTAAACGAGCAATAAACCACCACCCATCGGCTAGTATGATTCCAGGTCCTGGAATCATCAAGGCCAGCGCATTTGCGTCTGCTAAAACAATTCAAATTGGAGATCAAAAGGACAAAAATAAACAATCATGTTCAGAGTATGTGTGGAACTAAGATTTTTATAACAGTGACACATATCATAGACAGAGAATTTCAATGCCATGGTCATAATCATGCCCCAAGTTAAAAAAATAAGCCAATGGCTTTCACATTCTAGCAATATGTCATGGTTCAAACATCATGTAACAATGAGAGGAAAACAGCTATGACAGAGCCTACTCATATTCTACCATATCACTTACCACTACTGCTCTCATATCAACTCTAAGAAATCACATGCGTTGTTTTAAAAATCTTGGAAATGAGAGTAACATATAGCAATCGTGATGTTATGCTCATAATGTCTATTCTAATAATCATTAGATGCCAATTGTTCTCAAATCAACTCTAATAATAACTTGTGTGGTCTAGGAAATGAGAGGAACATATAGCAATGATGTGGTTATAGACATACTATCTAAATTTGTAACAATGAACAGGTAGTCGTATTCATAAGGTAAAGATGAGATGAGATAGAACAATTACACGACGATAGATTCCACCAGTATAGGCAGCCAATCTGTGTGTCGACCGCATAAATGATGCCAACATGCACTATAGCATCAGACAGAAATGTTGTGACGCCCCCGATTTGGCCATACGCTAATCATACATGCATATGTGTACAATGAAGATCAAGGACTCATGGGAAGATATCACAACACCACTCTAGACACAAATTAAAATAATACAAGCTTTATATTGCAAGCCAGGGGCCTCGAGGGCTCGAATACATAAGCTCGAAAACACAAGAGTCAGTGGGAGCAATAATATCTGAGTACAAACATAAGTTAAACAAGTTTGCCTTAAGAAGGCTAGCACAAAAGTAGCAATGATTGAAAAGGCAAGGACTCCTGCCTAGACCTCCAAACTACTCCTCGAAGTTGAAATCCATGTAGACTCATCCTCGGGATCCTCTGGCTCCTGGACTCCATCAAATGATCGCAGTAAACAGGAAAAGGGGAAAAAGAAGTAGGAAAGCAATCATGAGTACTCATCCAAAGTACTCTCAAGCAAGGATCTACACTACATATGCATTGGTATTAGTTAAATGGTAGTATCCGTGGACTGAACTGCAAAATGCCAGAATAAGAGGGGGATAGCTAGTCCTATCAAAGACTACGCTTCTGGCAACCTCCATCTTGAAGCAGTAGAAGAGAATAGATGGGAAGTTCACCCAGTATCATCATATAGCGTAATCCTACCCGGCGATTCTCTCCTCGTCGCCCCGTGAGAGAGCGATCACCGGGTTGTATGTGGCACTTGGAAGGGTGTATTTTATTAAGTATCTGGTTCTAGCTGTCATAGTGTCAAGGTACAACTCTGGGTCGTCCTTTTACCGAGGGTCACGGCTATTTGAATAGATAAACTTCCCTGCAGGGGTGCACCACATAACCTAACATGCTCGATCCCTCTGGCCGGACACACTTTCCTAGGTCATGCCCGGCCTCGGAAGATCAACACGTCGCAGCCCTATCTAGGTACAACAGAGAGGTCAGCATGCCGGTCTAAATCCTATGGGGCAGGGGTCTGGGCCCAACGCCCATTGCACACCTGCACGTTGCGTGGGTGGCCGGTGAGCAGACCTAGCAACATCCATTACAAAGGAAGTTGTGTTACGCTCTCCAACCCGGTGTGCGCCGCTCACGCTGATGTTAAGAAGGCTTCGGCTGATACCACGACGTCGAGTGCCCATAACTGTTCCCGCATAGTTGGTTAGTGGGTATAGGCCAGTGGCCAGATTCATATCTAATACCAAGATCTCGTTAAACGTGTTAATTGATGTAACCGCGGACATCGACCAGGGCCAGGCCCACCTCTCACCTAGGTGGTCTCAACCTGCCCTGTCGCTCTACCACAAAGTAACAGCCGGGGGCCGTGAGGAACCCAGTCCCGCCACTACCGGGATGGAACCACCTGTCCTTTCAGGCCCCACATCGAAATCACTTGCGGGTACTCTACGAGCCGACCCGACTTGTCACAGCCCTAGCTCAGCCCCTGTTGCCTTTGTTTGTTCCTCATGTCATCATGTTTACTTTTCAAATGAATTTGAAATGGGGATGACAGAACCCCCATCACCCCCCCTTAAGCCAATTAGGGTTTACTAAAACCTTTTTCAATGAACCCAAATTGGCCTTCTAAAATGTTCAACATCTTTGCCTTCGTCTAGAACCTCTGACAAAAATGGTGCACACTTTTCTAGGGCAACATAGGGTCACTTCATTAAATCATATAATATTTGCATTTGGGCATTTAAATGCTATAAAATATTTAAAATGCCCAAATAATCATAAACTAAAATATTTACTGTTGGATATATTCTAAACAGTAGCCATGATTAGTTTCATGATTTTTGGAAGTGTTTAGTTATTTTAGTAAAGCCACAAAGATTACGGAAAAATAGAAAAAACCAAAAATAAAAGAGAGAGAGAGACTAACCTGGGCCAACTCACCTATGCAGCCCTCCTAGCGGCCCAAGTGGCCGGCCCAGCCCCCCATCGCCCCTTGTAATATTCCTCCTCTGCCATGAGGATAACCAGGTGCGTGGCGAGCGCCGACGCTGCTCTGGCCACCTCCTGCTTCCTTCCCAGACCTTCTAGCGATGCCACGAAGACGCCTTGTTGCCCCTCGCTCCTCTTCCTCACTCTCTGCTCTCTCCTTCGCCCTCTAGTCCCTTCCACGAGCGTGACCGAACGCAGCCGTCGCCGCCAACGAGCTCCCCCATGGCCACAGCCATCTCCGAGCCTCTCCACCGAGCCACATGACGCTGGACGCCCTGGAGCATGCTGAGATCACCGGCGACCCCGCTGTGAGCTCCTCTACCGAACCCCTCTCTCTCCGCAGTCGTTCTCCTCCTCTAGCCCTGCTGTCCACCGGAGCCGAAAGCTCACCGCCGCCATGGTTCTTCACCGCCGTGGCTAGGGCCACCGCAGCCCACACCTAAACGCGTGAACGTGATCGGTGAACCCCCAGGAGCGCGTAGTACCTACCAGTTTATCCCCCTAGCACCCCATAGCGTCGACCCCGTCCACACCCGAACTCTGGCCACCGCCGTGAGCTTGTTTCCGGCAATCTCCGGTCACCCCGCGACCTGCCGCTGCATCTTCTGGATGCGCGGGCGCAAGGGCTATGCCATGGTACCCTCAGCAAGCTAAACCGCCACCCGTAGCGTGTTCCCGAGCCGCACCACCATCGATTTGGTCGCCGCCGGCGAGGTTCCGGTGACGCTGACGTGACACCATTAGTTTAGGTACTAATCCTGTTTAGTTAGTGCCCCGTGTCGATGACATACGGGCCCCACTGCCTAATTAACCTAGTTTATCATCTGTTTAGTTTAAACTAACCCTGCGGGTCCCACAGGTCAGTTTGACCTGGCCAAGTCACACGTTGACTGACCCGACACGTCAGAGTTGACAAGCTGACGTGTTTCTTGACCTGACCCCACCTGTCAGTGACCCAGACAACACTGTGTGACTGACCAGTGGACCCCACTGGTCAGGTTTGACTTGGTCAGCTGCAGTTGACATGCTGACGTCACAGTGACGCAATGCTGACGCATTTAATAATTTTCTGGATTTAAAATAATTCAGAAAATTGCTTAAACTTCTAAAAATCATAGAAAATCAACCGTATCTCCAAATGAAATAAATTATATTTAAAAATGATCAGAAAAATCCAATCTACCCATCTGTACCATTTTCATGCATGTTAGAACAACTTATGGCTGCTGTTTAGGCAAAATCATATAAATGGCATCTAAACCCTCACATATGGAGTTTGAATTTGAACCTAGGGTTCAAACCAACTCCATTTAACATGTTGCTAGCTGCATTAGCTCAAATCACAGCATGTTGGCATGTCATGATCATGCATCATATTGTGCATTGCATTGATTCTGTTCTTTCTGTGTTTGCCGGTGGTTGTTCCCCCTTGGTAGACGATGTTTTCGACGATGAATTCGATGACACCGATGAAGAGCTATATCATCTTCAGAAGTGCCAGGCAAGCAAAACACCCTTGTTCATTCTGATACAATCCCATTCTCTCGCTACTGCTCTCTTTTACTGCATTAGGACAACAACGATTCAACTGTTACATGATGCGGTAGTTGAACCCCTTTCCTCTGCATGACCTGTCATTGCCACAGTAAATAGATGAAACCCACTAGCATGAGTAGGAGTTGATTTGAGCCCTGATGTGCCTACTCATTCATGCTTGTATGTCATGCCCGCTATTGCTTAGAGTTGTGTCAGGTCTGATTCATCGGGGATGAATTGGAAAGTTGTGAACATGTCCTACTGTATGTGAGCTAAGTGTGTTGAACACAATTTGGTAAAGGTATCGATGAGAGGCCATGTAGGATTTCAAGGTGGGTTGTTTCATTGGAACCGTCTTTAAGCACCGAGATATGTATGTGTGATTCAAGAACTAGCTACTACCATGCATTGGGCCCGAAACCAATGGAACCTCTCGGCTTCTTAACCACTCTAGTCCTCTGTCCAGGAGTTGCAACTAGTTTCTGGTGTTTATAGGATATGTGTTGGCGGCCGTGTGTAGCGCTAACCCTAGGGGAGGGCTATGATGCGGTAGATACACCGTGGCACGGTGTACCGAGTCGCCCGTTTGGTGTCTCGGGAACACTGTACACATCGTTCGGGGCCGTATGTGGAAACCTCGTCCGGACTCCCTGCGGATGGAACCTGGATAGGCGATAAACCTGGACTAGAGACTTGAGTGTTTAGGTAGGCCGTGGCTGACACCCTCGTTGGGCTTCCGCTTGAAGGTTGCCGAGTACATGTCGTGTAAACGGCGGTAAGTGGTGAGAGCGTGTGTGAAGAGTGGTGAGAGCGTGTGTGAGGTAAGTGGTTAACATCATCTATTCGAATAGCCGTGTCCATGGTAAAGGACTACTTGGTTACCTATACAGTTCATAAACAAGTGAATGTGGATACTCTAAAATACAGAAGATAGGCGTGAGCGCTATGGATGGCATTCTCGTAGGGAGACGTAAGCGGATCCATAGTGGTGTATTGATATGGTGAATATGTGGACTCGTGTGCGCCACCTCAAAAGAGTTACTTGTAGTAGTAGTTTAGGTTAGCCACCGAGTCAAAGCTGGCTTGCTGCAGTTAAACTCCACCACCCCCTTTGTTGATACCGATGCATATGTAGTTAGTTCTGATGTAAATCTTGCTGGGTACATTTGTACTCACGTTTGCCTATTTTATGTTTTGTAGCGAGACGTCAGTCTCGCTAGTAGTTCTGTGTGGACTCCAACGTTTAACTTGATACCTCAGCTACGATCTTGTGCCCTCGGCAGGGTCTTGTAGATAGTCAGACTTCTCAGCCTTTTTCATTTGTAGATGTCTGTATTTAGACAAATTAAGCTTCCGCATGTGCTTGTTGCTTGTATGCTCTGTATGTTGGGGTCATGAGACCCATGTTTGTAATACAGGGCTCCTCGGAGCCTAATGAATAAATAATTGAGTCGTAGAGTTATGTTGTGATGCCATGTTGTATTTACACATATCGAGCATATTGTGTGTATGATTGAAATGCTTGGTATGTGTGGGATCCGACAACCTAGTTGTTTATCCTTGGTAGCCTCTATTATGAGGAAATGTAGTCTTGTGCTTCCATGAGCCATAGTAGTCCGCTACAGCCCAGTTCACCGGAGTCCTGCTAGCCCAGCACTACTGCTCCGGAACACTTAACTGGCTGGCATGTGATTCACTTCTGTCAGGACCCCGATTCTAAGTCACACCGATCTAGCTTGTAACACCTCATATCACTTTGCGGCCTCACGCACGGTATTCCCACGGGTGTCGCCTTACCATGGCCCGGGATCGTTTGCGCCTTCTGGCTCACGTATATGATAGTGTCGCTAGCATCCATATGACAGAGAACCCGGGCCGACATGACTAGTCGTGAACCCAAAGTGGCACTAACTTACGGGAACAAGCATACATGAATCAGCATCGAGCATGTCGGTCAGCAGTGTGTGAAGCCGGGCTGTAGCACTGGGTTAACAGGACTCCGGGGCCCCGGGCTATAGCAGGCTAGGCAGGACTCCGGATGTCACCGCGTGGCATTTCCCCAAAGGGACAGACATAGGAACGAAGTGAATCACGTGCCGGCCAGTCAAGTGTTTCGGAGCAGTAGTGCTGGGCTAGCAGGACTCCAGTGAACCAGGCTGTAGCGGACTACTATGGCTCATGGAAGCACAAGACTACATTTCCCCATAAGAGAAGCTACCAAGGATAAACAACTAGGTTGTCGGATCCCACACATACCAAGCATTTCAATCATACACACAATATGATCAATATGTGCAATACAACTAGGCATCACAACAAGACTCTACGACTCAGAGTATTTATTCATTAGGCTCCGAGGAGCGAGATATTACAAGCATGGGTCTCCTGACCCAACATACAGAGCATACAAGCAACAAGCACATGCGGAAGCTTAACATGTCTGAGTAAAGATATCTACAAATGAAAAAGGCTGAGAAGCCTGACTATCTACAAGACCCTCCCAAGGATACAAGATCATAGCTGAGGTAACAAGCTAAAAGTCGAAGTCCACGCGGAACTACTAGCGAGACTGAAGTCTCTCTGCAAAACATAGAATAGGCAAACGTGAGTACAAATGTACCCAACAAGACTTACAATAGAACTAACTACATATGCATCGGTATCAACAAAGAGGTGGTGGAGTTTGACTGCAGCGAGCCAGCTTTGACTCGGTGGCTATGCTGAACTACGACTATGGATCCGCTCCTGTCTCCCTACGAGAACGCGATCCATAGCACTCACGCTTATCTTGCGCATTTTAGAGTATCCACTTTCACTTGTCTATGAACTATGCAAGGGGTCCAAGTTTCCATATCCATGGAATCCGGCTATTCGAATAGATAATGATAACCCTGCAGGGGTGTACTTCTTCAAGCACGCTCTTGCCATGTACCACCATGTACACATCAGGTATCTCGGCAACCTTCAAGCGGAAGCCTGGCGAGGGAGTCGGCCACGACCTGACTAACCAACAAGTCTCTAGTCCAGGTTTATCGCCTATTCGGGTTCCATCCGCAAGGAGATCCGGCCGGGGTGTCGCTCACGGCCCCAAACGATGTGAGCAGGGTTCCCAAGCCCACCATCCGGGTGCCACTTGGTAGACCGTGCCACTGTGCCTAGTCTGTCCCAAGCCCACCTATACCGGGTGCCACTTGGTAGACTACTAATACTACCTACAAACACCAGAAACTAGTTGCAACTCCTGGATAGAGATCATGTTGATTAATAAGTCGAGAGGGGCACTTAAGCATTCCAATGCGTGGTAGTAGCTGTTCATGGATCACAAACACAGAACTCAGTTCCTGAGGACGGCTGCAATGAGACAACCCACCATGTACTCCTACATGTCCTCTCACCGCTACCTTTACCAAATCGTGTTCACACACTTAGCTCTCAACGGTAGGACATGTTCACCACATTCCAATTCATCCCCGATGAATCAAACCTGACTCAACTCTAAGAAGTAGCAGGCATGACATACAAGCACGAATGATTAGGCACATTAGGGCTCAAACAACTCCTACTCATGCTAGTGGGTTTCATCTATTTACCGTGGAAATGACAAGTCATGCAGAGGAAAAGGGGTTCAACTACCGCAGCATGTAATAGTTGAATCGTTGTTGTCCTAATGCAGTAAAAGAGAGCAGGAGCGAGAGAGTGGGATTGTATCAGAATTTACTGCGTTAGCAGGTTAACAGGTATTTATTGCGTCAGCCTGATGTCATTCTGACGTCAGCAGGTCAACGGTGCCAACCCAAGTCAAACCTGACGGCTGGGACCCACACGTCAGTGTCTCTTGGCTGGAACAGAGGCTGACCAGTGGGGCCAGGTCAATGCTGACTAGGTAGGTCAAACCTGACATGTGGGGTCCGCAAGATTAGTACTAAACTAAACAGGAATTAAACTAACCTAAGTAGGCACAGGGGCCCACATGTAAGTGAGTAGTGTGGGGTGATTAGCAGGGTCATTAGTGCTAATGATGGGCCACGTCAACATCGCCAGAGTTTGGTCGACGGCGACCAAAACGACGGCGACGCGACGCGAGTTTGAGCTACGGGCGGCCACACAACGCGCTGAAGGGCTCTATGGGTTCCTGGCGTTGCGGCGCTTCTAGTGGTGGTGGCAGGTGGTGCTGGGGTGGCCGGAAAGTGGCCGACGATGAGCTTTAGCGGCGGCCGTAGCTCGGGCGAGCTCGGGTTCGAAGCTGCAGTGGGTGTGGTGATGCGGGCGTAGCACCTACGGCCTCTGCGTGGTGCGATGAGCACGTGGGTGTGCTCGGTTGGGGGCTACGGTGACTGTGGCCATGGTGGCGAGGGGCTCAGGTGGCAGCGTGATTCGGTCGTCGGCGAAGCGGCGGCTATGTCGAGGAAAAGAGCACGGGAGAGTGGGGAAAGAGGCAGGGGCTGACGACGGTTTGGATGAAGGAGATGGTGAGTGTTGGGTTTCGTAGTAATTTCAAAAAATTTCCTACGCAAACGCAAGATCATGGTGATGCATAGCAACGAGAGGGGGAGAGGGTGATCTACATACCATTGTAGATCGACAACGGAAGCATTAACTTGGTTGATGTAGTCGTACGTCTTCATGGCCCGATCGATCAAGCACCGAAACTACGGCACCTACGAGTTCTAGCACACGTTCAGCTCGATGACGATCCCCGGACTCCGATCCAGCAAAGTGTCAGGGAAGAGTTCCGTCAGCATGACGGCGTGGTGACGATCTTGATGTACTACTGTCGCAGGGCTTCGCCTAAGCACCGCTACAATATTATCGAGGACTATGGTGGAAGGGGGCACCGCACCCGGCTAAGAATATGATCACGTGGATCATCTTCTATGTCTAGGGGTGCCCCTTGCCTCCATATATAAAGGATCCAAGGGGGGGGTGCGGCCGGCCCTAGTAGGAGGCGCGCAGGAGGAGTCCTACTCCTACCGGGAGTAGGACTCCCCTCCCTTTCCTTGTCCAAGTAGGAGAGGGGGAAGGAGAGAAGGAAAAGGGGGGGCGCCGCCCCTCCCTCCTTGTCCAATTCGGATTATGGGGAGAGGGGGTGTGCGGCCTGCCCTGGCAGCCCCTCCTCTTCTCCACTTTAGGCCCATGAGGCCCATTAACCCCCGGGGGGTTCCGGTACCCCCCCCGGTGCTCCGGTTTTATGCGAAACTTCCCCAGAACACTTCCGGTGTCCGAATATAGCCGTCCAATATATCAATCTTTATGTCTCGACCATTTCGAGACTCCTCGTCATGTCCGTGATCACATCCGGGACTCCAAACTAACTTCGGTACATCAAAACTCATAAACTCATAATATAACTGTCATCGAAACCTTAAGCGTGCGGACCCTACGGGTTCGAGAACAATGTAGACATGACCGAGACACGTCTCCGGTCAATAACCAATAGCGGAACCTGGATGCTCATATTGGCTCCTACCTATTCTACGAAGATATTTTATCGGTCAAACCGCATAACAACATACGTTGTTCCCTTTGTCATTGGTATGTTACTTGCCCGAGATTCGATCGTCGGTATCCCATACCTAGTTCAATCTCGTTATCGGCAAGTCTCTTTACTAGTTCCATAATACATCATCTCACAACTAACTCATTAATTGCAATGCTTGCAAGGCTTATGTGATGTGTATTACCGAGAGGGCCCAGAGATACCTCTCCGACAATCGGAGTGACAAATCCTAATCTTGAAATACGCCAACCCAACATGTACCTTTGGAGACACCTGTAGAGCACCTTTATAATCACCCAGTTAAGTTGTGACGTTTTGTAGCACACAAAGTGTTCCTCCGGCAAACGGGAGTTGCATAATCTCATAGTCATAGGAACATGTATAAGTCATGAAGAAAGCAATAGCAACATACTAAACGATCGGGTGCTAAGCTAATGGAATGGGTCATGTCAATCAGATCATTCACCTAATGATGTGATCCCTTTAATCAAATAACAACTCTTTGTTTATGGTTAGGAAACATAACCATCTTTGATTAACGAGCTAGTCAAGTAGAGGCATACTAGTGACACTCTGTTTGTCTATGTATTCACACATGTATTTGTTTCCGGTTAATACAATTCTAGCATGAATAATAAACATTTATCATGATATAAGGAAATAAATAATAACTTTATTATTGACTCTAGGGCATATTTCCTTCAGTGAGCTCGGGGGCGGCCTGATGGCGACGTACGGGCGATGGCGATCTCGGTCAAACCGAGGTTGAAGACAATGGCGTGGGGGCGATGCAGGGCGTCCGGGCTCGATTCCTTCGGCTTGGGGAGGCGGAGCTCAACAGCGATGCTGGTGGACATGACAGAGGGGTGAGGAGATGGTTGTCGTCGCGGCAGCGGCGAGCGGCGGCGATGGTGGCGTTCGGTGGTGCTGCGCAGAGAGAGCAGAGGAGGGGGGTGGACACGGGGAGATTGAGGGAGGGGCCAGGGGGTCTGCGTGGCAGCATTGGAGGTGTCCAGGGCATCGAGGACGCAGGCAGTCAGGCAGGAGGTGGCACGGGCGCGTGCCGGCATGCGGCGAACACACGCCTCGCGTCCTTCTGGCGCGAGGTGGGAGACGACTCGCAACGTGGGATGGGCCGCCTGGCTTTGCCCAGTTGGACTGCTACAGTGGTAGGCTGTGCAGGTAAGTTCTCTGCCTTTTCTATTTTCTGTTTGTTTCTGTTTTCTATTTTTTTGAAGTTTGTTTTGAGTTTGATTTTCAAACAAACCAATTTTTATGCTTCTGAAAATTATTATGTGGACTTAGGAAACTAGTTCAGAGCCACATGGAAATTTTCAAAATTATTGGGCTTATATCTATTTTATAGTAAATATAAACCCAAATCAAATAGCTAGTGATTTAATTCAAAGGCCCAAGAATAATTATTTCTATGATTCCAAAAATATTGGTTTGAGTTATAGCTCTTGCCTATATTTTCAGAGGTTAGCAGGAACATTTTGTTGGGCTCATTTGAAATATTTTAATGTTGATCATTTTTAAAAGATTTCTGAGGCTTGGGAATTCCTTCAATTCAATTTCCTTGAATTTAAGATGATGCATGGATGCATATGCAATGACAAGCAAAGGCCAAAGCTAGGACTGTGACAACTCACCCCCACTAACAAGAATCTCGTCCCGAGATTCAGGACGTGAGGTAAGAAGACAGAGGGGACACAAAGCCGACATGATCTTCATGATCCAATTGCCCTTCTCGGAGATGGTGATTCATTGCTCCAATTGATCTTGACGTCTTTGCTATCGAGATATTCATCCAACATGATGATGACGGAAAGAGACTCTCTACCGAAATCGATCTTCTCGAAGATCGAACAACTCATGATCAACTTATGGGGTGAGATGTTGGAGCATCTCTCGAGCTGAGACACAAAACACATATCGAGAGGGGAGGAAAGAAACATATGACGAGGTTTCAATTTGGCAGGCTACAATTCCACACTTGACTAAGATGGAGCATGAATTTCAAAGTAGCAAGGAGATAATTGCCATGATTTCGTAACGGGATACCTTAAGGAAGGTGACTCGTGGAATTATCCCTTAAGTGGAAAAAAGAATTACTTTTGATACAGAGATCATTGGAACTCTCTATACCAGCCTAAGGCAATTTATGAGCGATCATTTGACGGAGTTCGGGAGAGAGACACGCTCGGGCTAGAATGGATGATGTGAACTACCTAGTTGAAGATAATGCAAGGGATGATTTTGCTTGCGCGTGCTCTCAACAACTTGAGCATTTCCATATTCATCAAGGTTCTACCAACATACGAGTCGAGGATCCTGGCAACACATCTTACTACGTTGACGAATAGTGATGGACAATGCATATGCATAGAAAGACAACCCTTTCTCAGATTGCACCTTAGCGAGGCCAAGGGAATGAAATCTGGATGATCGACCGAGAGACATTTAGCACTCCACTTCTAATGTTCTCCTTGATGTACTGGTTACCACGGTCATGCTTTAAAGCATCAACATAGCCATCAAGTAGTGGTCGGACTTCGGAATACAATAGATCCATAAGGAACAACTTCTGGAGTAAATCCTACGAAATCCTTATGGGGAGGTGGCCAACTTCCTCAATCAAGATACTACAATAATAGGTCTTCCAGCTGGGTGTGTTGGCCATGACATCCACTTTACCGGTTACAGAGAGACCAATATTATAGTTCTTGGAGTGTGTTCCAACCATCATATCTGCCTGAGATTCAGATCTGGTTGGTGTCAGGATATTCCAGACTCATCAAGTCTAGAAATAAAAAATGAAAGTTTGCAACACAAATCGATGAGATGACGCTGCGAGACTCTCGGGGGAATGAACTACGGTAGTAAGCTCCAAAAAATGAGCCGGTTCTGCTACAAGCATGTGAACACGCTGTCCTAGACAAGCATGGTCACCTGGTAGTCTTACAATGAAACACTACCGAGTTCAGGTGGAACCATCAATGAGGATATCAAAGTCCTTGCGTAAGTCTAGCTCTTAAGAAGAAACTTCTTCTCCTAGAACAAATCAATGAGTGGCTTGGCGTGCTAGGGACACATATGGACTAGAGGTAGCGAGCCTATCAAACCATAAAATACTTCACACATGCATGACTAACTTGGGATGACTCCAAAGGAAGCAAAACAAGCTTTCTCGAATCCATGGCGGCAACTTGCATCAGATGCACATGAATTAGAGGAAGTCACATATTTCAATCGGACATATGCTTCATGAACGGGACATCAGGGCAATTCTTATAAAGTTTCCAACACTAGTATAATGTTCAACATGAATCATGGGGGAGACAAAATGTTGCTGATGGGCTCAACAACAACTCATCAGAATTTCCATATCACTGGACTTCCACCATCATGTGAACACGGTGATATCATTGGTCAGACCAAAAGATGTAATGGTGTATACTCGAGGGATGAACCACGAGTAAGACAAGATTACGAACATCATTGGTTCTAATTTGATTTGACGATATCCCACACTCAAATCAAAGGATTGATAAGACAATAGCGCCAACAATTGATCACGTGGATCAACCGACGAAGGTATTATCTTTCTTCACCACGGATACAAGATATCCCTTAGGGATGAGCATGGTAGGACAAGCTTTTATCTTCCAACTCTCCAAGTTGTTGTTAAGCTTAACCAACTAGCTCAGGGGTATCCAACATAGATTCTTGGAGAAAAGGGTGGCTATAAGAAACCAACATGATCACGAACTCAACATAGCGATTAGGTGACAGCCTGGTGATACCTCCGAGAAGATATTCGGAAAATCACGAACCACCGATATGTCACTAAGCTCGAGAACAATCTTTCTTTTCAGGGCAAGACGATATGATCAAATAAGCAAGGAATTCAATCCTAACTCCAAGATCGAATAGTGCACTAGAAATAAGGACAAGGTAGCATGATCAATCCTAGAATAGTGATTCGATAACCAACACACTAAGAATGATAATAATGTCCATAACTACCAAGCAACACAGTTGCTAGGAGTATTGATTTCACACATCATGGTTCACTTGTCGGCATTCCGGTTACAACAACACAGGACCGAGGAATGAATAATGATGGAGAGAAGTATCACTGCGTCAAGAGTTCATAAGAGGCGGTGCAATTCTCATGACATTGCTGGCAGAAAGATGGTAACACTCCAAGGTAGAACAGAGCAAAAGCTAGATTGGCATTTTGATCCGCGAAATACAACTACTTTGACCCAATCCTAGAAGTGGACGAGGTACTGGAGTTTGTTTCTCCTAGTCATTCCGGAATAGAATGGCTTGACGGACCACAAGAATAATAGGCATCGATGAACACGAATGCACAACTATTCCTGACTATCAATTTATAGATGATGGTCGGAATACAGCTGAGAATGGACAACTCAAGGAGCATATAACATTTTGAGTTGTGGATTCATGGGTTAGTATGTCGAACGAGTTCAACATTTTTCTTTCGGATAACCCATGCAGAAAGGTAGAACTGGCAGAATCACAATTATGAATGGAGAACTCCTCAGGAGTACTCTAATGGTGATCTTTTGGTTCAAAGAACTTCTGCCTTAATGGTTCATGGTATTTGGAAGAAGGAAATACCACGGACCTCGAGGACTATCGCAAAGGTTACTAATATCCTAAAGGAACTAGCAACAATATCAACACGAAGTTAACAGAGTGATTCTTGGGTCAAGAGCACACGAGTAGAATACCTATTACAAAATGGCATCACCGGATGCTTTCAAGAATGACGGCCAGAATCATCACACTGGGGATACGAAAGCATTGCTAAATTCTCGAGGACACCTAGGGTCATAATACTAACTCCAACATACATGTCAAGTCAACGGAGTACCTCAACACACCGATTAGTGTGCTTAATCTGGCCCAAAATACAATGGGAACATGGAGGAAAGATTTGCAAGTGCATCAGACTGTTTAGAAACCTGGGAAGACTCGGACAGCATAACGGCTGTAATTGCTCAAAAAGATTTGAGACAACCTACAATTATGGCAGCATAGCCACTCAGCATCACAAACCCAAGGTACTGAGGCCAGCTATGAACATATGGAAGTAGTAGGAACTGAACTGAGGCTTGAACTCAACAATCCTAGGCAACTACAGTTTAGTAACACGTCATCCTGAGAGATAGAAGAGAAGCCTAGTTCTTAACCCCATAGAAAAGATAAGATGACTCAGATTAGAAGGTCATGAGGATAAGGAGTAAAAAGAGCCTTATGTTCCCCTCCACAATCAATTCCCTTATATAACTAAAGCATTTCTAGACACGACTTCGACCAGCTTGGCTTGGTAATCCTACAGTCAGTTAGGCTCTGATACCAAAGCTGTCAGGACCCCGATTCTAAGTCACACTGATCTAGCAAGTAACACCTCATATCACTTTGCGGCCTCCCGCACAGTATTCCCACAGGTGTCGCCTTACCATGGCCCGGGACTGTTTGCGCCTTTTGGCTCATGTATATGATAGTGTCGCTAGCATCCATCTGACAGAGAACCCGGCCGACATTACTAGTCGTGAACCCAAAGTGGCTCTAACTTACGGGAATAGGCATACATGAATCAACATTGAGCATGTCGGTCAGCAGCGTGTGAATCCGGGCTGTAGCACTGGGCTAACAGGACTCCGGGAACCCGGGCTGTAGCAGGCTAGGCAGGACTCTAGATGTCACCGCGTGACATTTCCCCGAAGGGACAGACACAGGAACGACGTGAATCACATGACGGCCAGTCAAGTAGTTCGGAGCAGTAGTGCTGGGCTAGCAGGACTCCGGTGAACCGAGCTGTAGCGGACTACTATGGCTCATGGAAGCACAAGACTACATTTCCCCATAAGAGAGGCTACCAAGGATAAACAACTAGGTTGTCGGATCCCACACATACCAAGCATTTCAATCATACACACAATATGCTCAATATGTGCAATACAACTAGGCATCACAACAAGACTCTATGACTCAGAGTATTTATTCATTAGGCTCCGAGGAGCGAGATATTACAAGCATGGGTCTCCTGACCCAACATACAGAGCATACAAGCAACAAGCACATGCGAAAGCTTAACATGTCTGAGTACAAATATCTACAAATGAAAAAGGCTAAGAAGCCTGACTATCTAAAAGACCCTCCCAAGGATACAAGATCGTAGCTGATGTAACAAGCTAAACGTCGAAGTCCACGCGAAACTACTAGCGAGACTGAAGTCTCTCTGCAAAACATAGAATAGGAAAACGTGAGTACAAATGTACCCAGCAAGACTTACATCAGAACTAACTACATATGCATCAGTATCAACAAAGAGGTGGTGGAGTTTGACTGTAGCAAGCCAGCTTTGACTCGGTGGCTATCCTGAACTACGACTGCAAGTTACTCTGTTGAGGTGGCGCACACAAGTCCACATATTCACCATATCAATAATCCACAATGGATCCACTCATGTCTCCCTACGAGAACGCCATCCATAGCACTCACGCTTATCTTGCGCATTTTAGAGTATCCACTTTCACTTGTCTATGAACTATGCAAGGGGTCCAAGTTTCCATATCCGAGGAATCCGGCTATTCGAATAGATAATGATAACCCTGCAGGGGTGTACTTCTTCACGCACACTCTCGCCACTTACCACCATGTACACTTCGTGTATCTCGGCAACCTTCAAGCGGAAGCCTGGCGAGGGAGTCGGCCATGACGTGACTAACCAACAAGTCTCTAGTCTAGGTTTATCGCTTATTCGGGTTCCATCCGTAAGGAGATCCGGCCGGGGAGTCGCTCACGGCCCCAAACGATGTGAGTAGGGTTCCCAAGCCCACCATCCGGGTGCCACTTGGTACACCGTGCCACTGTGCCTAGTCTGTCCCAAGCCCACCTGTACCGGGTGCCACTTGGTAGACTACTAACACTACCTACAAACACCAGAAACTAGTGGCAACTCCTGGACAGAGATCATGTTGATTAATAAGTCGAGAGGGGAACTTAAGCATTCCAATGCGTGGTAGTAGCTGTTCATGGATCACAAACACAGAACTCAGTTCCTGAGGACGGCTGTAATGAGACAACCCACCATGTACTCCTACATGGCCTCTCACCGCTACCTTTACCAAATCGTGTTCACACACTTAGCTCCCAACGGTAGGACATGTTCACCACATTCCAATTCATCCCCGATGAATCAGACCTGACTCAACTCTAAGCAGTAGCAGGCATGACATACAAGCACGAATGAGTAGGCACATCAGGGCTCAAACAAGTCCTGCTCATGCTAGTGGGTTTCATCTATTTACTGTGGCAATGACATGTCATGCAGAGGAAAAGGGGTTAAACTACCGCAGCATGTAACAGTTGAATCGTTGTTGTCCTAATGCAGTAAAAGAGAGCAGGAGTGAGAGAGTGGGATTGTATCGGAATGAACAAGGGGTTTTTGCTTGCCTGGCACTTCTGAAGATAGTATAGTTCTTCATCAGTGTCATCAATCACATCGTTAGAAACATCGTCTACTAAGAGGGAACAACCACCGGAAAACACAAAAGAAACAACATTCACTGCAATGCACAATCAAATGAATGACATGTCATGTTAAGGAACTGAATTGACCTAATGCAGCAGTAAGCCAAGTTAATTGAAGTGGAATTCAAACAGGGTTAAACTCCAACTCCAAATGCTAGTTCATAAATTGCCCTAATCATGATTTATCCTATTCAGTGAGGTTAACTTGTTCAAACATGCATGAAAGTACTATAAACAGATTCTTCATATTTTTCTAATCATTTTTCATATATAAATTATTTCATTCTGAGCTACGGTTGAATTAATATGATTTTTAGAAGTTTTGGGTATTTTCTGAAAAAAAAATCATTTCTGATTTATTTCAAAATTCCAGAAACTATTTACTGCATCAGCCTGACGTCATTCTGATGTCAACAGGTCAACCGCACTAGCCCAGGTCAAACCTGATGGCTGGGACCCACACGTAAGTGTCTCTGGGCTGGAACAAAGGCTGACCAGTGGGGCCATGTCAATGCTGACTGGGCAGGTCAAGCCTGAAACGTGGGGTGCGCAAGATTAGTACTAAACTAAACATGAATTAAACTAAACTAAACAGGCACAGGGGCCCACATGTAAGTGAGTAGTGTGCGGGTGATTAGCGGGGTCATTTGTGCTAATGATGGGCCACGTCGACATCGCTGGAGTTCGGCCAACGCAAACCAAAATGACGGCGGCACGACTCGGGTTTGAGCTACGGGCGGCCACACAATGCGTGGAAGGGCTCTACGGGTTCCTGCCGTTGCGGCGCTTCTAGTGGTGGTGGCGGGTGGTGCTGGGGTGGCCGGAAAGTGGCCGGCGCCGAGCTTTAGCGGCGGCCAGAGCTCGGGCGAGCTGGGGTTTGAAGCTGCAGTGGGCATGACAATGTGGGCGTAGCACCTACGGCCTCTGCATGGTGCGGTGAGCATGTGGGTGTGCTCGGTTGAGGGCTACGGTGACTGTGGCCACAACGGCGAGGGGCTCAGGCGGCGGCGCAATTCGGTCATCGGCGAAGCGGCGGCTATGTCGAGGAAAAGAGCACGGGAGAGAGGGGAAAGAGGCAAGGGCTCACGGCGGTTCAGATGAAGGAGACAGTGAGCTCGGGGGCGGCCTGATGGCGACGTACGGGCAACGGCGATCTCGGTCAACCCGAGGTTGAAGACGATGGCGTGGAGCCGATGCAGGGTGTCCGGGCTCGATTCGTTCAGCTTGGGGAGGCGGAGCTCAATGGCGGTGCTGGTGGACACGACAGAGGGGTGAGGAGATGGTTGTGGCCGCAGCAGCGGCGAGCGGTGGAGATGGTGGCGTTCGGTGGTGCTGCGCAGAGAAAGCAGAGGAGGGGGATGGACACGGGGAGAGTGAGGGAGGGGCCAGGGGTCTGCGTGGCAGCGTTGGAGGCGTCCAGGGCATCGGGGGACGCAGGCAGTTAGGCAGGAGGTGGCACGGGCGCGTGCCGGCGTGCAGCGAACACACGCCTCGCATCCTTCTGGCGCGAGGTGGGAGACGACTAGCAATGTGGGATGGGTCGCCTGGCATTGCCCAGTTGGGCTGCTACAGTGGTGGGCTGTGCAGGTAAGTGCTCTGCCTTTTCTATTTTCTGTTTGCTTTTGTTTTCTATTTTTTTGAAGTTTGTTTTGAGTTTAGTTTTCAAACAAACCAAGTTTTATGCTTCTGAAAATTATTATGTGGACTTAGGAAACTAGTTCAGAGCCACATGCAAATTTTCAAAATTATTGGGCTTATATCTATTTTATAGTAAATATAAACCAAATCAAATAGCTAGTGATTTAATTCAAATGCCCAAGAATAATTATTTCTGTGATTCCAAAAATATTGGTTTGAGTTATAGCTCTTGCCAATATTTTCAGAGGTTAGCAGGAACATTTTGTTGGGCTCATTTGAAATATTTTAATGTTGATCATTTTTAAAAGATTTCTGAGGCTTGAGAATTCCCTCAATTCAATTTCCTTGAATTTAAGATGATGCATGGATGCATATGCAATGACAAGCAAACGCCAAAGATAGGGCTGTGACAACTTTGTTCCTGTGTCTGTCCCTTCGGGGAAATGTCACGCGGTGACATCCGAAGTCCTGCCTAGCCTTCTACAGCACGGGTTCCCGGAGTCCTCTTAGCCCAGTGCTATAGCCCGGATTCGCACGCTGCTGACCGACATGCTCGATGTTGATTCATGTATGCCTGTCCCCGTAAGATAGTGCCACTTTGGGTTCACGACTAGTCATGTCGGCCCGGGTTCTCTGTCATATGGATGCTAGCGACACTGTCATATTCGTGAGCCAAAAGGCGCAAACCATCTCGGGCCATGGTAAGGCGACACCCGTGGGAATACCGTGCGTGAGGCCGCAAAGTGATATGAGGGGTTACAGGCTAGATCGGTGTAACATGGAATCAGGGTCCTGACAGCGTTGGTATCAGAGCCTGACTGCCTGTAGGATAACCAAGCTAAACTGGTCGAAGTTGTGTCTAGAAATGCTTTAGTTATGTAAGGGAATTGATTGTGGAAGGGAACGTAAGGCTATTTTTACTCCTTTACCTTATGCCCTTCTGATCTGAGTCAACCTCTTCTTTTCTGCGGGGATTAAGAACTAGGCTTCTCGTGTTTCTATCAGGATCACGTGTTACTAATCCGTAGACTCGTAGGATTGATGGATTCAAGCCCGAGTTCGGTTCCTACTACTTCTGTGTGTTGACTGTTCATCTCAGAACTTTGATATTGTGATGTTAAGTGGTTATGCCACCATTTTGCAGGATGTCTCAAATAATTTTGAGCATTTACAGCTGTTATGCTGTCCGAGTCATCCCAGGTCCCTAAATAGTCTGATGCATTTACAAATCCCTTCTTTCCGTTCCCGATGTTCCTTTGGGCCAGTTCAACCACACTAATCCGTGAGTTGAGGTACTCTATTGCCTCGACATATATGTTGGAGCTATTATTATGACCCTAGGTGTTTTAGGGAGTCACCTAGTAATCTAGCCATGTTTTGTGTTCCAGTGTGATGATTCTGGCCACCATTCTCGAAAGCATCCCGTGATGCCATTTAGTAGTAGGTATTCTATTCCTGGGTTTTTGAACCCGAGATTCACCCTACTTACTTCATGTTGATAGTGTTTGCTCGTTCCTTTAGGTTATTAGTAACCTTTGCATCAGTCCTCGAGGTCCGTGGTATTTCTTTCTTCCAAATACCATGAACCATTAAGGCAGAAGTTCTTTGAACCAAAATATCACAATCAGAGTACTCTTGAGGAGTTCTCCATTCATAATTGTGATTCTGCTAGTTCTACCTTTCTGCATGGGTTATCTGGAAGAAACCTGTTGAACTTGGTTCAACATATTAATCTATGCATACACAACTCAGGAAGATATATGTCCTCTTGAGTTGTCCCTCTTCATTTGTATTCCGACCATCGCCTATCAATTGATAGTCAGGAGTAATTGTGCATCCGTGTTATCGATGCTTATTATTCTTGTGGTCCGTTAAGTCATTCTATTTCAGAATGACTAGGAGAAACAAACTCCAGTACCTCATCCATATCCAGGATTGGGTCAAAGTAGTTGTGTTATAAAGTCAAATGCCAATCCAGCTTTTGCTCTGTTCTACCCTGGAGTATTACCCCCTTTATGTCAGGATTGTCATGAGAATTGCACCATCTCTCATGAATTCTTGACGCGGTGATACTTCTTGCCATCATTTTTCATTCCTCAGTCCCTTGTTGTCGCAACCGGAATGCCGGTAAGTGAACCATGATGGGTGAAATCAATACTACTAGCAACCCCATTGCTTGGTAGCTAATGGACAATAATTTCATTCTTAGCATGTTGGTTACTGAATCATCATCCTAAGATGGATCGTGCTACCTAGTCCTTATTTTCGGTGCACTATTCGATCAATGAGATAGGATTGTGGCAATCCATCACTCTCTTGCTCCCATCGTCTTGCCCTGAAAAGCAAGAATGTTCTCAAGTTTAGTAACATATCGGTGGTTCATGATTTTCCGAATGTCTTCTCGGAAGTGTTACCAAGTTGTCACCTGACCGCTATGTTGAGTTCGTGATCAAGTTGTTTTTTGTAACCACCCCTTCTCCAAGAATCTGAGTTGGATACCCTGAAATGGTTGGTTAAGCTGAACAATAACTTGGAGAGTTGGAAGATAAAAGCTCTATCTGACTTAGTTCATTTTAGGGGATATCTCGTGTGTGTGTTGAAGAAAGATGATATCTCCATCGATTGGTCCTCGAAATCAGTTGTTGGATCTATTGCCTTGTCAAAACTTTTACTTGAGTATGGGCTATCATAAAGTCAAATTAGAACCAACGATGTCCATAATGTTGTCTTACTCGTGGTTGATCCCTCGAGCATACACCATTACATATTTTGGTCTGACCAATGCTATCACCATGTTCACATGATGGTGGAAGTCCAGTGATATGGAAATTCCGATGAGTTGCTATTGAGCCCATCAACAACATTTTCTCACCCCCATGATTCATGTTGAACATCAACCTAGTGTTGAAAACTTTGTAAGCAATGCCTTCGTGTCCCGTTCATGAAGCATATGTTGGATGAAAGAAGTGACCTTCTTCGGTTCACGTGCATTTGGTGTAAGTTGCCGTCGTGAGTTCGAGAAAGGTTGTTTTTGTTTCTTCTGGTACCATCCCAAGTTAGCTATGCATGTGCGAATGTATTCTATGGTTTGGTAGATTAATTACCTCCATTCCATATGTATTCCCTAGCACACCAAGCCACTGATTGATTTGTTCAAGGAAAAGGAGTTGTTGTGCGAATACTAGTTCATGCACAAGGACTTCGATATCCTAAATGATGGTTCCCCACCTGAACTCCGTAGTGTTTTGTTGTAAGACTTCTACATGGTCATGCTTGTCTTGGAGAACGTGTTCACATGTATGTAGCAGAACCAGCTCATGTTTTAGTTCAATTCCAGAGAATCTTGCAACATCGTCTCATTGGTTTGTGTTGCAAACTTTCTTTCCAGACATGTTGTCTGAAATATCCCGTTACCAACCAGATCTGAATCTCAGGCAGATATGATGGTTGGAGCTATTCCAAGATTTATGATGTAGGTCCCGACAAGGTTGATGTTCTGGCCGACACACCTATCCGGAAGATCTATCATTGTAGTATTTTGATTGAGCTATTTGACCATCTTCTCCATGAGGATTTAGTGCAACTTATTCTAGAAGTTGTTCCTCAGGGGTCGTTGTGCTCTCGGTTTCCTCAATTATACTAGAACCATTCAAACAGTGGAATCACTCTCTACTGTTGAGTTTATCCCCAGTTACTAGAATCATTCCCAACATTTGCATTTTGTTCCCAGCTTGCACCGCCATTGTGCCATTCTATCTTGGACTACCTTCTCGGTAATTCCTAGTCAGGATCATCTTCAACAGTGGTACTACCATGGGTCCCATCCATTTCCGATGATAAGCAAAATCATCCATCGCGTTGTCTTCAACAAGGTAGTCCACATCGTCCATTCAAATCCGGATATGCCATTCCTTTGAACTCCGCCAAATGATCGATTGTGATTGCCTTAGGGTGGTATAAAGAGTTTCAATGATCTAGATATCAAAAATAATTCTTTTTGCCACTTAAGGGAATAAATCTACGAGTCACCTCCCCTAAGGTGCCCCATTATGGAATCATGGCGATTATTTCATCGCTATCTTGAGATCTTGCCCCCACCCTCTTCAGCGTGAGATTTCTACCTACCCAGTACTCCCTCCGTCCGTGAATAAGTGTACATCTAGCTTTTCTCCTAAGTCAAGGTTTTAAAACTTTGACCAACTTTATAGGAAAAAGTAACAACATTTATGGCACTAAAATAGTATCACTAGCTTTGTTTTGAAATGTAATTTCGTAATACACCAATTTGATATCATATATGCCACTACTATTTTCTATAAAGTTGGTCAAAATTTTAAAACTTTAACTTAGAACAAAATGTAGAAGTACACTTATTCGTGGACGGAGGGAGTAGAACCTTGTCATCTACCTCTTTCCATCACTCCTAATGTGTGATTCTTGTCTCAGCTCGTGAGATGTATCTATGTCTCATTCTGTGAGTTAATCCTGAGTTGCTCGATCTTCGGGAAGATCGATCCTTCTAGAGTTTCTTTTCGCTCTCATTGTCATGTTGGTAGGAGTTCCTAGAGCAAGACTTCGAGACAATGATGGTGATCGAATCAACGTTCTTATGGAGTGCACCCTGGATCGTGAAGATTATGTTGGTTTGCGTTTCCCCCTTCATCTTGCCCTACGCTTGAATCTCGGGATGAGATTCTTGTTTAGTGGGGGTGAGTTGTCACAGCCCGAGCTCAGCCCCTGTTGCCTTTGCTTGTTCCTCATGTCATCATGTTTACTTTTGAAATGAATTTGAAATGGGGATGACAGAACCCCCAGCACCCCCTTAAACCAATTAGTGTTTACTAAAACCTTTTGCAATGAACCCAAGTTGGCCTACTAAAATGTTCATCATCTTTGCCTTGGTCTAGAACCTCTCACAAAAATGGTGCACACTTTTCTAGGGCAACATAGGGTCACTTCATTAAATCATATAGTATTTGCATTTGGGCATTTAAATGCTATAAAATATTTAAGATGCCCAAATAATCATAAACTAAAATGTTTACTGTTGGATATATTCTAAATATTTAAAATGCCCAAATAATCATAATATATTCTAAAATATTCTAAACAAAGATTACAAAAAAATAGAAAATAACAGAAATAAAAGAGAGAGAGACTAACCTGGGCCAACTCACCTGTGCAGCCCACCTAGCGGCCCAAGTGGCCGGCCTAGCCCCCAGCGCCCCTTGTCATCTTCCTCCTCTATCAGGAGGACAACCAGGTGCGTGGCGAGCGCCGACGCTGCTCCGGCCACCTCCTGCTTCCTCCACAGACCTTCTAGCGATGCCAAGGAGACGCCCCGTTGCCCCTCGCTCCTCTCCCTCACTCTTTTCTCTCTCTCCTTCGCCCTCTAGTCCCTTCCACGAGCGCGACCGAACGCAGCCGCCACCAACGACTAGCTCCCCCACGGCCACAACCATCTCCGAGCCTCTCCGACGCGCCCCCGTGCTCCGCCGTGATGCCCCGGTCCTCTCCGCCGAGACACATGACGCCGGATGCCCTGGAGCGTCGTCGTTGATGCCATCTTCGCCCTTTGCACTGACGGTCGTCGTCGACCGATTCGTCGTCACCAGGCCATCCCCGAGCACACTGAGAACACCGATGACCCCACCGTGAGCTCCTCTACCGAACCCCTTTCTCCCCGCCGTCGTTCTCCTCCTCTAGCCCCGTTGTCCACCGGAGCTGAAAGCTCACCGCCGCCATGGTTCTTCACCGCCGTGGCCAGGGCCACTGCAGCCCGCGCCTAAGCACGTCACCGTGCTCGGTGAACCCCCAGGAGCGCGTAGCACCTGCCAGTTTATCCACCTAGCGCCCCGTAGCGTCGACCCTGTCCACACCTGAACTCCGGCCGCCGCCGTGAGCTTGTTTCCGGCGATCTCCGGTCATCCCGCGACCTTCCGCTACATCTTCTGGATGCGCGGGCGCAAGGGCTATGACATGGTACCCTCAGCAAGCCAAATCGCCGCACGTAGCATGTTTCCTAGACACGCCGCCGTTGATTTGGTCGTCGCCGGCGAGGTTCCGGTGACGCTGACGTGGCACCATTAGTTTAGGTACTAATCGTGTTTAGTTAGTTCCCCGTGTCGATGACATACGGGCCCCACTGCCTAATTAACCTAGTTTATCATCTGTTTAGTTTAACCTAACCCCGTGGGTCCCACAGGTCAGTTTGACCTGGCCACGTCACACGTTGTCTAACCCCACACATTAGAGTTGACTAGCTGACGTGTCTGTTGACCTGACCCCACCTGTCAGTGACCCAGACAGCATTGTGTGACTGACCAGTGGATCCCACTGGTCATGTTTGACCTGGTCAGCCGCAGTTGACCTGCTGACGTCACAGTGACGCAATGCTGACGCATTTAATAATTTTCTGGATTTAAAATAATTTAGAAAATTGCCTAAACTTCTAAAAAACATAGAAAATCAACCGTATCTCCAAATGAAATAAATTATATATACAATCTATCCATCTGTACCATTTTCATGCATGTTAGAACAACTTATGGCTACTGTTTAGGCCAAATCATATAAATGGCATCTAAACCCTCACATATGGAGTTTGAATTTGAACCTAGGGTTCAAACCAACTCCATTTAACATGTTGCTAGCTGCATTAGCTCAAATCATAGCATGTTGGCATGTCATGATCATGGATCATATTGTGCATTGCATTGACTGTGTTCTTTCTGTGTTTGCCGGTGGTTGTTCCCCCTCGGTAGACGATGTTTTCGATGATGAATTCGATGACACCGATGAAGAGCTATATCATCTTCAGAAGTGCCAGGCAATAAAAAACCCTTTGTTCATTCCGATGCAATCCCGTCTCTCGCTACTGCTCTCCTTTACTGCATTAGGACAACAGTGATTCAACTGTTACATGCTGCGGTAGTTGAATCCCTTTCCTCTGCATGACTTGTGATTGCCACAGTAAATAGATGAAACCCACTAGCATGAGTAGGATTTGTTTTGAGCCCTGATGTGCCTACTCATTCATGCTTGTTTTTCATGCCTGCTATTGCTTAGAGTTGTGTCAGGTCTGATTCATCGAGGATGAATTGGAAAGTTGTGAACATGTCCTACTGTGTGTGAGCTAAGTGTGTTGAACACGATTTGGTAAAGGTATCGATGAGAGGCCATGTAGGAGTACATGGTGGGTTGTTTCATTGGAACCATCTTTAAGCACTAAGATTTGTATGTGTGATTCAAGAACCATCTACTACCATGCATTGGGCCCGAAACCAATGGACCCTCTCGGCTTCTTAACCACTCCAGTCCTCTGTCCAGGAGTTGCAACTAGTTTCTGGTGTTTATAGGATATGTGTTGGCGGCCGTGCGTAGCGCTGACCCTAGGGGTGGGCTATGATGCGGTAGATACACCGTGGCACGGTGTACCGAGTCGCCCGTTTGGTGTCTCGGGAACCGTATGTGGAAACCTCGGCCGGACACCCTGCGGATGGAACCTGGATAGGCAATAAACCTAGACTAGAGACTTGAGTGTTTAGGTAGGCCATGGCCGACACCCTCGTTGGGCTTCCGCTTGAAGGTTGCTGAGTGCATGTCGTGTAAACGGCGATAGGTGGTGAAAGCATGTGTGAAGAAGTACACCCCTGCAGGGTTAACATCATCTATTCGAATAGCCGTGTCCGCGGTAAAGGACTACTTGGTTGCCTATACAGTTCATAGACAAGTGAAAGTGGATACTCTAAAATACGCAAGATAAACGAGAGTGCTATCGATGGCTGCTACGTCTTGAGCTTGTGTTGGTTTTCCCAGAAGAGGAACGGATGATGTAGCAGAGTAGCGTAAGTATTTCCCTCAGTTTTTGAGAACCAAGGTATCAATCCAGTAGGAGCCCACGCTCAAGTCCCTCGTACCTACACAAAGCGATAGCGACTCGCGACCAACGCAATTACGGGTTGTCAAGCCCTTCATGGTCACTTACGAGAGTGAGATCTGATAGATATAATATTTTTGGTATTTTTGATATAAAGATGCAAAGTAAAAAGTAAGGACAATGTAAAAAAGCAAAACAATATTAAAGTTATGGAGATTGATATGATGAGAATAGACCCGAGGGCCATAGGTTTCACTAGTGGCTTCTCTCAAGAGCATAAGTATTCTACGGTGGGTGAACAAATTACTGTTGAGCAATTGATAGAATTGAGCATAATTATGAGAATATCTAGGCATGATCATGTATATAGGCATCATGTCCGTGGCAAGTAGATCTAACCGATTCTGCATCTACTACTATTACTCCACTCATCGACCGCTATCCAACATGCATCTAGAGTATTAATTTAAAAAAAGAGTAAAGCTTTAAGCAAGATGACATGATGTAGGCAGATAAATTCATGCAATATGAAATAAACCCCATCTTGTTATCCTCGATGGCAACGATACAATACGTGCCTTGCTGCCCCTTCTGTCACTGGATAAGGACACTGCAAGATCGAACCCAAAGCTAAGCACTTCTCCCATGGCAAGAACTACCAATCTAGTTGGCCAAACCAAACGGATAATTCGAAGAGACTTGCAAAGATAACCAATCATACATAAAAGAATTCAGAGAAGATTCAAATATTATTCATAGATAGACTTGATCATAAACCCACAATTCATCGGTCCCAACAAACACACCGCAAAAAGAAGATTACATCAAATAGATCACCACAAGAGAGGGGGAGAACTTTGTATTGAGATTCAAAGCGAGAGAAGAAGCCATCTAGCTACTAACTATGGACCCGAAGGTCTGAGGTAAACTACTCACACTTCATCGGAGGGGCTATGTTGATGTAGAAGCCCTCCGTGATGACGGCCCTCTTCCAGCGCATCTCCGGAACAGGCCCCAAGATGGGATCTCGTGGATACACAAAGTTGCGGCGGTGGAATTAGGTTTTTGGCTCCTGTTCTGATCGTTTGGGGGTACGTGTGTATATATAGGAGGAAGGAGTACGTCGGTGGAGCACCGAGGGGCCCACAAGGCAGGGGGCGCGCCCTGGGGGGGGGCCACCCTCATGACCTCCCTTTGATCCCTTGCAGTAGGGTCCAAGTCTCCTGGATCACGTTCGGTGAGAAAATCACGTTCCCGAAGATTTTATTCCGTTTGGACTCCGTTTGATATTCTGTTTATCCGAAACACTGAAATAGGCAAAAAACAGCAATTCCGAGCTGGGCCTCCGGTTAATAGGTTAGTCCCAAAAATAAATCCCAATATAGTCCAAAACAGTAGATAATATAGCATGGAGCAATCAAAAATTATAGATACGTTGGAGACGTATCAGGCATCCCCAAGCTTAATTCCTGCTCGTCCTTGAGTAGGTAAATGATAAAAAGAGAATTTTTGATGCGGAGTGCTACTTGGCATAATTTCAATGCAAATCTTCTTAATTGTGGTATGAATATTCAGACTAGAATGATTCAAGACAAAAGTTTATATTGACATAAAAAATAATAATACTTCAAGCATACTAACAAAGCAATTATGTCTTCTCAAAATAACATGGCCAAAGAAAGTTATCCGTACAAAATGATATAGTCTGGCTATGCTCCATCTTCCCCACACAAAGTATTTAAATCATGCACAACCCCGATGACAAGCCAAGCAATTGTTTCATACTCTAACTTTTTTCAAAACTTTTTCAATTTTCACGCAATACACGAGCGTGAGCCATGGATATTGCACTATAGGTGGAATAGAATGGTGGTTGTGGAGAAGAAAAAAAGGAGAAGATAGTCTCACATCAATTAGGCGTATAAACGGGCTATGGAGATGCCCATCAATAGATATCAATGTGACTGAGTAGGGATTGCCATGCGACGGATGCACTAGAGCTATAAATATATGAAAGCTCAACAAAAGAAACTAGTGGGTGTGCATCCAACTTGCTTTCTCACGAAGACCTAGGGCAATTTGAGGAAGCCCATCATTGGAATATACAAGCCAAGTCCTATAACGTAAAATTCCCACTAGTATATGAAAGTGACAACATATGAGACTCTCTATATGAAGAACGTGGTGCTACTTTGAAGCACAATACATGCGACTCGCTATATCATGGTGCTACTTTGAAGCACAAGTGTGGAAAAAAGGATAGTAGCACTGCCCCTTTTTGATTTTTCATTTTTTGGCCTTTCTTTTTTCTTTGGCCTTTCTCTTTTTTTTATTTGGGACAATGCTCTATTGAATGATGATCATCACACTTCTATTTATTTACAACTCAATGATTACAACTCAATACTAAAACAAAGTATGACTCTATATGAATGCCTCCGGCGGTGTATCGAGATATGCAATGAATCAAGAGTGACAAGTATGAAAGAATTATTAACGGTGACTTTGCCACAAATACTATGTCAACTACATGATCATGCTAAGCAATATGACAATGATGGATGTGTCATGATGAACTAGATGGTGGAAAGTTGCATGGCAATATATCTCGGAATGGCTATGGAAATGCCATAATAGGTAGGTATGGTGGCTTTTTTGAGGAAGGTATATGGTAGGTGTATGATACCGGCGAAAGTTGCGCGGTATTAGAGAGGCTAGCAAGGGTGGAAGGGTGGGAGTGCGTATAATCCAGGGACTCAACATTAGTCATAAAGAACTCATATACTTATTGCAAAAATCTAGAAGTTATCAAAGCAAAGTATTACACGCATGCTCCTAGGGGGATAGATTGGTAGAAAAAGACCATCGCTCGTCCCCGACCGCCGCTCATAAGGAAGAAAATCAATAAATAAATCATGCTCCGACTTCATCACATAACGGTTCACCATACGTGCATGCTATGGGAATCACAAACTTCAACACAAGTATTCTTTAAATTCACAACTACTCAACTAGCATGACTTTAATATTGTCACTCCATATATCAAAACAATTATCATGCTTCAATCTTTTCTTAGTATTCAACACACTCAAAATAAAGTTTCACCAATCTTGAATACCAAGCATATTATTATTAGGCAAAATACCATGCTATTAAGAGACTCTCAAATTAATTTAAGTGAAGCATGAGAGATCAATAGTTTCTTTAAAACGAATCCACCACCGTGCTCTAAAAGATCTAAGTGAAGCACATAGAGCAAAATTATCTAGCTCAAAGGATATAAGTGAAGCACATAGAGCAAAACTACTTAGCTTAAAAGATATAAGTGAAGCACATAGAGCAAAAATACTTAGCTCAAAAGATATAAGTGAAGCGCATAGAGTATTATATCAAATTTTTATTCATGTATGGCTCTCTCAAAAGGTGTGTACAGCAAGGATGATTGTGGCATACTAAGACACAAAGACACAAATAATACAAGACGCTCCAAGAAAAACACATATCATGTTGGTGAATAAAAATATAGCTCTATGTAAATTACCGATGGAAGTGGACGAAAAGAGGGGATGCCTTCCGGGGCATCCTCAAGCTTTGACTTTTTGGTGTCCACTCCTTGTTCCATGATCCATCAAAAGAATTTACCCAAAACTTGAAAACTTCACAACACAAAACTCAAAATAGAAAACTCGTGAGCTCCATTAGCGAAAGAAAACAAAAGACCACTTCTACGTACTATAATGAAATCATTATTTATTTATATTGGTGTTAAACCTACTGTATTCCAACTTCTCTATGGATTATAAACTATTTTACTAGCCATAGATTCATCAAAATAAGCAAACAACACACGAAAAACAGAATCTGTCAAAAACAGAACAGTCTGTAGTAATCTGTAGCTAGCGCAACATCTGGAACCCCAAAAATTCTAAAATAAATTGCTGGACGTGAGTAATTTATCTATTAATTATCTGCAAAAATATTTAACTAAATAGAACTCTTCAAATAAAAATTACAGCAGATCTCGTGAGCGCTAAAGTTTCTGTTTTTTACAGCAAGTTCAACAAGACTTTCCCCAAGTCTTCCCAACGGTTCTACTTGGCACAAACACTAATTAAACACAAAAAACACAACCAAAACAGAGGCTAAATAATTTATTTATTACTAAACAGGAGCAAAAAGCAAGGAATAAAAATAAAATTGGGTTGCCTCCCAACAAGCGCTATCGTTTAACGCCCCTAGCTAGGCATAACAAGCAAGGATAGATCTAGGTATTGCCATCTTTGGTAGGCAATCCATAAGTGGCTCTCATGATGGTTTCATATGGAAATTTTATTTTCTTTCTTGGAAAGTGTTCCATTCCCTTTTTTAATGGAAATTTAAATCTAATATTCCCTTCCTTCATATCAATAATCGCACCAACTGTTCTAAGGAAAGGTCTACCAAGAATAATAGGGCAAGAAGGATTGCAATCTATATCAAGAAGAATGAAATCTACAGGCACATAATTCCTATTTGCAACAATAAGAACGTCATTAATTATTCCCACAGGTTTCTTAATAGTGGAATCCGCAAGATGCAAGTTTAGAGAGCAATCATCAAAATTACGGAAATCTAGTAAATCACACAAAGTCTTGGGAATAGTAGAGACACTATCACCCGAATCACACAAAGCATAAAACTCATGATCTTTAATTTTAATTTTAATATTTGGTTACCACTCATCATATAGTTTTCTAGGGATAGAAACTTTCAACTCAAGTTTTTCTTCAAAAGATTGCATCAAGGCATCAATAATATGCTCGGTGAAGGCTTTATTTCGACTATAAGCATGTGGAGAATTTAGCACGGATTGCAACAAGGAAATACAATCAATCAAAGAGCAACTTTCATAATTAAATTCCTTGAAATCCAATATAGTGGGTTTAGCAACATCTAGATTTTTATTTCTTTCAATCCCACTTTCATCAATTTCTTCATTAAGATCTAAACACTCCGAATTTTTAAAACACCTTCTAGGTAAAGGAAGATCATATTCAGTTTCATCAAGATTCATATTGCAAAATAAAGATTTAATAGGAGACACATCAATAACTTTTAGATCTTCATCTTGATTTTCATAGGTATTGGAAGAATATGCTTTAATAAAGGCATCTTTGGAACCACGCATCCTAGCGGTTCTTTCCTTACACTCACCAATTGAAATTCTCATGGATTTTAGAGACTCATTGATATCATGCTTAGGTGGAATAGATCTAAGTTTCAAAGCATCAACATCAAGATCAATTCTATCAACGTTCCTAGCCAAATGATCAATCTTAAGCAATTTTTCTTCGATCATAGCATAAAATTCTTTTGTGAAGAAATCAATTCTTTAATATTAGATTCAAAATCAGAGGGCATCTTATTATAATTTCCATAAGAGTTGCTGTAGGAATTCCCATAATTATTAGAAGAATTACTAGGACTAGTCGCCAACCCGCGCATTCGCACGGCCTAGTTATGTAATATTACGTTATAATATATATATATATAACATAAAGCGATGTGTTGTGTACATTTACATTGGGACGTTCCATCTAATATTTTTCATTCTAATATAAGTCGTAAAGGATTTTCAACATGGGGATTCATAGGAGAATGTATTTCCACAAAGGACTTAGTTGGCTGGAAATACAATAATTATTCCCAAAAGTAGTATGTGCTGGGATAACTTGATATCAAATCCCTATACCAATTTTCATGTAAATTAACTCATTCCAGTTAAAACAATAAGAAGAATGTTATCAGATACTTGATATTCTTGAAACTTCGTATGGAATGGTGTGTGTTAAATCACCAGGCAATTATAGAACCACTAAGTTGGGATTAAACAAACTGACAACTTGGTAGGTTCGGAATTTGAAGAAAGCCACAACATCGAAAGAGCTTCTGTTTAATACCAATGACCCTTACATATAACGGAGTTCTATTACATGAAGATGAATGACATGGAATATGTATAAATTGAAAAGTTGGGTCGTAGATACTATAAATGTACTACAACGATCATGGCCTTAGGTGACAAATTTACTTCTATCTCCATACGTACTACTTGGCAAAATATTTTGTGATTATTGAACAAACAAACCATGATTTGCTTAGTTAATAGGGGACCTTTAAGAGCGCCTGGTCACTCCAATCATTAATTTTATGGCAGTCCATAATTAAAATGCAAATAAAAATATTGAATATTGGGTGACTATTGATAGCTGAAGGCATACATTGTTAAAAAAATTCCAATCCTAGAAATTCTTCTACAGACAATTCCTTATTTAATAGTCAAAGCAGACTTACTAAAATACAAAATTGTAATTTTCCTATCCAGTACTATTACATAGAAATATGCACCATATCAAGCATTGATACTCACAATATTGTGTGTTCATTCTTGTCCATGGGGTAGCCAGAGTAAAAGCTTTGTCCAATCCATTGCACATATATGCTGACCTATATTATACAGGGGTCAGATATTAGTGACGCGCTAGAAAGAGCCAATGTAAGTGAAAATATATGTGGGCCTTGAACAACCTCAGTATGGCCGACCCCTCGCCGGTGATGGATGATGCATCATATGCTTAGCATGGTCTGATTTAAAACTGCTAATTACAGTACTTTACACACTTACAGTTGGACTTCTTGAGTGTCTTGACCATCAATATTGCTATTTTCTTCACACAATACCTAATACACAGCGAGAAGGTCCAAGAATAGATGAAGGAGTGATAGTTAGAACTGCCCAAAGGACAGGAGCATACTGCAAAGACATATTCTGTTGTGCTGGCCAGGTCGGAGGTGTGGATGGGGAAGTTCCACCATCACATGGCAGGGTTCTGGGACTGGGAGAAGCTGGACACCTGAATCAACCGTGGAGTTTTTTTCCTTTGGAGGGAGAGAGGAAGCAGATCTGAACAATGAGTTATATAAGGCGGGAATAAAAAGGACTTCCAAATGCTACATGCTTAACATCGCAACATGAGTCTTCAAGGATGGAATTAATCTTATCATATTAGTAAAGAAACAAAATCATGTTCACTGCGATCACAATTGGTATCATCGTCAATATATCGAGAGATGAAAAAGGAAGATCTAACCACTTCAAGGTTCATCACAACCTAGAGACGGATCTATTTCTAGTATAGACAGATGTGGCCCAACTACATGAGTCCTTATGCTTGACGCACATTAACCCATTAACCACATGCACTGTGTACGGACACGCACGGTTCAACCCATATGATCTTAGCTTAGATCTAAGAAGAGAATGCCATGTGATATTTATCATGTTTATATATTTTCCCTATTTCATCAAAAGCCATGGATGTATTAAGATTATCAGAGAATCAAAATTAAATGATCAGTATAATACAATGTATCTTGAACTACTAATGATCAGTATAATACAAAATGTAGGAAACATGGAATCCTAGCAAGAGCTTGATTAGATCGGTAAACAACATAGATTGACCCCAATGACAGTGTTGATATGCAAATAAACAAAAATTGAGAGAGTGAAAGTTGGGTGGGGTAGGACCATCAGGAGTGGCTGCAAGTCGCCGTGACACCAGTGACCAGTCTCTAGCCTTTAGTCACAAAGCATACAACTCCAGCCATAGAAATTTTCAACCATGCTTCCTATCATTAGCAAATTATATGGAAAATAAATCTTTCTTAATAATTGTACATCAATACCAGAAGTACTCATTGACTGTGACAGATTAGAAAACGTAGTACAGACTCCCTTCTCCAATTCATGTTGAAATTAAGATGGTAATAAACAAAGATTGTCAATCTTGTTGTACCAATCACATACAATCATAACAATTACTATTCCTGGAAAGCTATAGAGATAGATGATAATGCGGCAAAAGCTAGCTCTCTGCAACAATAATCCAATGCTCCTTTATCCGTACACTATAATTAAGCTATCCGTACACTATAATTAAGCTGATTTGCTCATTCATCTCTCTATGTTGCTATAGTTTAACTGTTGAGGTGTTATGAGACAATCATAAGATTCTGCCATGCATGTTATAGATGGATTTTCTGGGCGTCATTCTCATGAACTGAAATACTATGACAAAAACGATAGAGACACAGGAAAGAAACAATCGTTTCGAATTATTTACTTCTTATAATTGCTTGTACTACAGGTTTGTCGCCCTTTACAGATTTATATACAACTCTTGGTTTATACTATACTGCAATTTTCTTTTGCAAAGCAAAAAATCATGAGTTCACTGTCAGGCGGCCTAAAGCATCTCATATGTCAACAAATTATACTAATTATATTAGAACCAAAAAAAGATGCCAAATAATTAGCACATCCCACGCAACTAAATACAGACATATTGAGTTAAATCACATGGTTATAGCCACAAACTGATACTCTGTCCGACGATGTTCCTTCTAGTGATAACAAAAAGGAAAACACATGATACTTCTCAGTAATAAGATTGAATAGAAACAAACCATATGATTCGTGACAAATTGCCTGCTCCAGTCCTCCATCAAATAAACAACTGTTGCAACACAACTGCGTACAATCGAGGAGTTCATAAGCAGCCAGATTTGACTATGAAGAGGTAGAAAGAAGTACCTGGTCAGATCGGAGAGGGAGAAACTGTTGTCTCATAGCACAGGAAGAAACCCCTACTCACTCTCCCATAACATAGCATGGCCATCCTCCTTCCACCCCACCTCTAGAACCAATCCCCCTAGCTGCATACAATAGCATTCGGGTAGGTTGAATTGACATAAACTAACCTAATGCTGTTATGTAGCCTCAAACGTGTGCTTGCCAACATATTTAATAAGTTTCAGACATAAAAATATATGCATCTGCAATTTGTTAGGGATTGAATAGAGCTTTTGGCAGAAGGAACCTGGGGTCTCGAATTTGTTGAAATAGGATTGTAAGCAATATTGGAGAATAAACCAGCGGCAACACCATGGTTGATCTTGGCACAAAGAAGGCAGTGGCGATCTTGTCCAGGAGAGAACATGCCTTCATGCTCGGCGATATGCTAGCCGAGCTTGGATTCGATGTGGATATGGAGGAGGCAGCTAGGACGGGGGTGAGGAAGTGGAGTATATATTGGAGGCAGCGAAGCCTTGGGGAGAAGTCAGCAGCAGAGACAGCGTGACGCCGAGGGTAGTTCTTCTTCCGATGATCTCCTGTACTTCCTTCACCATGCAGCGTCGCTTGCAATGACGGTAGTTCGATCTGACTCAGCACCTCCTTCTCCACTGCATCGCCCATCCTTGATTAGAGTATGATCGGGTTATCGAAGGCTCTCTACCTCCAATTCATCATGATTAGGGCCCGGGTTGAAGCTTCAAGGAAGTGGGTAAGAGAGAGGTTGGATGGATCGTTCCTGTAGATTCATTGCTGCTTTTTTGGATATAACGAGATTGATTGCTGAGTAATAGGAGGAGGAATTTAGTTTTTAGCTGTGTGCAAGAAAGAGTTTGCTAAACCTTTGTGAGAGTTTGAGAGACATACATGAGAGACTTTCTTTAGATGGAGATACGTGGAGAGAGAAAGAGAGAGATGCGTGGGGGATTTTTAAAGATATTTTTTCTTTATTACTAGAGGGATACATGAGAGATTAATTAGGAGGGATTTTACTTGAACTTTTTTTAAGATGGAGATACGTGAAAGGGATTTTACTTGAACTATTTTTTCTTTTGAGATGGAGATACGTGAAAGATTTTATAAGGATGAATCTACACCATTATAAATCGGTCCCATTAGATTAACGGCTCCTAATTTCTGATTAACGTGGTAATTTCTGGGGAGTCCATAATTAGTATAGGTATAGATAGATAGATATGGCCTAGGATTAAAATTCCCTCTATAAGCGTTGTTACCAAAATTATTCCTACCAACAAAATTCACATCCATAGATTCGTTGTTATTCTCAATCAAAGTAGACAAAGGCATATCATTAGGATTAGAAGAAACACTCTTAGTAGCAAATAATTTCATATGTTCATCCATCTTTCCACTCAACACATTACTTTCTTCTATCACATGCACTTTTTTATTAGAAGTTCTTTCAGTATGCCATTGAGAATAATTAACCATAATATTATCTAGGAGTTTAGTAGCATCTCCTAAAGTGATTTCCATAAAAGTGCCTCCCGTGGCCAAATCTAAAAGATTTCTAGAAGCAAAATTCAATCCGGCATAAATTTTTTGTATAATCATCCACAAATTCAAACCATGAGTAGGGAAATTACATATCATTAATTTCATTCTCTCCCAAGATTGTGTAACATGTTCATGATCAAGTTGTTTAAAGTTCATTATATCGATTCTAAGTGAGATGATCTTAGCGGGAGGAAAATACTTAGAGATAAAAGCATCTTTGCACTTGTTCCATGATTCAATACTATTCTTAGGCAAAGACTAAAACCAAGCTTTAGCATGATCTCTAAGCAAAAAAGGAAATAGCTTCAATTTAACGGCATCATTATTGACATCTTTTTTCTTTTGAATATCACATAAATCAATGAAGCTATTCAGATGAGTAGCGGCATCTTCACTAGGAAGGCCGGCGAATTGATCTTTCATCACAAGATTCAACAAAGCAGTATTAATTTCATAAGATTCAACATCGGTAAGAGGAGCAATCGGAGTGCTAAGGAGATCATTATTATTGGTGAAGTCACACAATTTGGTAGTATCTTAAGCCATCACGACAAACAAGCAATCTAACACACGAGCAAACAAAAGAAAACGGGCAAAAAGAGGCAAATAGAGAGGGAGGATAGAGAGAGAGAGGGCGAATAAAACGGCAAGGGTGAATTGGGGTAGAGGAAAACGAGAGGCAAATGGCAAATAATGTAATGCGAGAGATAGGGATTGTGATGGGTACTTGGTATGTTGACTTTTTGCGTAGACTCCCCGGCAACGGCGCCAGAAATCCTTCTTGCTACGTCTTGAGCTTGCGTTGGTTTTCCCCGAAGAGGAAGGGATGATGCAGCAGAGTAGCGTAAGTATTTCCCTCAGTTTTTGAGAACCAAGGTATCAATCCAGTAGGAGGCCACGCTCAAGTCCCTCGTACCTGCACAAAACGATAGCTACTCGCAACCAACGCGATTAGGGGTTGTCAATCCCTTCACGGTCACTTACGAGAGTGAGATCTGGTAGATATAATATTTTTGGTATTTTTGGTATGAAGATGCAAAGTAAAAAGTAAAGGCAAAGTAAAAAAGCAAAGCAAGATTAAAGTGATGGAGATTGATATGATGAGAATAGACCCGGGGGCCATAGGTTTCACTAGTGGCTTCTCTCAAGAGCATAAGTATTCTACGGTGGGTGAACAAATTACTGTTGAGCAATTAACAGAATTGAGCATAGTTATGAGAATATCTAGGCATGATCATGTATATAGGCATCACGTCCGTGACAAGTAGACCGAAACGATTCTGCATCTACTACTATTACTCCACTCATCGACCGCTATCCAGCATGCATCTAGAGTATTAAGTTAAAAACAGAGTAACACTTTAAGCAAGATGACATGATGTAGAGAGATAAATTCATGCAATATGAAATAAACCCCATCTTGTTATCCTCGATGGCAACGATACAATACATGCCTTGCTGCCCCTTCTGTCACTGGGAAAGGACACCGTAAGATCGAACCCAAAGCTAAGCCCTTCTCCCATGGAAAGAACTACCAATCTAGTTGGCCAAACCAAACGGATAATTCGAAGAGACTTGCAAAGATAACCAATCATACATAAAAGAATTCAGAGAAGATTCAAATATTATTCATAGATAGACTTGATCAAAAACCCACAATTCATCGGTCTCAACAAACACACCACAAAAAGAAGATTACATCGAATAGATCTCCACAAGAGAGGGGGAGAAATTTGTATTGAGATCCAAAAAGAGAGAAGAAGTCATCTAGCTACTAACTATGGACCCGAAGGTCTGAGGTAAACTACTCACACTTCATCGGGGAGGCTATGATGATGTAGAAGCCCTCCGTGATGACGACCCTCTTCTGGCGGACCTCCGGAACAGGCCCCAAGATGGGATCTCATGGTTACAGAAAGTTGCGGTGGTGGAACTAGGTTTTTGGCTCCGTATCTGTTCGTTTGGGGGTACGTAGGTATATTTAGGAGGAAGGAGTACGTCGGTGGAGCATCGAGGGGCCCACGAGGCAGGGGGCGCGCCCCCACCCTCGTGACCGCCTCTTTGACTTCTTCGAGTAGGGTCCAAGTCTCCTGGATCACATTCGGTGAGGAAATCACGTTCCCGAAGGTTTTATTCCGTTTGGACTCCGTTTGATATTCCGTTTCTTCGAAACACTGAAATAGGCAAAAAAAGAGCAATTCTGGGCTAGGCCTCCAGTTAATAGGTTAGTCCCAAAAATAATATAAAAGTGGAAAATAAAGCCCAATATAGTCCAAAACAATAGATAATATTGCATGGAGCAATCAAAAATTATAGATACGTTGGAGACGTATCAATGGCGTTCTCGTAGTGAGACGGGAGCGGATCCATAGTGGTGTATTGATATGGTGAATATGTGGACACGTGTGCGCCACCTCAAAAGAGTTACTTGCAGTAGTAGTTCAGGTTAGCCACCGAGTCAAAGCTGGTTTGCTGTAGTTAAACTCCACCAGCCCCTTTGTTGATACCGATGCATATGTAGTTAGTTCTGATGTAAGTCTTGTTGGGTACATTTGTACTCACGTTTGCCTATGTTATGTTTTGCAGAGAGACGTCGGTCTTGCTAGTAGTTCCATGTGGATTTCGTCGTTTAGCTTGATACCTCAGCTACGATCTTGTGCCCTCGGCAGGGTCTTGTAGATAGTTAGACTTCTCAGCCTTTTTCATTTGTAGATGTCTGTACTCAGACAAATTAAGCTTCCGCATGTGCTTGTTGCTTGTATACTCTGTATGTTGGGGTCATGAGACCCATGTTTGTAATACTTGGCTCCTCGGAGCCTAATGAATAAATACTTGAGTCGTAGAGTTATATTGTGATGCCATGTTGTATTTACACATATCGAGCATATTGTGTGTATGATTGAAATGCTTGGTATGTGTGGGATCCGACAACCTAGTTGTTTATCCTTGGTAGCCTCTCTTATGGGGAAATGTAGTCTTGTGCTTCCAGGAGCCATAGTAGTCCGCTACAGCCCGACACTACTGCTCCGGAACACTTGACTGGCCGGCATGTGATTCACTTCGTTCCAGTGTCTGTCCCTTCGGGGAAATGTCATGCAGTGACATCCGGAGTCCTACCTAGCCTGCTACAGCCAGGGTTCCCGGAGTCCTGTTAGCCGAGTGTTATATCCCGGATTCGCACGCTGCTGACCGACATGCTCGATGTTGATTCATGTATGCCTGTCCCCGTAAGATAGTGCCACTTTGGGTTCACGACTAGTCATGTCGGCCCGGGTTCTCTGTCATATGGATGCTAGCGACACTATCATATACATGAGCCAAAAGGCGCAAATGGTCCCGGGCCATGGTAAGGCGACACCCGTGGGAATACCGTGCGTGAGGCCGCAAAGTGATATGAGGGGTTACATGCTGGATCGGTGAGACTTGGAATTGGGGTCCTGACATGACTTTAGTCACCACCATGTATCATGTATAATAGTTTAGTATGTATATACCCGTGATCACCTCGCGAAGTGACCACGGCCCGATAATATAGCATAGCAGACGGACAAGAATGTAGGTCCACTGATGCAATACTAGCATCCTGTACTAAGCATTTAGGATTGCAGGTAAAGGTAACAGCAGATGTAGCAAAGACAGGCTATGCATCAGAACAGGATTAACGGAAAGTAGTAACATGCTACACTACTCTAATGCAAGTAGTAGAGAGAAGGAATAGGCGATATCAGGTTATCAAGGGGGCTTGCCTGGTTGCTCTGGCAAGGAGGGGTCATCAACACCGTAGTCGGACTGGGGTCGCCAGCAGTCTCGGGGTCTATCGGAAAGAAGTAACGGAGGGGGAACACAATAAATAACAGAGCAATCAAAAGCATCACAAAGCAAGACATGGCAATACGCGGCACTATGGGTGACCTAACGCAATGCTAGGCGATATAGGTGAAGGGGGAAAACATCCGAGAATGTTTTCCCAAAGTTTCTCATTTTCGGACAGACGGACCGCAGGGGGACGGTTGCCGGTTCGCTATTCTAGGGACATGTAGCGGATGAACAAACTACATAGTTGGATTCGTCTCGTCGTTTTGAGCAACTTACATGTACAAAGTATTTTCATCTGAGTTACGAATTATTTTATATTAATTTTCAAAGTTTTATACATATCCTGAAATCATTTTAATTCGAATTAAAATCAGAAAATACTGTTGTCACTTATTGCTACTTTAGCCAAAGTGTATGAAAGTGGGGTCAGTGGGTTGGGTTGACCCAGTCAAAGGTTGATTGGTCAACAAATAAATAGTGTTGAGGGCCACATGTCATTGACATAGACATTTTGTTTTTAAAAAAATGCTTTTTCTCTTAACTATAAGTGGGTCCACATGTCATTGGTATTAGTTGTATGTAGGGATTTATTTAGACCGTTAATTAAGTGGGACCCTTATGTCATCTGTACATAGACTATGTTTTCCACTAATTGATCGATTAATCTAATCTACCTCTAATCTAAATAGGCCGGCCATCCTGGGCAGTAGCAAGCCGATGCATGGCTACACACACACATGCAGTAGTAGAAAGTAACCGCAACGGGCCATAGTAGTGGCAACCAGCAGCAGGAACGTGGCCTCGCGCGCACGCACAAGGCACGGCCAAGGCCCGGCCGGCGCGCGGGCTGGGCGCGGTCGTGGCCAGCAGCAGTGCACAACAAGCAGCGCTAGCGGCAGAAGTAGAGCAGTAGTGATGTACTCCCTCCGTCCGAAAAATCTTGTCCCTCAAATAGATGTATCTAGCACCAAGTTAGTGCTAGATACATCCATTTGAGAAACAAGCTTGGGACAAGCTTTTTTAGACGGAGGGAGTAGCAGCAACAGAAGGTAGCAGCAGCAGCAGCATGAGAGCGGCACAGAAGCTGCGGACAGAGAGCAATGGCAGCAGGCACGCACATACGCATTGCACGGGAGCTCGGATGAGCTCGGGGATGGCGGCTACGATAATGAATCGAGGGGGAAAGCAGGGGAAATGAGGATGGAGATCACAGTGAGCCTGTAGGTGTGCATAGCGGGCTCGGGGGAGGCTCAGAGGCGACGAGTTCCGGCAATGGCATCAGCCGTGCAGAGAAGGGGAACGACTCGATCTGATCAAAGCATAGGCACTCGGCTCACGTTCTTCAGCATAGAGGAAGCATCGGAGGCGGGAGGAGCTCCTGGAGCAGTCCTAGGCAACGGGAAGGACAGTGGCAACGGGATCGACGAGGGCCATGGCTATGACGGTGTTGGGCACATCCAGAACGGGACGAGGGATCGAGAGGAGGGGCGAGTGGAGGCTAGGGTTTGCAGGGGGATCAACGGCGATGACTTTATAGGTGGGGGCAGGGTCAGATGGCCGCCATGCACGGCCATCGCCGGCGGATGGCCGCCACGGCGCCCCTGCCTCCTGTAGCGAGAGGTGCGAGGCAAGTGGGGGCTTGGCCTGAGCCATTTTGCTAGATGGGCCATGGGGGTCAGTTGATTAGGATTCTTTTCTATTTTACTAGAACTTTCCATTTATGTTTTTGTTTATTTATTAAGCTATTGTTTTGTACTTTCTTTTTGAGCCAAAATACCTTTCTTTAAATGTAAAACCTTGCCATATAATTTCTATGGACTATTTGCACTGCCAGAAAAAGTTTGGGTTCAAAATAATTTATTAAGTTTGATTTTTTATTTAAATGGGATAAAAAGGTGATGTTGGTCCATTGTTTTAATATCGAGGGGCAATTTTATATTTAAAAATGTTAATTCTTTCATGAAAAATTATTAGTGAATATTTGCAACCCACCCGACATTTTTGTGTTGCTGCTTGAAGAAATAATAATTTGACTTTATATTAAATTTGAATTGGGATCGGGTTTGGATCAAAGTGAGGTTTAGCAAATTAATTGCGATGACATGGCACCAATTAGGAGGGGATTACTATAGCTTAATTAACCGGGCATTACAATTCTCCTCCACTACAAGAAATCTCGTCCAGAGATTTAGGAGGTAGAGAAAAGGGGGAAGGTTACGGTTACGAAATTCTAGCGAGTGTTCTTGGTCTTGGTTGCTCTTCTCAAAGAAGTTGGTCCCTTCGGTTGATGTCTTCATTCTTCTGCTCCTGGTCATCATCATGAAGTCGGCATCCTTTCTCCAGGATCTCCATCATACTTATGAAAAAGATTAGTGTGAAAACTCGGGAAGGAGGAAGCTCAACACGTGTTAGGTACCTAGGGCTATCTTAGTGAACGAGGCGTAGAGGCATCTCTCGAGTTGAAATTCAAGAAACTTGTCGAGAGCAAGGTAAGAAGGTGCAATACAAAATTTCAAACGGATAAGTAATCGTTCAATGTCCGAAACAAAGTGTGAAGGGGTCCAGAGCAATGAGAATAAGTATTGCGTCTGATACTGAAACATATATCTGACGGAAGATAGCTCGCGGAATTACATACGAGGTAAAATCCAAAGGATAAACTTTGGAAACAGGGATGTACACGAGAGTCAGGTTTCGACCATGTGGACCTGTGGGTTATGGGCCCACGATGTGGGTTAAAAGTAGGAAGGGCACTGACATCTTGCATGGTCATGATAGCAAGGCATGTCAGAGAATAGCATGTCAGTTATGTTATCAACAATGTCGGTACCAAGGGCGAGGGGCAAAGAGAACCATTTTCCTGCTCGTTGAACGAGGCACACCATTAGGCAAAGTTCTTGTCCATCGGTGGCTACCGAAATGTCATCAACAATAGTAACAGGGTGTTGCTGATAGAATTGTACACCGAGGTGTTTACATAAGCAGGAGAACGTTACTGCTTAGATCAGATAGATCACAAGAAAGGTTAAACCAAACAACAGAAACAAAAAATATGGTTATCAGATTAAACCATACAATAGAAAGGAAAATGTGTTTAAACACATATTTCATGGGTATATCCTTTTCAAGGACAAGCAGAGCACGATATCCATGCCAGGATAGAAGTAGAAAACCATCTAGGTAAGGGGAGAGGAAGTTCATGACATTACGCGAAAAACAGTGTTTGAATAATTGATAAAGACAATTTAGCATTGTGCTTCAAATGTTCTTGTCCATGATCAGAGTACCACAAACATGCTTCGAGATGGCATTGACATGGTCATGAAGTAAGGGTCAGAATTTGGACACACAAAGGATCCATCAGGAACAACTTATAGAATAAGTCTTATGATTTGCTCATGGAAGAATCTCTAACCTTGCTAAAAAGGGAACTATTATAATAGGTCCTATGGACAGGTGTGGTAGGCATGACATCATCTTACCGGATCAAATAAAAGACCAACGTTATAACTCTTGGAAATATATTCCAACCATCATATCTAACCGAGGTTCAGATCCGATTGGCGTCAGGATATCTTAGACTCTGGATGCCTGAGAAGAAAAGGCGCAACTCAATTTGATGATATGCCATTGCAAGATTCTCGGGAAATAAACTATGGAAGCAAGTTCTGAAATAAGAGACCATGGAGAAGATGAGGATGTGGCTGATGGACACGGCGACAATTTATCGGGATTCCAACAAGATGGAATTCCACAATTATGTGAACAAGGAGATAATATTTATCAGATCAAATGGTATAAGATAATGATGTATGTTCGAGGAAAACATCCACAGTTAAACATTGGTTCAAAGGTGCACTTGAAATACGGGCTGGGTTGCATGACCAACGTTAGAATGACGGTTTAGCAACTAGCACACCAAATTGGAATTATTGTCCATTAACTCTAAATCAATAGGGTTGCTACATATATTAAATTCTCACAACAGAGTTCACTCAACACGGAGGCCAAGAAGAGAATGGTGATGGCGAGAAGCATCACTGCATCAAGAATTTCTTAAGAGGTGGTGAAACTCTCACAACATCTTTAACAAAAAGGCAGTAATACTTCAAGGTAGATCATTATACAAGCTGGATAGCAAATTGCATCCACAACATGAACAAGTTTGTGATGAAAGGAAGATAAGGATGTTGTCGACGGTAACTCAAATTACCAAGGGACGAGGATGGCACTTATCATCATGAATTTGATTGATATCCTAGAAGGAGTCAAAATGTTGATGATGATCATGATTTTTTTTGCCGAGAGGCTCCACGAAGAAGCAATCGAACAGTGACAGCATCAAGCAAAAGGACTGATGCAGCGAAAGATTATTGGAACCATGGATACAACACCAACTCGGAATCAAGCTTGCCGTTCAAGGTGAAATGATAAGACAAGGAAGATCGATGTAACCTTTAGCTCATCGTTGAAATTTGTGCTCCGAGAATAAGGACCAGGTAGCACAGTTAAAATTTAGCATGATAACAATATAGCCGACCAGGCTTGGGATGACGTGAAGGGTTATTAAACTCGTAAGCAAAAAAATTACTTAGAGTTATTGAATCAGAGTGCGGACTCGATTCACTATTTGGTGTTCTCGGTTGACAACCCAGGACCCAGGAAAATTGGAATCGGTGAGAAATAACAGTTGATGAAGAACCCATAAGAAGTTATGTAGTTCCGTGATAGTCTCGAGATACCACGGGGGTAATACTCGACGACAGACCAAAGTAGAGGTTGGACTGGGGTATTGCTCTGCAGAGGACAAGTGCTTAAACTTTCACGAGAAATGGTATTTAAAGGAGAACATGGTCAGAACCACGATTGCATAAGGCCAGATCCCAGATATAATATGAACTTATACCAAGGGAATAATTAATTAACGAGAGGCTTCCATAATAAGATCTACATCGTGTCCATGGGCATGAATACAAAGTTTAAGGTCGACTCCCACTTCTCCAATGCATGACCATTCATTCACCTCTCGCTTTGCGAAAATGACATTAGTTGTTGAAAGTTTTACCTAGTGCAATACCAGATAAGTATGACCCGTGAAATCTTTTAGGTTCACACAGATTAAGGAAGGCATAGGTTCAACCCATCAGGGCATCGTAGAAACATATACCACAAACTTCGGGAGTAAATAACACAAGCTCAAAAGTAGAGCATGATTGACAGAGCAGAGGATACAATTTACCAAAGGCATTATGTATCCAAGGAAAGGCTCACATGCTTATTGAATATGAAGGACGTTGTCAGATAAAATCTAACAAAGGATCTGGTGGTCCACAAGGGATTTGACGTGAGCATCGGTACTCAACCGGAGGAATAAACAATGCGAAGGCATTGGATTATAGAAGCAACTGACTAATTCAAAGCTCACATGTAACGAAATTATGATTTCCAAACCAAAGGATCAGAAGCAAACGCTCTGATTAAGAATGGATAAGTTGAGTAAGCTTAGGGGTAAACTCGACAACAATTTGGTTGGTCGAGACCCAGCTCATGTTCAAACTGACAGTCGGCCGGAGGGATGAATTCTAGGATTTGACTGAAGAATGTGAGCATTGACAAACATATCGAATCAACGGAATCAAGTTGATAATGACAAAGGATGCCAATAATATTATCAGACTTATGGGATTAATCATAATGCAACAAAGCAAGAATTTCAAGAGCAATAGGTTGTTGAGGATTTTTGGAAGATCGAATGGTATTTCAAAGACTTTTGTGAACTATATGAATCAACTGGGGATGAGCAGATACTCGATAAGTGCGAGAAATTATCCGTAGGGGTATTCAGGTGGTAAAGAAATACAAGGCAGTAGGCACAAAGTATTCTCGAAATAATAAAAAGAATTTCAGGGTATCTTGTATTAACAAGATCAACAGGGAATGATAGTAAGAATGGCAAGTGTACGTGGCTATCCATAGAGGTTTACCAATGGAAGAAAATTGCAAAAATGACAGGCACAAAGTCTCAAGAGAACATCAGAGGGTATCTTCGGAATCTTCTGGTGCAGCAGGCGATCATCTGTGATAAGGGGCTCTCCAGGAGGAAGTAGTTATGAGAACCTAGAGTCAGAGTTAGTAAATTCAAATTAACCTGAATAGAAGAGAGATAAGAGTCCCAGAGTATATGTCAAGGAATAAAAGATCCTAATACCACCCAATGGAGACGTGGGCCCGTAAGACACACAACCATGTTAGTAAAAGTTTTGCATTGACTAGACTCAACTTCGGCCAAGGAGTTTGGAAGGGGGATTCATACAGGCAGTCGGCTCTGATACCAACTTGTGACGCCCCCGATTTGACCATACACTAATCATACACGCATATGTGTACAATCAAGATCAAGGACTCACGGGAAGATATCACAACACAACTCTAGACACAAATTAAAATAATACAAGCTTTATATTACAAGACAGGGGCCTCAAGGGCTCGAATACATAAGCTCGAAAACACAAGAGTCAGCGGAAGCAACAATATCTGAGTATAGACATAAGTTAAACAAGTTTGCCTTAAGAAGGCTAGCACAAAAGTAGCAACAATCAAAAAGGCAAGGCCTCCTTCCTGGGACCTCCAAACTACTCCTCGAAGTCGAACTCCACGTAGAATCATCCTTGGGATCCTCTAGCACCTGGACTCCATCAAATGATCGCAGTAACCGGGGAAAGGGGAAAAAGAAGTAGGAAAGATATCGTGAGTACTCATCCAAAGTACTCGCAAGCAAGGATCTACACTACATATGCATTGGTATCGATGAAATGGGTAGTATCTGTGGACCGAACTGCAGAATGCTAGAATAAGAGGGGGATAACTAGTCCTATAGAAGACTATGCTTCTGGCAGCCTCCATCTTGAAGCAGTAGAAGAGAATAGATGGGAAGTTCACCAAGTATCATTGTATAGCATAATCCTACCCGGCGATTCTCTCCTTGTCTCCCTGTGAGAGAGCGATCACCGGGTTGTATCTGGCACTTGGAAGGGTGTATTTTATTAAGTATCCGGTCCTAGTTGTCATAAGGTCAAGGTACAACTCTGGGTCGTCCTTTTACCGAGGGACATGGCTATTCGAATAGATAAACTTCCCTGTAGGGGTGCACCACATAACCCAACATGCTCGATCCCTCTGGCCGAACACACTTTCCTGGGTCATGGCCGCCTCGAAAGATCAACACGTCGCAGCCCTACGTAGGCACAACAGAGAGGTCAGCACGCCGGTCTAAATCCTATGGAGCAGGGGTCTGGGCCTGTTGCCCATTGCACACCTGCACGTTGCATGGGCGGACGGTGAGCAAACCTAGCAACCTCCGTTACAAAGGAAGTTGTGTTATGCGGTCCAACCCGGGGTGCGCCGCTTAGGCGCTGACTGTCACACCCTAGTTAGTTCAAGCATTAGAGTGTGCATCATGTTTAAATTCCTCTTAAATTTGAAATGGGGAAGACAGAACCCCCAGCACCCCCCTGGAAACAACTAGGGTTTACTAAAATTATTTTCAATGAACTTGAAATGCCCTTCTAAAAAGTTCACTCTCTTTGTCTTGGGTTAGAATCTCTGGCAAAATTGGTGCACAATTTTCTAGGTCAACAGAAGGTCATTGAATTAAATCATAAGTATTTGATTTTGGGCATTTAAATGCTATAAAATAATTTAAATGCTCAAATAATTCTAGAAATAAGTGTGGGCTGTTGGAAATATTCTAAGCAGATCCCACAATTATTTTCAGGATTTTTGGAAACGTTTTAGTATTTTTAATAAATCCCAACAGTTGCAGAAAAAAATAGAAAAAGAAAACGAATCAGAAAAGAGAGAGAGAGAGAAACCTACCTGGGCCTCACCTGTGCTGGCCCAGCCCACCTGGCATGTGCCAGTCGTCACCCACCTTTGCTAGTAGGCAGAGGCATGTCGCCAGCGCATGCTCCCGCGGCCACCTCCTGCTTCCACCTCCTGCTGCCTCCTCGTCCACATCCGAGCGCCACGGAGATGCCCAGCACCTCCCTGCACTCCTCCCCTCTCTCCCCCTCGTCTCCCTCAGCCTCTCTCGCGATGGCCGAGCGCGATCCTCGCTGCCGTATGTCGTAGTTGTCACCAGAGCCACCCCCTCGCTTCTCCGACAAGCCCATTAGTTCCGCGATGTCGTCCTCGACCTCTTCGTCGACTCACGCGATGCCGGACGCCTCCAACCACCTCCCCGACACCTTCTTTTCCTCGGTCCTCCGAGATCGCCGGCAACGCCCCGACGACATCTAGCCTGCCCCGAGCCTGCTGAGACGCGTTCTGCAACTGCCGTGAGCTCCTCCACCAAACCCCCCCTCTTCTCTGCTTTGTTTTCTCGCCGTAGACGCCGCCCCCTTGCTCACCGTATTACGCCGCCGTGCGAGCTCGATGCCGGCGTCACTCCGGTGACCATTTGGTCAGGCGCGGGTGCCTAACGCACTCACCGCACCTCGTAGCGCCTCGCTAGAGCGTCCGTTTCCCAGCTAGCTCGCTGCAGCACAAAAACCACCAACGGCCGAGCTCCGGCCGCCGCCACGAGCTCGATTCCGGCGAGCTCGCTCCACCCCAGCTCCTCCCACTTGCCCCACTAGATGTGCGCGAGCCCCAGCTACGCGTAGGACCAAACCGCGGTCGATTTGGTCGCCTGTGGGCGATTTCCGAAGCTCTCCGCCGTCTCGGCCTCGCAGGCGACTCAACGCCGGCGGGATTGACCGTGCTGACCAGGGGTTTGACCCCAGTTTGACTCCGCCTGAGACACTGATATGTGGGGCCGGCTCCAAACCAAATTAGATTAGTTTTAATTAGAGCTAATCACTCTGTTAGAGGTTAATGACCTCGTTAACTAACTCTCTCTCACTGACATGTGGGCCCAGGCCCCATTGACAGTTAATTAGAGTTAATTTAACACTGTTAACTAGTTGAGTCACTGACAGAGAGGGCCCACCAGTCAGGTTTGACCTGGGCTGGTGACTTTGACCCGTTGACGTCACAGTGACGTAGTGCTGACGCATTAATTCAATTACTGGATTTATTCTTTAATAGGAAATTCCAGAAAATAGTGAAAATTTCTAAAAATCATAGAAAATCAACCATAGCTCCAAATGCAAAGATTTATATATGAAAAATGATCAGAAAAATTCAATCTATCCATCTGTAATGGTTTCATGCATGACAAAACAAGTTAACCTTGCTGTTTAAGCAGAATAGGGTAATGCACTAATAACGCCATGTTTAATGAGCTAATATTTGAATCTTTGATTCAAATGAGTTCATCCCCTTCTGTTTTAGCTTGCATTAGGCCAATACACCTTCATCTTGCCATGTCATAGCATGCATCATATTGTTGCATATTGCCATGTGTTGATTATGTTTTGGTGTGTCTTTCGTGGTAGGTTCTGCCTCTACAACAAGCAAGCAACCCATTGATCATTCCGATACAACCCATGTTCTCGCTTCTGCTCTTTTTTACTGCATTAAGACAACGCGATTCAAACTGCTGTGCGCTACGGTAGTTGAACCCTTATCCTCTGCATGACCTGTCATTGCCACAATAACTAGATGAAACCCACTAGCATGTGTAGGAGTTGATTGAGCCATGTATGTGATTCCTACCTTTCTATGCCTGCTATGCTTAGAGTTGTGTTAGGTCTGGTTCATCTGGGTGATGAGCTAGTGTGATATGATTATGTCCATAATGTGAGGGATGTGTTGAACATGTTTTGGTAAAGGTATCGATGAGAGGCCATGTAGGAGTACATGGTGGGTTGTTTCATTGAGACCGTCCATAAGAACTGAGATCTGTATGCGTGATTTAAGATTTAGTTACTACCACACATTGGGCCCTGAAATATGACCCCGCTCGACTTACTGACCCATCTCGTCCTCTGTCCAGGAGTTGCAACTAGTTTCTGGTGTTTGTAGGTTATATGTTGGCGGCCGTGCGTAGCGCTAACCATAGGGGGTGGGCTATGATGCGGTAGATACACCGTGGCACGGTGTACTGAGTAGCCCGTTTGGTGTCTCGGGAACCCTGCACACATCGTTTGGGGCCGTTGAGGACACCCCGGCCGGATTTCCTTGCGGATGGAACCTGAATAGGCGATAAACCTGGACTAGAAACTTGTGAGGTTAGTCAGGTCGTGGTCTACACCCACGTCGGTTTTCGCTTGGAGTCTGCCGAGCACATCTCTTGTGCAGGCGCTAAGTCGTGGAAACATGTGTGACGAAGTACACCCCTCCAGGGTATAAAACTATTCGAATAGCCGCGTCCGCGGTAAAGGACTACTTGGTTGCCTATACAGTTCATAGACAAGTTAATGGATACTACTAAAAGACTCAAGATAAGTGTGAGTACCGAGGATGGCACTCTCGTAGGATGACGAGGGAGGATCCCCGGTGGAGTATTGTCTTGGTGAGTAGTGGACTCATGTGCGAAAACTATTATACTAGTGGAGTTCCGTAGGATAGCTTAGCCAAGAGTCAAAGCTGGCTTCCTGCAATAACCCCACCACCTTCTTGAGAATGAGCATGTATAGTAGGTTTTGATGTAAGACTTGCTGAGTACCTTGTACTCATGTTTGGTTATTTATTATTTTCAGACGACAACAACGCCCCCTCCGATGGGTTTTATGTAGACCTTGATGTCGATGAGTGACTAGCGACCCAGGTGGTGATCCTGGCCATGGAGGGCCCTATGTAGATAGACAGGCTTCGAGAAGCCTTCTTTGTTTCTAGTGTCTGTACTCAGACTAGCTGCTTCCGCTTCTGCTTGTATGATTGTATAACTTGAGTGTCGGGTCATGTGACCCCTATCTGTATGAACATGTTATGTATGGCTCTCTGGAGCCTTTAAATAAAGTACTTGAGTTGTAGAGTTTTGTTGTGATGCCATGTTGTATGTACTCATATCGGGCATATTGTGTGTATGATTGAAATGCTTGGTATGAGTGGGATCCGACAATCTAGTTGTTTATCCTTGGCAGCCTTTCTTATGGGGAAATGTAGTCTAGTGTTCCTTGAGCCATAGTAGTCCGCTACAGCCCGGTTCACCGGAGTCCTGCTAGCCCAGCACTACTGCTCAGGACACTTGACTGGCCAGCATGTGATTCATGTCGTTCCTATGTCTGTCCCTTTGGGGAAATGTCACGCGGTGACATCCGGAGTCCTACCTAGCCTGCTACAGCCCGGGTTTCCCTGGAGTCCTGTTAGCCCAGTGCTACAGCCCGGAATCACTCGCTGATGACCGACATGCTCGATGTGGTTCATGTATGCATGTCTCCATTGGTCTGTGCCGCTTTGGGTTCACGACTAGCCATGTCGGCCCGGGTTCTCTATCATATGGATGCTAGCGACACTATCATATACGTGAGCCAAAAGGCGCAAACGGTCCCGGGCCATGGTAAGGCGACACCCGTGGGATACCGTGCGTGAGGCCGCAAAGTGATATGAGGTGTTACCGGCTAGATCGATGTGACTTGGAATCGGGGTACTGACACTGACGTCAAGAAGGCTTCGACTGATACCACGACGTTGAGTTCCCACAACTGTTCCCGTGTAGTTCGTTAGTGCGTATGGCCAGTGGCCAGACTCAGATCAAATACCAAGATCTCGTTAAGTGTGTTAATTGATGTAACCGCAGACACTGACCAGGGCCATGCCCACCTCTCACCTAGGTGGTCTCAACCTGCCCTGTCGCGACCACCACAAAGTAATAGTCGGGGGCCATCAGGAACCCAGGCCCAACACTACCGGGATGGAACCACCTTTCCTTTCAGCCCCCACATTGGAATCACTTGCGGGTACTCTACGAGCCGACCCGACTTTAGTCACCACCATGTATCATGTATAATAGTGTAGTACGTATATACCCGTGATCACCTCCCGAAGTGACCACGACTCGATAATATAGCATAGCAGACGGACAAGAATGTAGGGCCACTGATGGAATACTAGCATCATATACTAGGCATTTAGGATTGCAGGTAAAGGTAACAAAAGTAGTGTAGGATCGATAGGATGTCTAGAGGGGGGGGGTGATTAGACTACATGACCAAATAAAAACTTATCCTTTTCCCAATTTTAGTTCTTGACAGATTTTAGAACTTTGGACAAGTCAAGCAATCTTAACAAAATTCAAGCAAGCATGCAAAGAGTATATGAGCAGCGGAAAGTAAAGCATGCAACTTGCAAGAATGTAAAGGGAAGGGTTTGGAGGATTCAAACGCAATAGGAGACACGGATGTTTTTGTCGTGGTTCCGATAGGTGGTGCTATCATACATCCACATTGATGGAGACTTCAACCCACGAAGGGTAAGAGCTGCACGAGTCCACAGAGGGCTTCACCCACGAAGGGTCCACGAAGAAGCAACCTTGTCTATCCCACCATGGCCGTCGCCCACGAAGGACTTGCCTCACTAGCGGTAGATCTTCACGGAGTAGGCGATCTCCTTGCCCTTACAAACTCCTTGGTTCAACTCCACAATCTTGTTGGAGGCTCCCAAGTGACACCTAGCCAATCTACGAGGCACAACTCTCCAAGAAGTAACAAATGGTGTGTTGATGATGAACTCCTTTCTCTTGTGCTTCAAATGATAGACTCCCCAACACTCAACTCTCTCTCTCACATGATATGAATTTGGTGGAAAGAGGATTTGAGTGGAAAGCAACTTGGGAAGGCTAGAGATCAAGATTCATATGGTAAGAATGGACTATCTTGGCCTCAACACAAGTGTAGGTGGTTCTCTCTCAGAAAAAGTAAGTTGGAAGTGTAGGTTTGTTCTGATGGCTCTCTCCACGAATGAAGAGGTGGTGGAGGGGTATATATAACCTCCACACAAAATCTAACCGTTACACACAACTTGCCAATCTCAGTGGGACCGAATAGTTAAACTCGGTCAGACCGATTCAGCAAAGCTAGTGACCGTTAGGGTTTTCGGTGGGACTGGCATGCAACTCGGTAGGACCGATATGATTAGGGTTAGGGCATAATGTAATATTGGTGAGACCGATTACACAAGCTCGGTGAGACCGATTTTGGTAATAAGCTAACCAGAGAGTTGGTCAGGTAAACTCGGTGGGACCGATCGCTCATTTCGGTGAGACCGAAACGTTACGAAGGGAAAACGGAGAGTTTACATTGCAATCTCGGTGGGACCGATCACTCATCTCGGTGGGACCAAAACATTACGAAGAGAAACAGAGAGATTACAATCCCATCTCAGTGAGACCGAGATCCCTATCGGTGAGACCGATTTGCCTAGGGTTTGTGGCAGTGGCTATGACAAGTGAACTCGGTGGTGCTGGATAGAAAGAATCGGTGGGGCTGAGTTTGACTTTTGGTTTAGGTCATATGTGGATGTGAGAAAGTAGTTGAGGGTTTTGGAGCATATTACTAAGCATTTTGAGCAAGAGCCTCATTAAGCAACACCTCATCCCTCCTTGATAGTATTGGCTTTTCCTATACACTCAATGTGATCTTGGATCACTAAAATAGAAAATGTAGAGTCTTGAGCTTTGAGCTTGAGCCAATCCTTTGTCCTTAGCATTTTGAGGGGTCCACTTTTCTCATCCATGCCATGCCAATCATTGAGCTTTCCTGAGATATTAATCTTGAAATAGCATTAGCTCAATGAGCTATATGTTGTTGGGAATTACCAAAACCACCCAAGGATAGTTTCACTTTCAATCTCCCCCTTTTTGGTAATTGATGACAACATATAGATCAAACTTCGACAATGATAATAAGAGTGAAAAACATTGTCGCTTTGAGAAGTATGTGAAAAGAAAGAGCTCCACGTAAATTTGTGCATAGTTTAAGATTTGCTTTGGACTACAAATGCACAATGAGTTAGGAACATGGGTTACTCTTCCATGTCACATACATCTTGGTGGAGCGCTCAAAATGATAATAATGAAATACATGCACTCATAACCAAGCAAAGTGAATGATCATATATGGAGATATAAAAAGATAATGTCATCCAACAAGCATTAAGGTAGCGTATGATCAAACACATGATCATCCAAGTATCACACAAAAGCATAAAGTATCGCAACCAAGCAAATAAACAAAGTTTAACCACCAAACAAAAAGAGAGAATAAAAAGCAACACTCTCTCTCGAAGGCTATAATCTGAACATTTTCTCCCCCTTTGGCAACAAGTTACAAAAAAGTTCATAAAATATGCATACACTAGTAGAAAAAGGGTCAAACGTGAAGCACATTAGTGCCGGTTTGAATTTGAGCCGGCACTAATGTGTGCATTAGTGCCGGTTCCAACGGCTAGTCCGCTCTCATTAGTACCGGTTCGTGGCGAACCTATAGCACCAGTCCGTGCCACGAACTGGTACTAAAGTGAGTGGTGGCAGGATGTTGTCAGTCCGGGGCCCCTCCAGCACCATTAGTACCGGGTCGTATCACGAACCGGTACTAAAGGTCGTCCTACATAGACCCTTTGTCCACCTGAGCTCGCTCTGTTCTTCCCCTTTCCCCTCTCCTCTCTGTTCTTTTCCCTCTTCCTCTCAAGCTCATCACACATTTTGCCCAAAATTTGTCAAGATTTGAAGGCCCCCATCCATTCAAATGATCACAAAGGTTAGCAACTTTGTCCTTTCATCTCTCATTGCTAGATTAGCTCGTGCAATGCTTTATATAGTGATTGATTTTTGAGTTTAGTAATTTGGGAGGAATTATATATATGTGGTAGTATTTGATTTATATGCAATTTGAGGTCAAAAATAACACTTAGTTTGCATATGTAGGTGTGGTTTACTTAGTACCTTCTAAATCTCCGTCGTAACCACCGTCGATCGCTCGCAACGTCCCGTCACCGGCACCACCTTGTGGTGAGACTCTTGTTCATGAAGTTTTATATAAAAAATTGATGTTTGTGTGATTTGGATATATAGTTACTCGTATAATTATCTTACCCATACATTGTTTGTTATACATAGTGCCATGGTTTTGATATCCGTCCCCGTCGGCCCTCGTCCAGGTTATGATTCGGATGTGGTATATTCTCTTTTAAAACTATTCATTGCATTTCGTGTTTATGAAAAATTATGCCCATCAAGTTGACATAGATATTTGTATGTAGGAGGTAGTTGAACCGGAAATTCCAACCGACCCTATTGTCGAGAGGTTAAATTTAGTTAAAAGAGAAAACGAGGATTTGAAGGAAAAATTGAAAAGAATTGAGGGGGAGAAGATGGAATTGGATTTGCGTATTGCCGATGTCGTCGATGATCACAAGATTAAGATGGAGAAAATGCGCTTGCAGATTAGAAAGATTAGAAAATATGCCATTCATAGTGAGGCTTGGTATCATTATGTTGTTCGATCAATTGTTACCTTAGTTGTGATCTTGATCGCATTTGTTGTTGCATTTAAATTCTTTAGCTAGATAGTTATTTGTTTGTTGCATTTATGTGTTGTATGATCTATATGTATGAACTTTATGTATTGTATTAATTTGGTGTTTTCAGTGTTGTGTATTGAAGATGAGCCGGCAATGGATGTACGATGACCGATGCTGTCCCGAGTTCATTAATGGCGTGCGTACTTTTCTGCTTGCGGCTGAGGCAAACAATTGGGCGGATGGTTTTATGCCTTGTCCAGGTGCTGGCTGTAAGAATGGTCACAATTACTCTATGTCAAGAACCATTCACGTCCACCTGTTTGAGTCCGGTTTCATGCCCCACTATAATGTTTGGACCAAGCATGGAGAAAGAGGGGTTATGATGGAAGACAATGAAGAAGAAGAGGACGATGACAGCTATCCTCGCCATGGGTTCCCCGAGTATGATGATACAACAACGAGGGAAGAAGCTGAGCCGGTAATGCGGGAAGAAGCTGAGCCGGCAATGCAGGAAGAAGCTGAAGAAGAGGCATCGGATAAGCCCGTTGATGATCTAGGTCGGGCCATTGCCGATGCAAAGAGAAACTGCGCAAGTTATTTGGAAAAGAAGAAGTTGCAGCGCATGTTTGACACATCCCTACTTCTGGTCTGCTCTGGGTTAGCTAGTCTTGTGTTGCATCATGTTTAAATTTCTCTTAAACCTGAAATGGGGATCAATAAACCCCTAGCACCAAAGCAATGCAAACAGGCCCAACTTTAAATATTTTCAATGAACCCAATATGCCCTTGAAAAATGTTCATCATTTTTGGTTCTGGCTAAATCCTCTGCCAAAAATGGGTTCATTAATTTTGGAGCTATTTTGGGTTTTTGAATTAAGACATAACTATTTGCATTTGGGCATTTAAAATACTATAAATACTTTTAAATGCCCAAATACTTTTGAAAGTAATTTTAGGCTCTTGGGAGTAATTCCAAAGGTGCCTACGATTATTTTCAGAATTTTCTAAAATGGATTAGTATTTCTACTAATTCAAAACAAACAACAGAGAATTAAATAAATGAAACAGAAAGAAAAGAGGGAAGAGTTACCTGGCGCTTACCTCCTGGCAGCCCACCTGGCCCAACTCCAGCTGGCCCAGCCCACCGCAGTCGCCACCGTCTTCAACCTCCTGCTAGTACGCAGGAGGGCATGTGCCCGACGTGCGCCAGCACGCGCGCGCCACCTCCTGCCTGGCTGCCTGCGTCCCTGACGCCCTGGACGCCTCCATGCTTCGCCACCCCCCCCCCGACCTCTCTCTCTCTCACGCCCACAGCTGCTCCCCTCCTCTAGCTCTCTCTCCCTCTCTTCCCGAGCGCACCAGAGGGCGCTGCCGTGCTCTACCACGGCCACCGGCCACCCCATGCTTCGTCGACGCACCAAGAAGCTCCGCCTCGCTCCGCTCTTCCTCCTCACTAAGGCGGAAGGTGCCGGAAGCCTTGTGATGCCGCCAACATCATCTTCTTCCTCGCCGGTCGCCAGAGATCCTCCTTGCTGCCGCGACTGCTCTGGACCGCCTTCGAGCTCGCTGACCTCCTCGTCCGACTCGCCGTGAGCCTCCGACCATGCCCATCCCTCTCTTCTTCCCCGTAGGCCTCTGTAGCCACCGGACCGCCTACGCCCAAACCCGCTGCCGCCTGCGCTCGCCGTCGACGCGACTCCGGCGACCAAATGGTCCGCCCGACGCGTCCAACCCACTCACCACATCGCATAGGCCCCCGCTAGCGCCTCAGCTCGCTAGCTCGCGGACTACAGCCCCGTAGCCACAAACACCCGAACACCGGCGCCGCCCCAAGCTCGTTTCCCGCGAGCTCCAGTCGTCCCCGCTGCTGCCGCATGCTGCCCTGGATGCGGGTGAGCCCCAGCTCCCCGCGCGTGCCCTCCGCTGCTCGATTGGGCGCCGGAGGAGCAATCCCGCGCCCTCCGCCGCGTCTGCTGTTGCTGGCGGCTAAACGCCGGCGCGTTAGCCCAGTTGACCAAGGGGTTTGACCTCCCCTGGCTCAATGACAGGTGGGGCCGCCGTGCTAACTAACCTAGATTAGGATTAACTAATCCTAGCTAATTTAGCTTAGCTACTGACATGTGGGCCCATGCCCTACTAACACTTTATTTAGGATTAAATTAGCACTAACAGTCTCTATTAATTAGCCTAGTCACTGACCAGTGGGTCCCAGCGTCAGGTTTGACCTGGGCTGACGCTGTTGACTTGATGACATCATTCTGACGTCAGGCTGACGCAGTAATATTTTCTGGATTTTAAATAAATTAGAAATTATTTATTTAATTCAGAAAATGTCCAAAACTTCCAAAAATCATATAAATTCAACCGTAACTCCAAATAAAATAATTTATATATGAAAAATTATCAGAAAAATTCAGGGAATCTGTTTATGGCATTTTCAAGCATGTTTGAACAATGTTTGTCCTCTGTTTTGGACAAAACAAATAAATGGCATTTAATAAAGAACATATGGAGTTTGAGTTTGAACCTAGTGTTCAAAACCAACTCCATTTAACTTGTTGCTAGTTGCATTAGGCCGATCAACAGCATATTGCCATGTCACATTCATGCATCATATTGTTGCAATGCATTGATTGTGTCCTTCCCTGTTTGCCGGTAACTGTCCCCTCTCAGACGACGATGTTTCCGACGACGTGATCGATGACACTGATGAAGAACTATATTATCTTCAGAAGTGCCAGGCAAGCAAAATCCCCTTGTTCATCTCGATACAATCCCACTCTCTCACTACTACTCTCTTTTACTGCATTAGGACAACAAGGATTCAACTGTTACATGTTGCGGTAGTTGAACCCCTTTCCTCTGTATGCCTTGCCATTGACACAATAAATAGATGAAACCCACTAGTATGAGTAGGAGTTGTTTGAGCCCTGATGTGCCTACTCATTCATGCTTATTTGTCATTCCTGCTACTGCTTAGAGTTGAGTCAGGTCTGATTCATCGGGGATGAATTGGAACAATGATGAACATGTCCTACTGTGTGTGAGCTAAGTGTGTGAACACGATTTGGTAAAGGTAGCAGTGAGAGGCCATGTAGGAGTACATGGTGGGTTGTCTCATTGCAGCCGTCCTCAGGAACTGAGTTCTGTGTCTGTGATCCATGAACAACTACTACCACTCATTGGGATCCTTAATTGACCCTCTCGGCTTCTTAATCACCCTAGTACTCTGTCCAGGAGTTGCAACTAGTTTCTGGTGTTTGTAGGTTATGTGTTGGCGGCCGTGCGTAGCGCTGACCCTAGGGGTGGGCTATGATGCGGTAGATACACCGTGGCACGGTGTACCGGGCGCCCGTTTGGTGTCTCGAGAACCCAGTTCACATCGTTCGGGGCCGTATGTGGAAACCTCGGCCAGACTCCCTACGGATGGAACCTGAATAGGCGATAAACCTGGACTAGAGACTTAAGTGTTTAGGTAGGCCGTGGCCGACACCCTCGTTGGGCTTCCGCTTGAAGGTTGCCGAGTACATGTCGTGTAAACGACGGTAAGTGGTGGGAGCGTGTGTGAAGAAGTACACCCCTGCAGGGTTATCATTATCTATTCGAATAGCCGGATTCCTCGGATATGGAAACTAGGACCCCTTGCATAGTTCATAGACAAGTGAAAGTGGATACTCTAAAACTCGCATGATAAGTGTGAGTGCTATGGGTGGCCTTCTCATAGGGAGACGGGAGCGGATCCATAGTGGTGTATTGGATGGTGAATATGTGGACTCGTGTGTACCTCAAAAGAGTTGCTTGCAGTCGTAGTTCAGGTTAGCCACTGGGTCAAAGCTAGCTTGCTGCAGTTAAACTCCACTACCCCTTTGTTGATACCGATGCATATGTAGTTAGTTCTGATGTAAGTCTTGCTGAGTACAATTGTACTCATGTTTGCTTAATTTATGTTTTGCAGAGAGACGTCAGTCTCGCTAGTAGTTCCGTGTGGACTTCGACGTTTAGCTTGATACCTCAGCTACGATCTTGTGCCCTCGGCAGGATCTGGTAGATAGTCAGGCTTCTTAGCCTTTTCATTTGTAGATGTGTGTACTCAAACATGTTAAGCTTCCGCATGTGCTTTGAATTGTATGCTATGATTGTTGGGTCATGAGACCCATGTTTGTAATATCTCGCTCCTCGGAGCCTAATGAATAAATACTTGAGTTGTAGAGTCATGTTGTGATGCCATGTTGTATTTACACATATCGAGCATATTGTGTGTATGATTGAAATGCTTGGTATGTGTGGGATCCGACAATCTAGTTGTTTATCCTTGGCAGACTCTCTTATGGGGAAATATAGTCTAGTGCTTCCATGAGCCATAGTAGTCCGCTACAGCCTGGTTCACCGGAGTCCTGTTAGCCCAGCACTACTGCTCAGGACACTTGACTGGCCGGCATGTGTTTCACTTCGTTCCTCTGTCTGTCCCTTCGGGGAAATGTCATGCGGTGACCTCCGGAGTCCTGCCTAGCCTGCTACATCCTGGGTTACTAGAGTCCTGTTAGGCCAGTGTTACAGCCCGGATTCACACGCTGCTGACCGACATGTTCGAAGTTGATTCATGTATGCCTGTCCCCATGGGTTAGTGCCACTTTGGGTTCACGACTAGCCATGTCGGCCCGGGTTCTCTGTCATATGGATGCTAGCGACACTATCATATACGTGAGCCAAAAGGCGCAAACGGTCCCGGGCTATGGTAAGGTGACACCCGTGGGAATACCGTGCATGAGGCCGCAGAGTGATATGAGGTGTTACCAGCTAGATCGATGTGACTTGGAATCGGGGTCCTGACAGCTTTGGTATCAGAGCCTGACTGCCTGTAGGATTACCAAGCCATACTGGTCGAAGTTGTATCTAGAAATGCTTTAGTTATGTAGGGGAATTGATTGTGGAAGGGAACGTAAGGCTCTTTTTACTTCTTATACCCTATGCCTTCTGATCTGAGTCACCCTCTTTTTTTCTGCGGGGGTTAAGAACTAGGCTTCTCTTCTATCTCTCAGGATGATGTGTGCTAAACCGTATTTGCCTAGGATTGTTGAGTTCAAGCCCCAGTTCAGTTCCTACTATCTTTTGTGTGTTGACAGTTGATCTCGGAACCTTGATATTGTGTTGTTGAGTGGTTATGCCACCATTTTGCATGATGTCTCAAATCATTTCGAGCATTTACAGCCGTTATGCTGTCCGAGTCATCCCAGGTCTCTAACTAGTCTGATGCATTTGCAAATCCTTTCTTCCCGTTTCCGTTGTCCTTTTGGGCCAGATTAAGCACACTAACGGTCTGTTGAGGTACTCTATTACCTCGACATATATGTTGGAGCTATTATTATGACCCTAGGTGTTTTAGGGAGTCACCTAGTAATCTAGCCATGTTTTGTGTTCCCGGTGTGATGATTCTGGCCACCATTCTCGAAAGCATCTCGTGATGTTATTAGTTAGTAGGTATTCTTTCCTGGGTTCTTGAACCCAAGATTCACTCTACTTAATTTGTGTAGATAGTGTTGCTCCTTCCTTTAGGATATTAGAAACCTTGCGACAGTCCTCGAGGTCCGTGGTATTTCCTTCTTCCAAATACCATGAATTGCTTATGGCAGAAGTTCGTTGAACCAAAGGATCACAATCAAAGTACTCTTGAGGAGTTCTCCATTCATAATTGTGACTCTGCCAGTCGTACCTCTCTGCATGAGTTATCCGGAAGAAACATGTTGAACTTGGTTCGACATACTAACCTATGCATCCACAACTCAGAAAGTTATATGTTCCTTGAGTTGACCCTCCTCAGCTGTATTCCGACCCTAGCCTATCAATTGATAGTCAGGAATAGTTGTGCATTCGTGTTCATCGATGCCTATTATCCTTGTGGTCCGTCAAGCCATTCTATTCCGGAATGACTAGGAGAAACAAACTCCAGTACCTCGTCCATTTCTAGGATTGGGTCAAAGTACTTGTATTCCATAGATCAAATGCCAATCCAGCTTTTCTTCTATTCTACCTCGGAGTATTACCCCCTTTATGTCAGAATTGTCATGAGAATTGCACCTTCCCTTATAAATTCTTAACGTAGTGATACTCCTCGCCATCATTATTCATTCCTCGGTGTCGTGTTGTCGCAACCGGAATGCCAACCGGTGAATTGTGATGTGTGAAATCAATACTCCTAGCAACTGTGTTGCTTGGTAGTTAATAGACATTAATATCATTCTTAGTGTGTTGGTTATCGAATCACTATTCTAGGATTGATTATGCTATCTTGTCCTTATTTCTGGTGCACCCTTCGATCTTTGAGTTAGAATTGAATCCCTTACTCTTCTGATCATGTCATCTTTCCTTGAAAAGCAAGATTGTTCTCGAGCTTAGTAATATATCAGTGGTTCGTGATTTTCCGGATATCTTCTCGAAAGTGTTACCAGGTTGTCACCTGACCGCTATGTTGAGTTCATGATCAAGTTGGTTTCTTGTAAACCACCCCTTCTCAAAGAATCTGTGTTGGATACACCTGAGCTAGTTGGTTAAGCTAAACAAAAACTTGGAGAGTTGGAAGATAAAAGGCTTTGCCGAATTTGGTTCTTTCTGAAGGGATATCTTTGTGTTTGTGTGTGTACTAAAGAAAGATGATATCTTCACCAATTGGTCCTCGTGATCAGTTGTTGGATCTATTGTCTTGTCAAAGCTTTGACTTGAGTATGGGCTATCGTCAAGTCAAATCAGAACCAACGATGTTCGTAATGTTGTCTTAACCGTGGTTGATCCCTCGAGCATACACCATTACATCTTTTGGTCTGACCAATACTATCATCGTGTTCACATGATGGTGGAAGTCCAGTGATATGGAAATTCCGATGAGTTGTTGTTGAGCCCATTAACAACATTTTGTCTCCCCCATGATTCATGTTGAACATCAACCTAGTGTTGAAAACTTGTAAGCAATGCCGTCGTGTCCCGTTCATGAACCATATGTTGGATGGAAGAAGTGACTTCCTCGAATTCATGTGCACTTGGTGCAAGTTGCCACCGTGAGTTTGAGAAAGATTGTTTTGTTTTCCCTTGGAATCATCTCAAATCAGTCATGCATACGGGTGAAGTATTCTATGGTTTGGTAGATTAATTACCTCCACTCCATATGTGTTCCTAGCACACCAAGCCACTGAATGACTTGTTCAAGGAAAAGGAGTCTATGCCTGGGATCTAATCCATGGACTTGCGTAAGACTTCAAGATCCTTGAAGATGGTTCCCCACCTGAACTCGATAGTGTGTTATTATAAGACTACTACGTGGTCATGCTCGTCTTGCATAATGTGTTCACAGGGTTGTAGCAGAACCAGCTCATGTTTTGGAGCTTGCTATCGCAGTTCAATCCCCGAGAATCTCGCAACGTCATCTCGTCAAATTGTGTTGTAAACTCTCATTTTCCTTCTAGACTGGATGGGTCTGGAATATCCTAACACCAACCAGATCTAAATCTCACGCAGATATGATGGTTGGAACATACTCCAAGAACTATATTGTTGGTCTCTCTATAACCGGTGACATGGATGTCGTGGCCAACACACCTAGCCAGAAGGCCTATTATTGTAGTATCGTGGTTGAAGAAGTTGGTCACCTCCCCATAAGGATCTCGCAGGATCTGCCTCCGTAGTTATTCCTTATGGATTCTTGAGCTTCCGAAGTCCGACCTTTTACTTGATGTTCTAGATATCAAACCATATCTATAAATGGATTACGCTAGCACATCAAGGAGAACATTAGAAGCGGAGTGCAAAATGTCTCTCGGTCAATCGTATAGATTCTGTTCCCTTAGCCTCGCTAAGGGAAGATCTGAGAAGGTGTCATCTTCCTTGGTATCCACTTCATCCATCACTAGTCATCATGGTACTATGTCGTGTTGCCAGGATCCTTGCCACGGATGTTGGTAGAACCTTTATGAATATGGAAATGCTCAAGTTCTTGAGAGCACGCGCAAGCAAAATCATCCCTTGCGTTGTCTTCAACAAGGTAGTCCACATCATCCATCCTAGTCCGAGTATGCCATTTCTTCGAGCTATCTCAAACGATCATTTGTAAATTGCCTTAAGTTGGTATGAAGAGTTTCAATGATTTATGGATCAAAAGTAACTCTTTTTGCCACTTAAGGGAACAGTTCAACGAGTCACCTTCTCCAAGGTGACCTGTTATGGGTTCATGACAACTATCTCCTCGCAACCTTGAAACCTTGCACCACCTTACTCAAGTGTGGAATGACTACCTACCAACTTGAATCCTCGTCGTCTGATTCCATCACCCTGATGTGGACTTTGTGTCTCAATTGGAGAGATGTTCATATGTCTCACTCCATGAGTTGATCCTGAGTTGTTTGATCTTCGAGAAGATCGATCCTTCTAGAGTTTCCCCTTCCCTCTCGTTGTCATGTTGGTTGGAGTTCTCAGGGCAAGACATCGAGACAAAGATGGTGATCGAACCAACGTTCTTATGAAGTGCAACTTGGATCGTGAAGATTGGGTTAAGTTTGCGTCCCCCTTCATCTTACCCTACGCTTGAATCTCGGGACGAGATTCTTGTTTAGTGGGGGTGAGTTGTCACAGCCCTAGCTTAGCTTTGCTTACTCTTGCATGATCATCATGGCATCATGTTTATTTTTTTTTATGAAACTGAAATGGGGATGATCAAACCCCTAGCACCAAAGCAATGCAAATAGGCCCAACTTTAAATATTTTCAATGAACCCAATATGCCCTTAAAAAATGTTCATCATTTTTGGTTCTGGCTAAAACCTCTGCCAAAAATGGGTTCATAAATTTTGGAGCCATTTTGGATTTTTGAATTAAGAACATAACTATTTGCATTTGGGCATTTAAAATACTATAAATACTTTTAAATGCCCAAATACTTTTGAAAGTAATTTTAGGCTGTTGGGAGTAATTCCAAAGGTGCCTATGATTATTTTCAGAATTTTCTAAAATGGATTAGTATTTCTACTAATTCAAAACAAACAACAGAGAATTAACTAAATGAAACAGAAAGAAAAGAGGGAAGAGTTACCTAGCGCTTACCTCCTGGCAGCCCACCTGGCCCAACTCCAGCTGGCCCAGCCCACCGCAGTCGCCACCGTCTTCAACCTCCTGCCAGTAGGCAGGAGGGCGTGTGCCCGACGCGCGCCAGCACGCACGCGCCACCTCCTGCCTGGCTGCCTCTGTCCCCGACGCCCTGGACGCCTCCATGCGTCGCCACGCCCCCCCCCCGACCTCTCTCTCACGCCTGTAGCTCCTCCCCTCCTCTGGCTCCGTCTCCCTCTCTTCCCAAGCGCACAAGAGGGTGTCGCCGTGCTCTACCACGGCCACCGTCCACCCCACGCCTTGTCGACACGCCAAGAAGCCCCGCCTCATTCCCCTCTTCCTCCTCACCAAGGCGGAAGGTGCCGGAAGCCCTCTGATGTCGCCAACATCATATTCTTCCTCGTCGGTCGCCGGAGATCCTCCTTGCCGCCCCGACTGCTCCGGACCGCCTCCGAGCTCGCTGACCTCCTCGTCTGACTCGCCGTGAGCCTCCGACCCTGCCCATCCCTCTCTTCTTCCCCGTAGGCCTTCGTAGCCACTGGACCGCCTACGCCCGAATGGTCCGCCCGACGCGTCCAACCCACTCACCGCATCGCGTAGGCCCCCGCTAGCGCCTCAGCTCGCTAGCTCGCGCACTGCAGCCCCGTAGCCACAAACACCGGAACGCCGGTGCCGCCGCGAGCTCGTTTATGGCGAGCTCCGACCGTCCCCGCTGCTGCCGCATGCCGCCCTGGATGCGGGCGAGCCCCATCTCCCCGCGCGTGCCCTCCGCTGCTCGATTGGGCACCGGGGGAGCAATCCCGCACCCTCCGCCACATTTGCTGCTGCCAGCAGGTAAACACCGGCGCGTTAGCCCAGTTGACCAAGGGGTTTGACCTCCCCTGGCTCAATGACAGGTGGGGCCACCCTGCTAACTAACCTAGATTAGGATTAACTAATCCTAGCTAATTTAGCTTAGCTACTGACATTGTGGGCCCATGCCCCACTAACACTTTAGTTAGGATTAATTGAGCAGTAAGAGTCTCTGTTAATTAGCCTAGTCACTGACCAGTGGGTCCCAGCGTCAGGTTTGACCGGGGCTGATGCTGTTGACTTGATGACATCATTCTGACGTCAGGCTGACGTAGTAATGCTTTCTGGATTTTAAATAAATCAGAAATGATTTATTTAATTCAGAAAATGTCCAAAACTTCCAAAAATCATAGAAATTCAACCGTAACTCCAAATGAAATAATTTATATATGAAAAATTATCAAAAAAATTCAAGGAATCTGTTTATGGAATTTTCATGCATGTTTGAGCAATGATTGTCCTCTGTTTTGGACAAAACAAATAAATGGCATTTAATAAAGCACATATGGAGTTTGAATTTGAACATAGTGTTCAAACCAACTCCATTTAACTTGTTGCTAGTTGCATTAGGCCAATCAACAGCATATTGCCATGTCACATTCATGCATCATATTGTTGCATTGCATTGATTGTGTCCTTCCCTATTTGCCGGTAACCGTCCCCTCTCAGACGACGATGTTTCTGACGACGTGATCGATGACACCGATGAAGAACTATATTATCTTCAGAATTGCCAGGCAAGCAAAACCCCCTTGTTCATCCCGATACAATCCCACTCTCTCACTCCTGCTCTCTTTTACTGCATTAGGACAACAACGATTCAACTGTTACATGTTGCGGTAGTTGAACCCCTTTCCTCTGCATGACCTATCATTGCCACAGTAAATAGATGAAACCCACTAGTATGAGTAGGAGTTGTTTGAGCCCTGATGTGCCTACTCATTCATGCTTATTTGTCATGCCTGCTACTTCTTAGAGTTGAGTCAGGTCTGATTCATCAGGGATGAATTGGAACAGTGATGAACATGTCCTACTGTGTGTGAGCTAAGTGTGTGAACACGATTTGGTAAAGGTAGTGGTGAGAGGCCATGTAGGAGTACATGGTGGGTTGTCTCATTGCAACCGTCCTCAGGAACTGAGTTCTGTGTCTATGATCCATGAACAGCTACTACCACTCATTGGGATCCTTAATTGACCCTCTCGGCTTCTTAATCACCCTAGTACTTTGTCCAGGAGTTGCCACTAGTTTCTAGTATTTGTAGGTTATGTGTTGGCGGCCGTGCGTAGCGCTGACCCTAGGGGTGGGATATGATGCGGTAGATACACCGTGGCACGGTGTACCGGGCGCCCATTTGGTGTCTCGGGAACCCTGTTCACATCGTTCGGGGCCGTATGTGGAAACCTCGGCCGGACACCCTGCGGATGGAACCTGAATAGGTGATAAATCTGGACTAGAGACTTAAGTGTTTAGGTAGGCCATGGCCAACACCCTCGTTGGGCTTCCGCTTGAAGGTTGCCGAGTACATGTCATGTAAACGACGGTAAGTTGTGGGAGCGTGTGTGAAGAAGTACACCCCTCTAGGGTTATCATTATCTATTTGAATAGCCGGAATCCTCAGATATGGAAACTTGGACCCCTTGCATAGTTCATAGACAAGTGAAAGTGGATACTCTAAAACTCGCAAGATAAGTGTGAGTGCTATGGGTGGCCTTCTCGTAGGGAGACAGGAGCGGATCCATAGTGGTGTATTGGATGGTGAATATGCGGACTCGTGTGCGCCACCTCAAAAGAGTTGCTTGCAGTCGTAGTTCAGGTTAGCCACTGGGTCAAAGCTGGCTTGCTACAGTTAAACTCCACTACCCCTTTGTTGATACCGATGCATATGTAGTTAGTTCTGATGTAAGTCTTGCTGAGTACAATTGTACTCACGTTTGCTTAATTTATGTTTTGCAGAGAGACGTCAGTCTTGCTAGTAGTTCTGTGTGGACTTCGACGTTTAGCTTGATACCTCAGCTATGATCTTGTGCCCTCGGCAGGATCTGGTAGATAGTCGGGCTACTTAGCCTTTTCATTTGTAGATGTCTATACTCAGACATGTTAAGCTTCCGCATGTGCTTTGAATTGTATGCTATGATTGTTGGGTCATGAGACCCATGTTTGTAATATCTCGCTCCTCGGAGCCTAATGAATAAATACTTGAGGTTTAGAGTTATGTTGTGATGCCATGTTGTATTTACACATATCGAGCATATTGTGTGTATGATTGAAATGCTTGGTATGTGTGGGATCCGACAATCTAGTTGTTTATCCTTGGCAGCCTCTCTTATGGGGAAATGTAGGCTAGTGCTTCCATGAGCCATAGTAGTCCGCTACAGCCCGGTTCACCGGAGTCCTGTTAGCCCACCACTACTACTCAGGACACTTGACTGGCCGGCATGTGTTTCACTTCGTTCTTGTGTCTGTCCTTTCGGGGATATGTCACGCGGTGACCTCCGGAGTCCTGCCTAGCCTACTACAGCCCGGGTTACCGGATTCACACGCTACTTACCGACATGTTCGAAGATGATTCATGTATGCCTATCCCCATGGGTTAGTGCCGCTCTGGGTTCACGACTAGCCATGTCGGCTCGGGTTCTCTGTCGTATGGATGCTAGCAACACTATCATATACGTGAGCCAAAAGGCACAAATGGTCCCGGGCCATGGCAAGGCGACACCCGTGGGAATACCGTGCGTGAGGCCGCAAAGTGATATGAGGTGTTACCAGCTAGATCGATGTGACTTGGAATCGGGGTCCTGACAATGTTAGAGGATCACAAAAGATTGTTGTACCCGATTTGCATAGGTGACTAGAAAAAGCTGGGCACCACACTGGAATTGCTACAATGGAAGGCAGAGAATGGTGTATCTGACAAGGGATTTGGAAAGTTGCTGGTAATGATAAAGAATATGCTTCCAATGGACAACGAATTGCCCGAGAGTACGTATGAAGCAAAGAAGGTTGTCTGCCCTCTAGGGTTACAGGTGAGAAGATACATGCATGACCTAATGATTGCATCCTCTACCGCGATGAGTACGAGGATTTGAACGTTTTCCCAGTATGCGGTGCATTGCGCTATAAGATCAGCCACGATGACCCTGGTGATGTCGAGGGCGAGCGCCCCAGGAAGAAGATTCCTGCCAAGGTGATGTGGTATGCTCCTATAATACCACGGTTGAAACGTTTGTTCCAAAACAAAGAGCATGCCAAGGCGATGCGATGGCACAGAGAAGACCATAAGAAAGACGGAAAGTTGAGAGTACCCGCTGACGGGTCGTAGTGGAGAAAAATCAAAAGAAAGTATGGGAAGGAGTTTGCAGATGACGCAAGGAACGTATGGTTTGGTCTAAGCACAGTTGGCATTAATCCTTTTGGGTTGCAGAGCAGCAACCATAGCACCTGGCCTGCGACTCTATGTTTGTATAACCTTCCTGCTTGGTTGTGCATGAAGCGGAAGTTCATTATGATGCCAGTGCTCATCCAAGGCCCTAAGCAATGACATTAATGTGTACCTAAGGCCATTAGTTGAAGAACTCTTACAACTGTGGAATGGAACAGGTGTACATGTGTGGGATGAGCACATGGGGGAAGAATTTGACCTAAAGGAGTTGCTGTTCGTGACCATCAATGATTGGCATGCTCTCAGTAACCTTTCAGGACAAACAAACAAAGGATACCGCGCATACACGCACTGTTTGGACGATACCGACAGTATATATTTGGCTAATTGTAAGAAGAATGTGTACCTGGGACATCATCGATTTCTTCCGAGCAGGCATCCCGTAAGAAAGAATGGCAAGCATTTCAAAGGTGAGGCGGATCACCGGACGAAGCCTCGCCACCGTACTGGTGCTGATGTACACGATATGGTTAAGGATTTGAAGTTGGTCTTTGGAAAGGGTCCCGGTGGACAACCTGTTCCGAATGACGCTGACGGACGCGCACCCATGTGGAAGAAGAAATCTATATTTTGGGACCTTCCCTATTGGAAAGACCTAGAGGTCCGTGTCACACCCTAGCTAGTTCAAGCATTAGAGTGTGCATCATGTTTAAATTATTCTTAAATTTGAAATGGGGATGACAGAACCCCCAGCACCCCCTGGAACAACTAGGGTTTACTAAAAGCTTTTTCAATGAACCTGAAATGCCCTTCTAAAAAGCTCACCCTTTTTGTTTTGGGTTAAAACCTTTGACAAAAATGGTGCACATTTTTCTAGGACATCTTAAGGTCATTGGATTAATTCTTATAGTATTTGCATTTGGGCATTTAAATGCTATAAAATATTTTAAATGCTCAAATAATCATAAACTAAAATGTTTGCTGTTGGACATATCCTATGCAGTGGCCATGATTAATTATATGATTTTTGGAAATGCCCTGGCATTTTTAATAAAGCCCTGAAGTTATAGAAATAATAGAATAAATGAAAACGGAAAAGGAGAGAGAGAACAGAGACTTACCTGGCGCATCCCACTTGGCACACCGGCTCGGCCTAGTCCACTAGCTCCTGCCAGTCGTCCTCCTCCTCTCGCCAGGAGGACAAGAAGCGCGTGGCCGGCGCCCGCGGCCACACGCCGGCCACCTCCTGCTTCCGCCGATGCCCCAGACGCTCCTACGAGTGCCACGCACTCCCCCACGTCCCCTCTCATTCTCCCCACTATCCCTGTGGCCTCTCCCCCTCTCTAGCTCTCTCCCCACTCCCTGCCGAGCGCAGCCGTCGCGGCCGACAAGCTCCACCACAACCACTGCCGTCCACTCACTGCCTCGTCGTGCCAAGAAGCTCCGCCATCGTCCGCTGCTTCGCCTCGACCCATCCCCGAGCGCTCCCTCGCCTCGGAGACGCTGCATCGAGCTCGTCTTCAACCTCGGTCGCCGGAGATCCCCCTCGTCGCCCGCTCACTCTAGCTCTTTCCCGAGCTCGCTGTTCGCTCCCCTTCAACCGCAGTGAGCTACTGACCCGTTTCCCCCTCTCCCCGCGCTCGTCCGCATGCTCTAACCACCATGGCCATCGGAGCCGAAGCTCGCTGCCGCCTCTGCACGTTGCCGTCGTGGCCACAGCCACGTTGGGTCGCAACCGAGCTTGCCTTCATCTTCAACACACTCGCAGGAGCCCGTAGCACCCCCGCACGCCCCTCGTCGTGCCTGCTAGCGACTAGTTCAACCTCGCCCGAACTCCGGCCGCCACGGACGTGCTCGCCGCCGTTGTCTCCGGCCACCCCAGCTCCACCTACTGCTACCAGTCGATGCGGCTCACTCCCCGCATCACGAAGATGGCCTCCGCCGTCCTTTTGGTCACCGGAGTGCAAAACCTGAGCCCTCCGCCGCGTCTGGCCTCGCTGGCGGCTAAACGCCGGCGAGTTTGACCGCTTTTGACCGTGGACTGACGCGTGGGCCCAGGTTGACTCCCCCTGAGCCTATGATAGGTGGGGCTGGCCTGCTAATTAGTTTAGGATTAGAGTTAACTAATTTTAATTAGTTTAGTCACTGACATGTGGGCCCAGGCCCCATTGAAAGTTAATTAGTACTAAGTTAATCCTGTTAATTAGCTGAGCCACTGACAAACATGGCCCACCAGTCAGGTTTGACCTGGCCGACCCAGTTGACCCGCTGACGTCACACCTATATCATGCTGACGCATTAATTCAATTACTGGAATTATTCTTATATAGGAAATTCCAGAAAATAGCCAAAACTTCTAAAAATCATAGAAAATCAACCATAGCTCCAAATCAAACAATTTATATATGAAAAATGATCAGAAAAATTCAATCTATCCATCTGTAATGGTTTCATGCATAACAAAACAAGTTAACACTGTTGTTTAAGCAGAATAAGATAATGCACTAATAAGGCTATGTTAAATGAACTAACATTTGAATCTTTGATTCAAATGAGCTCATTCCTTTTTGTTTTCGCTTGCATTAGCCCAAGACACATTCATTTTGCCATGTCATAGCATGCATCATATTGCTGCATATTGTCATGTGTTGATTATGTTCGGTGTGATTTTCGTGGTAGGTTCTGCCTCCGAGGATAACCCCGAGTATCCGTCTGAAGGGCAGTACCCTACTACCACTACATCAGTCAAGCAACCCATTGATCATTCCGATACAAACCCATGTTCTCGCTTCTGCTCTTATTTACTGCATGAAGACAACGCCATTCAAACTGATGTGTGCTACGGTAGTTGAACCCTTATCCTCTGCATGACCTGTCATTGCCACAGTAACAAGATGAAACCCACTAGCATGTGTAGGAGTTGATTGAGCCATGTATGTGTTTCCTACCATGCTATGCCTGCTATGCTTAGAGTTGTGTCAGGTCTGGTTCATCTGGGTGATGGGCTAGAGTGAAATGATTATGTCGGTAATGTGAGGGATGTGTTGAACATGATTTGGTAAAGGTATTGATGAGAGGCCATGTAGGATTACATGGTGGGTTGTTTCTTGAGACCGTCCATAAGAACTGAGATCTGCATGCGTGATTTAAGATTCAGCTACTACCACATATTGGGCCTTGAAATATGACCCCGCTCGACTTACGGACCCCTCTCGCTCTCTGTCCAGGAGTTGCAACTAGTTTCTGGTGTTTGTAGGTTATGTGTTGGCGGCCGTGCGTAGCACTGACCCTAGGGGTGGGCTATGATGCGGTAGATACACCATGGCACGGTGTACCGAGTCGCCGGTTGGTGTCTCGGGAACCCTGCACACATCGTTTGGGGCCATTGAGGACACCCCGGCCAGGTCTCCTTGCGGATGGAACCTGAATAGGCGATAAACCTGGACTAGAGACTTGTGAGGTTAGTCAGGTCGTCGTCTACACCCACGTCGGCTTTCTCTTGAAGTCTGCCGAGCACTTGTCGTGTGCAGACGCTAAGTGGTGGAAACATGTGTGACAAAGTACACCCCTGCAGGGTATAGAACTATTCGAATAGCCGCGTCCATGGTAAAGGACTACTTGGTTGCCTATACAGTTCATAGACAAGCAAATGGATACTACTAAAAGACTCAAGATAAGTGTGAGTACCGAGGATGGCCCTCTCATAGGATGATGAGGAAGGATCTCGGTGGAGTATTGTATTGGTGAGTAGTGGACTCGTGTGCGAAAACTATTTTACTAGTGGAGTTCCGTAGGATAGCTTAGCCAAGAGTCAAAGCTGGCTTGCTGCAATAACCCCACCACCTCCTTGAGAATGAGCATGTATAGTAGGTTCTGATGTAAGACTTGCTGAGTACCTTTGTACTCATGTTTGCTTAATTACTGTTTTCAGACGACAACACCGCCCCCTCCGATGGGTTTTATGTAGACCTCAACGTCGATGAGTAACTCGCCACCCAGGTGGTGACCCTGGCCATGGAGGGGCCTATGTAGATAGACAGGCTTCGAGAAGCCTTCTTGCTTTCTAGTGTTTGTACACAGACTATTTGCTTCTGCATGTTCTTATATGCTTGTATGACTTGAGTGTCGGGTCATGTGACCCCTATCTGTATGAACATGTGTTGACACTAGATTTTGGCATGGTCACGAATCAGGGTTCGTATGCAAAAGTTAGAGGCAACACTTCGCGGGCCGGGCCTGAGTGAGAAAGTATTCAGCCTTTGCCGACTGAATGAAACCTTGCCAGGGTAAAACCTTACCGATGTGAGGGCTTACCGGCATGGAAAGCTTACCGTCGGAGAAGCTTGCTGGCGTGGAGAGCTTGCCGGCGGAGAAGCTTGCCGGTGTGAAATCTTGCCGAGGGAGAAACCTTACCGAGGAGGAACTCTTGCTGGGGTAGAAACCATGCCGAGGAGGAACTCTTGCCGGGGTAGAAACCTTGCCGAGCTTGGGAGAACCCTTGCCGGTGTAAAAACCTTGCCGGGGTGAAACCTTGTCTATGCGGAAAGCTTACCTGGATTGGAAGGACTGCTGTGGTGGAGGTTGTGATAGTCAATCCGACCAGAAGCTGAAGATGGGCTCAAATGATTATCTATATGGACTCAAATAGAGAAGTGATCTACATGAAAGAGTTCCGTATTATTGATACAAACATCTTTGAAATTTGGGTCATCGCTGTCCGATTTCATCTCGAAGGCCGAAACTATGCTCGAAGTACCAAGATCTTATGTTCAAAGTACAGTTTAGCCGATTAAGCCCCCAAGACCACCTCAAATGAAAAAATGATCTACATGGGTTGTCTTTGTCTCATCGAAACAATCAATTTTGATATAAGAGTCGTTCAAATCCGAGTTTGTATGCAAAATTTAGATCAATCGGAGTGCAGCCCTGTCACGAGGCGAGATGTGGCGCGCCCCACCACACACATGTCTGACGGGTAGCGCGAGGAGATAGCCTGTGTTGCGAGACTAATCTGACCCTCAGGATGATCTCTGATCAAAAAACCTTCAACATGAAAGTTGTTCGTCTCGTCGAAGCGGTCAAAATTGCTTTTGGGCTTGTTTTCATCCGAGATCGTTTACCACCGCAAAAAGGACCCGCAGGGTGCAGCCAGTTTAAACCGGACAGTTTTGGAAAGTTCGGATAAAACCAGTCCGAATTTGACTAGGGTTTTGGATGTGAATTGATGTAATTTTCTTGTAAGGAAAGCCTAGATAAATCCTTTGCTTTTATGGGAAGTCCAGCCACCTCTTATATATGTTGGGGGTGACGGCCGATTGAAACAACACACAATCGAACAAATCAATATACTACTTTTTCATCTACGTTTTATCTCTCCACCGTTTTTCTCTCTCATTCTTCGCTGTTCTTCGTGTTTGAGAGCTGCGAATCCCGTGGCTCTAGGGGCGAGCGAATCGACCTAGGGCAGCCCATAGCCGCCGCAATCCCTGACGGAGTCCCTCCCGGGTGCGCAGGGTTTCGGGTCTGCAAAAGCGCCCGCCGACTGTCTTGCGTATCGCGCTGTTGGTCGGGTCTCCTTCGACGTGAGCTGCGGTGCATCACCCTCGGCGTCGAGGGTACACATGACATGTTCCTGTGTCAACAACATGTTATGTATGGCTCTCTAGAGCCTTTAAATAAAGTACTTGAGTTGTAGAGTTTTGTTGTGATGCCATGTTGTATGTACTCATATCGGGCATATTGTGTGTATGATTGAAATGCTTGGTATGAGTGGGATCCGACAATCTAGTTGTTTATCCTTGGAAGCCTTTCTTATGGGGAAATGTAGTCTACTGTTCCTCGAGCCATAGTAGTCCGCTACAGCCCGGTTCACCGGAGTCCTGTTAGCCCAGCACTACTGCTCAGGACACTTGACTGGCCGGCATGTGTTTCACTTCGTTCCTATGTTTGTCCCTTCGGGGAAATTTTACGCGGTGACATCCGGAGTCCTGCCTAGCCTACTACAGCCCGGGTTCCCTGGAGTCCTGTTAGCCCAGTGCTACAGCCCGGATTCACTCGCTGATGACCGACATGCTCGATGTGATTCATGTATGCCTGTCTCCATAGGTCTGCGCCGCCTTGGGTTCACGACTAGCCATGTCGGCCCGGGTTCTCTGTCATATGGATGCTAGCGACACTATCATATACGTGAGCCAAAAGGCGCAAACGGTCCCGGGCCATGGTAAGGCGACACCCGTGGGGATACCATGTGTGAGGCCGCAATGTGATATGAGGTGTTACCGGCTAGATCGATGTGACTTGGAATCGGGGTCCTGACAGTCCGCTCTGCAATTGACGTGATGCATGTGACGAAGAACCTTTGTGTGACCCTGCTTGGCTTCTTGGGCATGTATGGGAAGACAAAAGATACACCTGAGGCACGGGAGGACCAGCAACGTATGCACGGAAAAGACGGCATACATCAGGGTCATGCAAGCTACGCTCTTACAAAAGAAGAGAAGGAAATCTTCTTTGAATGCCTGCTCAGTATTAAGGTACCGTCTGGCTTCTCGTCGAATATAAAGGGAATAATAAACATGGTAGAGAAAAAGTTCCAGAACCTAATGTCTCATGACTGCCACGTGATTATGACGCAACTGCTTCCGGTTGCATTGAGGGGGCTTCTACCGGAAAACGTTTGTTTAGCCATTGTGAAGCTATGTCCATTCCTCAATGCAATCTCTCAGAATGTAATCGATCCAGAAATCATACCAAGGTTAGAGAATGATTTGGTGCAATGTCTTGTCAGTTTTGAGTTGGTGTTCCCACCATCCTTCTTCAACATCATGACGCACGTCCTAGTTCACCTATGTGAAGAGATTAACGTTTTGGGTCATGTATTTCTACACAATATGTTCCCCATTGAGAGGTTCATGGGAGTCTTAAAGAAATATGTTCATAACCGTGCTAGGCCAGAAGGAAGCATCTCCAAGGGCCTTGAAAATGAGGACGTCATTGAGTTTTGTATTGACTTTATTCCTCACCTTAAGCCGATTAGTGTTCCTGAATCGCGGCATAAGGGCAGACTGGATGGTAAAGGCACGCTAGGAGGGGAACAAATAATATGTATGGACGGACATTCTCTCACTGAAGCACACTACACAGTTCTACAGAATTCCGCCTTGGTGGCTCCGTATATGGATGAACACAATAATTTGCTACGCTCCAAACACCCGGAGCAGTCTGATGACTGGATTACATGTGAATAAACCAAGAGTTTCGCCAGCTGCTTGCAGACATGTACCATGCATGACGCCTCTATTGAAGATGACATGTACTTGCTGTCCCAGTTACCATCTTCGAATATAATGACTTTCAAAGGGTACGAGATAAATGGTAATACATTTTACACAATTTCCCAAGATAAGAAGATCACCAACCAAAAGAGTGGTGTCCACTTTGATGCAGAAACCAAGACGGGAAAGGAAACATATTATGGTTATATATAGGACATATGGGAACTTGACTATCGACGTGGTTTGAAGGTCCCTTTGTTTCGGTGCAAATGGGTCAATATGACACGAGGGGGGGGGGTAACGAAACACCCGCAGTACGGAATGACAACAGTGGATCTCAACAATCTTGTGTATGCAGACGAACCATTCGTCCTAGCCAATGATGTGGCACAGGTTTTCTATGTGAAGGACTTGTCTACCAAGCCGAGAAAAAGAAAAGATAAGGAAGTGAATGCATCGTACGATGAGAAACATCGTGGGAGTGCATGACAAGACAGACATGTCAGGAGATTATGAAAAGTTTGATGAAATTGCTCCATTCATAGTGAGTAGTGACCCGAGCATCCAGTTAAATGATGAAGATTTCCATGGCTACGGCGCAAAGGGACACACGCGAAGAAAAAGTTTCACACCCAAAGATCTGGGATGTGATCAGCTTCACTATCATCACTTTCTTCTGTGTTTCACACCCAGGAGGGAATCTCTGTTATAGTAAGGGTAGCTAGTTATGTGTTTTGGCATTTGAAACACGAAGAAATTTTATGTGCAAGCAAATTCTTTCATGCATTTACTAATTTTTTCAGCTAAATGACCCTGAAATTGAAAAGCATTTCAAATGAACCCAGAAAAGGTTGAAAGTTGGCATGGTATCATAATTTCACCCACATAGCATGTGCAAAAAAGTAGAGAGGGTTATTGCAAAAACTGGATGCACTTTGTGTACAAAATGGACAATCTCTTTCGAAGTATCAGGGTTTCGGACGAAAACTCATCCGTTACAAAGGCATTTCATTTTTTAAATAACCTAAGCATTACCAAATTGAATATAATGATAAAACACACTGATATTAAACATAAGAAAAAAGAATCACTAAAAAATCTATTTTCAAAGTTAAGTTATTCACAAACTAGTGATTCACACAAATTTCAAATAATTCAAAATTTAAACTATTCAAATTTGTAAACTACCGGTACTAACAGAAAGTTTGTAATTTTTTGTACCTAAAGCAAAAATATTCACAAACAAACTCTAAATACAGAAAAAACAACTCTAAAATAAATAAAACAAAAATAAATAAAGCAAAAAATAAGAAAAAAATGCTCACCTACTGGGCCACAGCGGCCTGCATACGACTAGAAACCCAAATTCTAGTTGGGCCAGGATGCAGGCCCACTAGCCCAGTAGGCCCAACAGGGCATCGCAGAAGAGGTAGGCCCAGAAGGCCTTATTAAGAGAGGAGCTCGAGACAGCAGCGACAGCGGGGCTTATAAGCGGGTGCGAGTGCCCCCCGGCTAGCGAGGTGCGACTAAACTTTTGCGCCCCTCGCCTGGCAGCGCACACCCTTTAGTACCGGGTCGTGGCTCCGACCGGTACTAAAGGGGGGGGGGTCTTTAGTACCAGTTGGAGCCACCACCCGGTACTAAAGGGGTGCCGTTCCCGCCGCTTGGCCTGGCCAAAACAGACCTTTAGTACCAGTTGGTGGCTCCAGCCGGCACTAAACATTGTTCTGTATAAGAAAACACTTCAAAAAAATTGTCAGTTTCTCATCTCTCCCTGCTTCTTTCTCCTCTTCCCCGTCGCCGCCGCCCCTCGTCGCTGCCCCCATCTTCGTCCCCGTCGCCGTCCGTTGCCGTCGCCGACCCCGTCGTCCCCGTCGTCGCGCCGCGCCCCATCGCCGCGCCCTGCCCCGTCCTCCCGTTGTCCCCGCCTGGCCCGTCCTCCCGTACGTCCTCCCCGCCCGGCCCGTCGTCGCCGCCCTGTCTCCATCACCGTCCCCGTCCCCGTCGCCGCCCACCATCGTCGCGCCTCGCCGGTGAGTTGTGCCCTAGCCGCCACCCCCCCCCCCCCCCACACACACATTGTTATAGAATTGTTAGCAATCTTTCTATTTTTTAGTTATAGAATTATTAGAAAGGTTAGTTATATAGAAATATTAGAAATGTTAGTTATATAGAAATGTTTTTTAGTTATAGAAATATTAGAAATGTTAGTTTTAGTTATAGAAATATTAGAATTGTTAGTTTTAGTTATAAAATTTAGAATTTGCATAGATGAAATCACAATCCATCATTTAAAAAATGTTACTTTACTTTTGCGGCATATAGTATTTGTTGTCGACGATGCCCGGCCCGCATCCTCGCCATCGACCCATTCGCGACGACGTCCTACTTCAGAGGACCCATGTCCGGGACTGGGCTCCGCCGGGCTGGCACTGGGAGGTGCTACCTTCAGGGGCGCGACGCTTGGTGAGGAACCCAGCCCCGGGTCCTGTCGTCGACCCTCATCTCCTTTGGTCGCGTTCGCGTGGGACACTTTCGGTGCGGAGGGAGCCGGCCCCGCCGGAGGTGGTATGTCGCCGTGTTAGGGAGGGGGACGAGCACGTCCATCGCTACATGGCTGCTATGGACGTCAGGTTCTCCAATACCTGGCAGGTTCTTTTGGGAGATCACCCGAGCTATGATCTTGTGATGGTTCCTTCTCTTTGGGTGTCCACCGCCCGCACCTCAGGAACCGCGAGTGGCCTAGATTACTCTGTAGTATTCGATCTTTATTAGCTTGCTAGCTAGCTAGCTAGTGATGTATTCGATATTATATCTATTATTCGAGACGATGTATTCGAGATTATATCTATTATTCGAGACGATGTATTCGACATTATATCTATTATTCGAGACGACGTATTCGGGATTATATTCGATGATGCTTATTATCTACTATGATTGATTCAGTTTTTCCTTATTGATTGATTGCATCCATGCATTGTAATTTGAACGGGATGAGGCGAAGACATGCACGCCGACGAATCTTACCCATCTTCGGGGCTCTCCGTGGAGATAACACCCCTACTGCTGCTCTGCGGGGTCTCCGCATGGTCACTAGATGAACAAGTAGCTACACGGTGCTCCTTGAGCTGTTTGGCGAGAGGAGGAAGAAGGGCACAGCTTGCTCTCTTCTCCTCCCTATGTGGTGTTCGAGACTAGCAGAGATTCATCCCCCTTGCATGGATGCCCCGGGGGGTTTATATGGCCTACCCCCCGGGGGTACAATGGTAATCCGGCTGGGCACGGGGCCCAGCTGTCTCTGTCTATGCTCGCCGGCTTCTGCACCGACTGCTAGGGCCCGCCGGCTGGTGGGTCCCGCCGGCTTCCGGCTCCTGGGTCGACAGGCAGGCCCCACTATCCAGGGCCTTGTCGGTGGCTGGTAACTGTTGCTCAATCTTGGTGACGAGGGCTTTGCCGAGGTAAGCGTGGCTACAGTGCTGCCGTCTGGCGGACGATCACTGTAGCCCCTCCGCATCTTGTCTCCTTAATGGGGCGTCTTCTTCAAGGGAGGTGGCAAGCCGACTCTCTAGGGTTTGGGGCAAACATAGAACTAATATTAATTAGTGGCCTCGACGCTGCTTCTCTAGGGTTTGGGGTGGCCTCGATGCTGCTTCTCTAGGGTTTGGGGTGGCCTCGACAACGCTTCAAGGATAAAAAAAAGAGGAAGAAGAAGAAAAAAAGAGTAGAAGAAAGAATAGAGGAGTAGAACTCCTCTATTCTTTCTTATGCTCTTTTTTTCTTCTTCTTCCTCTTTTTTTATCGGGAATGAGGGTCGTCGATGGTCACCGAGCGGTAGAGGAAACCCTAAATAGCAAGTATCGTGGGTGTGAGATACATGTGGCCATTGGGCGCGATTGCTATGATCTCAAGCTTTTCATCCGAGCTCAACTTTTTCTTCGGGCCTCGTCTCTTTACCGAAGTTGTGCTCAATCTGGAGGGCTAGAAAAAAGAACAAAGACTTAATTAATATGTGTACATACCAAAACAATGAATGCATCAGTTAGCTAGTCAGCAGAAGCTTAACTAATATATATACCTGGTTGGACTCGGTTCGGTCACCAGAGACATCATCACGGTCTCCTTCTTGCACCGACATTGGGTCATCGTAGCCGTCCTCACGGTCTCCTTCTTGCACCGGCATTAGGTCACTAGAGCCATCATAATCATAGCCAGCTGCTTCCAGACCATCGGTGTCGTTGAGAAACAACAAGCAGACGGCATCACTTCCTCGTGCGATTATGTCCCCCAACAACTCTTCTTGTACTTCGTCTCGGGCGGTGTCCATAGTTTCTACAAATATTGACAACATGGCAATTATTATTCAAACATGATAGATGGATATATTAGTGGCAAACATAGAACTAATATTAATTAGTGGCCTCGACGCTGCTTCTCTAGGGTTTGGGGTGGCCTCGACGCTGCTTCTCTAGGGTTTGGGGTGGCCTCGACGCTGCTTCTCTAGGGTTTGGGGTGGCCTCGACAACGCTTCAAGGATAAAAAAAGAGGAAGAAGAAGAAAAAAAGAGGATAAGAAAGAATAGAGGAATTCTACTCCTCTATCCTTTCTTCTCCTCATTTTTTCTTCTTCTTCCTCCTTTTTTTATCGGGAACGAGGCTCGTCGAGGGTCACCGAGCGGTAGAGGAAACCCTAAATAGCAAGTATCGTGGGTGTGAGATACATGTGGCCGTCGGTGTCGGACACTACATGCACGTCCCACAAGTGACGTGAGCGTCGAAGCCCGCGCCACTTGTGGGACGTGTATGTAGTGTCCGACACCGAGGGCCACATGTATCTCACACCGACGATACTTTCTATTTAGTTTCTTCATCTCTTTTTTTCTTCTTCTTCCTCTTCTTCTCATTTTTTTCTTCTTCTTCCTCTTTATTTTATCGTAAACGAGGGTCGTCGAGGGTCAGGGTCGCCGAATGGTAGAGGAAACCCTAAATAGAAAGTATCGTGGGTGTGAGATACATGTGGCCGTCGGTGACGGACACTACATCCACGTCCCACAAGTGAAGTGGGCATCGAAGCCCGCGCCACTTGTGGGACGTGGATGTAGTGTCCGACACCGACGGTACATGTATCTCACACCGACGATACTTTCTATTTAGGGTTTCTCCTCTACCGCTCGGCGACCCTCGACGACCCTCGTTCCCGATAAAATAAAGAGGAAGAAGAAGAAAAAAAGAGAAGAAGAGGAAGAAGAAGAAAAAAAGAGGAGAAGAAAAAGAGAAGAAGAGGAAGAAGAAGAAAAAAAAGAGGAGAAGAAATTCTTCTTCCTCTTCTTCTCTTTTTTTTCTTCTTCTTCCTCTTTATTTTATCGGGAACGAGGGTCGTCGAGGGTCATGGTCGCCGAACGGTAGAGGAAACCCTAAATAGCAAGTATCATGGGTGTGAGATACATGTGGCCATCGGTGTCAGACACTACATCCACGTCCCACAAGTGACGTGGGCGTCGAAGCCCGCGCCACTTGTGGGACGTGGATGTAGTGTCCGACACCGACCGTACATGTATCTCACACCGACGATACTTTCTATTTAGGGTTTCTCCTCTACCGCTCGATGACCCTCGACGACCCTCGTTCCCGATAAAATAAAGAGGAAGAAGAAGAAAAAAAGAGGAGAAAAAAGAATAGAGGAGAAGAACTCCTCTATTCTTTCTTCTCCTCTTTTTTCTTCTTCCTCTTATTTTTTTATCCTCTTCTTCCTCTCATGATCGACGACCCTCGACCCCTCGGCGACCCTAGACCCCCTCTCGACCCCCTCATGTCGAAGTTATCGGGTAGGGGGTATATCGACAATGACATGCCCGATACATACATACATACATATCACATGCATCCATACATATATGAACAAAATTAATATCTACTAATTAACAACCTAAATAAAAAAACTAATAGATATAGGAAGAAGAAGAAAAAAGAAGAGAAGAAAGAATAGAGGAGAAGACTTCCTCTTCTTCCTCTCCTCTTCTTCTCCCTCTTCTTCCCCTTCTTCCTCGCCTCTCTCATGAATGTCCGACGTTCTCGACCCCCACCCCACGTGTCGAAGAAAAAAAGAAAAAAAAAGAGGAGAAGAAGAAAGGAATAGAGGAGAAAAGAGAAAATAGAATATATATATATTCTATTTTCTCTTTTCTCCTCTATTCCTTTCTTCTTCTCCTCTTCTTTTTCTTCTTTTTTCTTCTTCTTATTTATTTCTCCTCGTCTTCCTCTCCTGTCTTCTTCTCCTTTCTTCCTCTTGTTATTTCCTTTTTCCTCTCATTCTTTTTCTTCTTCCTCCTTCTTAAAAATACATGAAGTAGTATTGCTTGTTTTTTTAAATAATGTTCAAATAGAAATTTTAGAAAAAAAGTAATGGTTTTGCCTAATTCATTGTCATATGAATATGCAAACATTTGCATATTTACAATAATCAATATCACCAAAAAAATCTATGAACAGAAAAAAATACTATTTTTCTGTTAATCTATCGTTTGCATACATATACACACATACATATACTATACATATACATATAATCAGGAAAAAACATATATGAATTTGCAAAAAAAACAGGGGGAGAGGGGGACGGTGCCGGCCCTGACCAAAGCAAGAGGCGACGGCGTCGCGGGGCAACGACGGTGAGGCAAAGGCGGGGCAGCGATGGCGTCGGGGTGGCGACGAGGGGCGGCGACGGTGTAGGGGCGCGATGCGGGGCGGCGATGGCGTCGGGGCAGCGCGGGAAGGTGACCGCGACGGCGCGGGGTGGCGCGCGGCGATGGAGTCAGGGCGGCGCGGGGTGGCAACGACGTTTGGGCGGTGCGAGACGGCGTCGGAGGTAGGGGCGACGCCGGCGACGGCGAGGCGTAGAGGGGCAGCCTAGCGGCGTCGGGCGGGAAAGACGAACTGAATGGAAATTTTCACAAGTGCTAGTTATATAGCAAAGGCATTGGTCACGGTTCGTGGAACAAACCGTGACCGATGCCCCCCTTTAGTCCCGGTTGGTGCCACCAACCGAGACCAAAGGCCTATTTTCAGCAGCCAAAGGGCGGGAAGCGTCGGCCTTTGGTCCCAGTTGGTGGCACCAACCGGGACTAAAGGCCTTGTGCAGGGTGCGCAGGGGCTGCGTCGAAAGGTTAGTCCCACCTCATTAGTTGAGAGGGGTGCGCAGTGGTTTATAAGCCCCACTGCCGCACCCCTCTCGAGCTCCTCTCCATTGTAGGCTTACGGGCCTAATTGTCACTGCTATGCCTGTGGGCCTACTGGGCCTCCTGCAGGCCTGAATCCTGGCCCTTGGATGGGTTTCTAGTCGTATTCAAGCCGTGGGGGCCCAGTAGGTGGCATTTTTTTGTTTTTTTGTTGCTTTATTTATTTTCTTTTGTTTTTTGCTTTATTTTTTAATTCTTTATGCTTTTAGTTTTAGAAAAATTATAAACTTTTTGTTAATGCCATTAGTTTTCAAATTTGTAAACACTTTTTTTGTTTTTTTGTTTTCTTTGTTGCTTTATTTATTTTATTTTGTTTCTACTTACAACAAAATACTTATTGTTGCTATTTTTTTCCAGTTTTTTTGTTTTGTTTTCTGCATTACTTATTTTCTTTTGTTTTTTGCTTTATTTTTTTATTCTTTTTGCTTTTAGTTTTAGGAAAATTATAAACTTTCTGTTAGTGCCATTAGTTTTCAAATTTGAAAACACTTTTTTAGTTTTTTTGTTTTCTTTGTTGCTTTATTTATTTTATTTTGTGATTAACTTTACTATAAAAATAGTTTTTTTCCTATTTTTTGATTTGTTTTTTGCATTATTTATTTTCTTTTGTTTTTTGCTTTAATTTTTAATTATGTTTGCTTTTAGGTTAGCAAAATTATAAACTTTCTGTTAGTGCCACTAGTTTTAGAAAAATTATAAACTTTCTGTTAGTGTCATTAGTTTTCAATTTTGAATAGTTAAAATTTGAATTCTTTGAAAATTGTTTGAATCACAAGTTTGTGATTAACTTACTAAAAAATGAGAATAGATGCGCTTATAGAGAAAATTCAACCTAAATTCCTAGTAAGTTTCTATGAATTTCAGAGAAATTCACAATGAATTTAGGTTAAACTTTTCTGTATTAGGGCATCTATTTTCACTTTGGGAGGAGCTTAACAAGGCAGAGAGGGAAGGGCTTATAAACCGGTGTGAGCCCCCTTCGGTTGGCGAGGTGGGACTAAACTCTGCCCACAATGAGGACCAACCCTTTAGTCCCGGTTTGTGGCACAAACCGGGACTAATGGTCATGGGCCAGGGGCGAGGAGCAAAATTATAAACTTTCTGTTAGTGCCATTAGTTTTAGAAAGTTGAAAGTTAAAAGTTGGCATGGGCCAGGGACTAATGGTCATGGTATTACGAGGGCCGAACCATCAGACATGAAAGAATTTCAAATGAACTCTGAAAAAGTTGAAATTTGGCATGGTATCATTATTTCACCCACATAGCATGTGCATGTACAAAACGGACAATGGTAGCATGGTAGTGTGTTACAAAGTTGGCATGGTATCATCATAATAGTTGCGGGAGAAAGTCTTCACTTTTTCTTCGCTTGTGTCATTTGCTTGTTGCATCGTAACTATGGATAATCTTCATTGTTTATCAGGATGCTTGGGTCAGCCTTGACATTGAAGGGAGGAATTTCATGAAACTTTTCATAATCTTCAGACATGTCTGTCTTGCCGTCTACTCCCAGGATGTCCCTTTTTCCAGAAAGAACTATGTGGCACTTTGGCTAATTGTATGATGTATTCCCTTCCTTATCTTTTCTTTTTCTCAGTTTGGTAGACATGTCCTTCACATGGATAACCCGTGTCACATCATTGGCTAGGACGAACGGTTCGTCAGTGTACCCAAGATTTTTCAGATCCACTGTTTTCATTCCGTACTGTGGGTCTACCTGTACCCCGCCGCCTGACAGATTGACCCATTTGCACTTAAACAAAGGGACCTTAAAATCAGGTCCGTAATCAAGTTCCCATATGTCCACTATGTAACCATAATATGTGTCTTTTCCGTTCTCGGTTGCAGCATCAAAGCGGACACCGCTGTTTTGGTTGGTGCTCTTTTGATCTTGGGCTATCGTGTAAAATGTATTCCCATTTATCTCGTATCCTTTGTAAGTCAATACAGTCAAAGATTGTCCCCTGGACAACAAGTACAACTCATCACAAACAGTGTTGTCACCTCTGAGACGTGTTTCCAACCAACTGCTGAAAGTCCTGATGTGTTCACATGTAATCCAGTCGTCGCACTGCTCCGGGTGTTTGGAGCGCACACTGTTCTTGTGTTCATCGACATACGGGGTCACCAAGGTAGAGTTCTGTAGAACTGTGTAGTGTGCTTGAGACCAAGAATATCCGTCCCTGCATATTATTGAGTCACTTCGAAGAGTGCCTTTTCCAGTCAGTCTCCCCTCATACCGCGATTTAGGGAGACCTATCTTCTTAAGGCCAGGAATGAAGTCAACACAAAACCCGATAACATCCTCTGTTTGATGGCCCATGGAGATGCTTTCTTCTGGCCTAGCACGGTTACGTGCATATTTCTTTAGGACTCCCATGAACCTCTCAAAGGGGAACATATTGTGTAGAAATGTGGGCCCCAGGATGACAAACTCGTCGACTAGATGAACTAGGACGTGCGTCATGATATTGAAGAAGGATGGTGGGAACACCAGCTCGAAACTGACAAGACATTGCGCCACATCACTCCTTAGCCTTGGTACGATTTCTGGATTGATCACCTTCTGAGAGATTGCATTGAGGAATGCACATAGCTTCACAATGGCTAATCGGACGTTTTTCGGTAGAAGCCCCCTCAATGCAACCGGAAGCAGTTGCATCATAATCACGTGGCAGTCATGAGACTTTAGGTTCTGAAACTTTTTCTCTGGCATATTTATTATTCCCTTTATATTCGACGAGAAGCCAGTCGTGACCTTCATACTGAGCAGGCATTCAAAGAAGATTTCTTTCTCTTCTTTCGTAAGAGCGTAGCTGGCAGGACCTTTATACTGCTTCGGAGGCATGCCGTCTTTTTCGTGCAAACATTGCAGGTCCTCCCGTGCCTCAGGTGTATCTTTTGTCTTCCCATACATGCCCAAGAAGCCTAGCAGGTTCACGCAAAGGTTCTTCGTCACGTGCATCACGTCGATTGAAGAGCGGACCTCTAGGTCTTTCCAGTAGGGTAGGTCCCAAAATATAGATTTCTTCTTCCACATGGGTGTGTGTCCCTCAGCATCATTCGGAACAGCTAGTCCACCGGGACCCTTTCCAAAGATTACGTAGTGTAAATCATTAACCATAGCAAGTACGTGATCACCGGTACGCATGGCGGGCTTCTTCCGGTGATCTTCCTCGCCTTTGCAATGCTTGCCTTTTTTTCGACATTGATGGTTAGTCAGAAGAAATCGACGATGGCCCAGGTACACATTCTTCCTGCATTTTCCCAGGTATATACTTTCAGTGTCATCTAAACAGTGCGTGCATGCATGGTATCCTTTGTTTGTCTCTCCTGAAAGGTTACTGAGAGCGGGCCAATCGTTGATGGTCACGAACAGCAATGCCTTAAGGTTAAATTCCTCCTATCTGTGCTCATCCCACGTATGTACACTGTTTCCATTCCACAGCTGTAAAAGTTCTTCAACTAATGGCCTTAGGTACGCATCAATTTCGTTGTCGGGTTGCTTAGGGCCTTGGATGAGAACTGGCATCATAATGAACTTCCGCTTCATGCACATCCAAGGTGGAATGTTATACATACATAGAGTCACGGGCCAGGTGCTGTGATTGTCGCTCTGCTCCCCGAAAGGATTAATGCCATCCGCGCTTAAAGCAAACCATACATTCCTTGGGTCCTTTGCAAACTCATCCCAGTACTTTCTCTCGATTTTTCTCCACTGCGACCCGTCAGCGGGTGCTCTCAACTTCCCATATTTCTTTCGGTTCTCACTTTGCCATCGCATCAACTTGGCATGCTCTTCGTTTCTGAACATACTTTCAACCGTGGTATTATAGGAGCATACCACATCACCTTCGCAGGAACCCTCTTCCTGGGGGGCTCGCCGTCAACATCACTAGGGTCATCTCGTCTGATCTTATACCGCAATGCACCGCAAACCGGGCATGCGTTCAGATCCTTATATGCACCGCGGTAGAGGATGCAGTCATTAGGGCATGCATGTATCTTCTCCACCTCCAATCCTAGAGGGCATACAACCTTCTTTTCTGCGTATGTACTGTCGGGCAATTCGTTATCCTTTGGAAGCTTCTTCTTCAATATTTTCAGTAGCTTCTCAAATCCTTTGTCAGCCATAGCATTCTCTGCCTTGCACTGCAGCAATTCCAGTACGGTACCGAGATTTGTGTTGCCATCTTCGCAATTGGGGTATCACCCTTTTTTGTGATCCTCTAACATGTGATCGAACTTCAGATTCTCCTTTTGACTTTCGCATTGCGTCCTTGCATCGACAATGACCCGGCGGAGATCATCATCATCGGGCACATCGTCTGGTTCCTCTTGATCTTCACCAGCTCCCCCCGTTGCAGCATCACCGTATTCAGGGGGCACATAGTTGTCATCGTACTCTTCTTCTTCTTCGCCCTCTTCCATCATAACCCCTATTTTTCCGTGCCTCGTCCAAACACTATAGTGTGGCATGAAACCCTTGTAAAGCAGGTGGGAGTGAAGGATTTTCCGGTTAGAGTAAGACCTCGTATTCCCACATTCAGTGAATGGACAACACATAAAACCATTCTGCTTGTTTGCCTCAGCCGCATCGAGAAACTCATGCACGCCCTTAATGTACTCGCAGGTGTGTCTGTCACCGTACATCCATTGCCGGTTCATCTGCGTGCATTATATATAATTAAGTGTCCAAATTAATAGAAGTTCATCATCACATTAAAACCAAAGTGCATACATAGTTCTCATCTAACAACATATAGCTCTCCAGAGCATCTAATTAATTAAACCATACATGGAAACTATGTAAAACATTTCAATGCGAAAACAAATGCGATCATAATCGCAACCAAGGTAACAATTGATCCAACGGCATAATGATACCAAGCCTCGGTATGAATGGCATATTTTTTAATCTTTCTAATCTTCAAGCGCATTGCATCCATCTTGATCTTGTGATCATCGACGACATCCGCAACATGCAACTCCAATATCATCTTCTCCTCCTCAATTTTTTTTAATTTTTTCCTTCAACAAATTGTTTTCTTCTTCAACTGAATTTAACCTCTTGACAATAGGGTCGGTTGGCATTTCCAATTAACATACATCCTACATAAATAAAATCTATGTCACGTTGGTCGGCATAATTTTCATAAACAATAAATGAACCAATAGTTATAAAGATAATATATATATACCACATCCGAATCATAGACAGGACGAGGGCCGACGGGGGCGGATACCAAAACCATCGCACTATATAAGATGCAATAATAAAAGTAATAAAATAATACAAGTATCTATGTAAACATACAAGTAAGTATATTTTTCCTTTCAGAAAGAAGATAAGAACAAGAGGCTCACCAAGGTGGTGACGACGATGAGCTCGGCGCGGGTGATCGACGGCGGTGAAGACGGGGACTTGGCGTGACGGACCGCTAAACCTAGACAAATATTATGGAAAATGGAGCTTGGAGGTCGAGCTTGGAGAGGAGAAAGCTTAAGTAGTGTGGCTCAGGAATTCCATCGAACACCTTGTGTGCATAGGAGGTGAGCTAGAGCACCACCAAGCCCTCTCCCCCTCGGCCAGAGAAAAACAGAGCACTGGGGTGCTCTACTCACGAGCGAGGGGTATATATAGGCACCTCATTGGTCCCGGTTGGTGACATGAACTGGGACTAAAGGGGAGCCTTTGGTCCTGGTTCAAGCCACCAACCGGGACCAATGGTGGTGGGCCAGGAGCGAGGCCCATTGGTCCCGGTTCATCCCAACAACTGGGACCAAAAGGTCCAGATGAACCGGGACCAATGGCCCACGTGGCCCGGCCGCCCCCCTGGGCTCACGAACCGGGACCAATGCCCACATTGGTCCCGGTTCTGGACTGAACTGGGACTAATGGGCTGACCCGGCCTGGACCAAAGCCCTGTTTTCTACTAGTGTGGGTTAGGCTTTTCAAATGGGCTCCAGCCCAATATGGGTTAGGCTTTTCAAATGGGCATATATATGTAATATTGGCATCTAGCCTAATATGGGTTGATCATTCCACATTTTTAGTAGGCCTTAACCATCTCTACCATTTCCTATTGAAAAAAAATCTCTATAGTTATTAGTTAGCCCAATTCCATATAGTCTATTTTTTTCATTCACAAGTCAATTAAGCAACACAGGATATTTTCACATCATATCACATGACAATTAATTGCTCTGCAAACATCAATGCCAATTCCACATCACGGTTCATAGTTCACATTCCCCATAAGCCAAAATAACACAAGCTATATATCAACCTGATACAACATGTAGCATCAACAGACACTAAGAAATAGATTAACAGATGACGGTCGTCTTGACTCTCAAACAAAATCATATAGCTATCCTCTTCATCAAAATTTCATTTGTTGGATGCCTTTTCTCTTGGCGTCCTGAAGGTATGTTGTTTTGGTCTTTATTTGTCCATCCCAACTTCTTGAAAGATGAACTGCATATCATCCCATCATAAGAATAGGGCTTGAATTTGCAACAACAATGTAAACGTATTAGTAAGCATGAGTTACAAAAGAATACCATTGCAACAAAATTCAGAGTTTACTACTCCCTCTGTCCCATAGTATAAGAACGTTTTTAACACTAGTGTAGTGTCGAAAACGTTGTTATATTATGGGACGGAGGGAGTATTAACCATGTTCTCCTGACTGTAGCTTATGCAAATATTAGCTAACAAAACACTACTTTTCATAATATTCATCATGACATTTTACGTATGCTTATAAGAGAACCATATCCAAATGAAAATGATGAATTAAGTTAATGGCTCGAGATATTACCTTATCAACTAATCAGAACAGAAGCCACGATTTTCCTCGCACAAACCACCAAGATCATTACCATCAGGTATCTGCTTGTCAAATAGGGCTCCAATTTTTTAAGCTCAATTTGTTCAAAAGCAAGCATCCCTCAGCCTAAAAATACACAGCTTGGGCCCCTAAAGACCAACCAAAATATTCATCAAGATGTATAAGTTAAGAATATGGTCATCATGACAAAAAGGTAGTCTACTTTATATCTAACTCAAATACATACGTACATAGTCAGGACAGCAATTTCATTGTTGTTGCAAATGAGGTTATCATTGTTGATTACGTTCTACAATGAAATCAGCTGTCATTGTAGTCTTCACTGTAATCGACTCTTCCCTTCACTTGTAACAAGGTATTTTTGCGGTCTTTGGAGATAACAGCCCATGCTCCATAACCTGCAGTTGTATCAATGGAGCGTTTCTCATGCATAATGCATTGTTGCTAAGGTAGTAAACTAGGCAGTTTTGTAACCTGTCAGCTCCGTATGGCGATCCAAAGCTACTACTTAAAAATATGCTAAACTGGGACTGAATACATTTAGAAATCAACCAAACTAGCTGTGGATTCCCTCGTGGGTAGTACTTCTAGCATATACATATTTCGACACATTACATGTAGCATGGAGAAATCAATCAGATATGCATGCGCCTAATCACTAGCTAGGATTTGACGCGCAGAAATCAGTAAGACAAACTAGCTAGAGACTACAGCATAACTTGTGGCACTATTAGGAAAAGGGCTATAGATAGGATTGACACTAATGACACACCAGGGAAGTAGTACGCCACTACTATATACTAATGGCGCACCAGTTGGTGATGCGCCATTAGTCTGGAAGACACTAATGGCGCACCAGAAAACAGATGCACCACTAGTGATAATTTTTTTTTCATTTTTACATACATACTAATGGCGCATCCTACCGAAGTGCGCCATTACTAGTTCTAACTAGTAATGGCGCACCAGACAAGGAGTGCGACAGTACTGAATTTTTTTAAATTCTTTTTTTGCAAAACTACTAATGGCGCACCGCCTCACAGTGCGCCATTACTAGTTTAATCTACTAATGGCGCACCCTGTAGAAGTGCGCCTTTAGTATATATTTTGATATCATGAATATTTTTAAATTTTATGGGCACTTTTTGATATCATGAATATTTTTAAATTTCATGGGCACTTTTTGAATTCATGAATATTTTTTCAAATTTGATGATATTTTTCATATTCAATATGATAAAATATTGAATATTCATGAGGACACTCGATCCCGATCCCCATCCATCTCGATCTCGATTCCCCCTCCATCTCGATTTTTGATATCATGAATAAAAAAGTGTAGACTACAATTGTTGTTAAACAAAAATTATTACTGTTTTTATAAAAAAATATTACTGTTTCATATTCATATTCATTTTCTAAAAAATTATTACATGCAACAAAAATAATTACTTATGGCGCACCTCTGGCTGGTGCGCCATTGCTATATATAAAAAAATTTACTAATGGCGCACCTCTGCCTGGTGCGCCATTGCTATGTAAAAAAAAGATTACTAATGGCGCACCTCTGGCTGGTGCGCCATTGCTATATATAGAAAAAGATTACTAATGGCGCACCTCTGCCTGGTGCGCCATTGCTATGTAAAAAAAAGATTACTAATGGCGCACCTCTGCCTGGTGCGCCATTGCTATGTAAAAAAAAGATTACTAATGGCGCACCGACCGCAGGTGCGCCATTAGTAATATTCCCCCTAGCTAATTCCCTCCCTCTCGCCAGATCCCCTTCATCCCTCTCCCTCGCCCCTAGGTAATTCCCCCCGCTGCCCCGACCCACGCCGCCGCCGACGACCCCCCGCACCCTCCCCCGCTCCACCGTCACCGACGACCCATCGCACCCTCCCCCGCTCCACCACCGCCGCCGACCCCCGCACCCTCCCCCAACCCTCCCCTGCTCTGCCGCCGCCGACCGCCCGCACACTCCCCCGCTCCACCGTCACAAATGAATGCAACTAAAAATCCAAAAAAACAAATTTGTTTATATTTTCAAATAACAAATTTGATGATATTTTCGAATAATAAATTTGATGATATTTTTTCGATTCATAAATATTTTCAAATAAAAAATTTGATGATATTTAAAAAAAATATTACTGTTTTTATAAAAATTTATTACTGTTTCATATTCATATTCATATTAATTTTCTATGAAATTATTAGATGCAACAAAATAATAATAAAAAAAATCTTACTTATGGCGCACGGCTGGCTGGTGCGCCATTGCTATCTAAAAAAAGAATACTAATGGCGCACCGTCTCGGGGGTGCACCATTGCTATAAAAAAACATACTAATGGCACACCGCCAGGGGGTGCGCCATTAGTAATCTTCCCCCCTAGTCGCCCGACCCCTTCGTCCCTCCCGCTCGCCAGATTCACTCTCCCCTCGCCAGATTCATTCCCCCCTAGTCGCCCGACGACCCCCGCGCCCCGCCTCGCCGTCTCGGTCCTCGCCGTCGACGGCCTGCCCCGCTCCTTCCCTCCACTCCTCAATCGCCCTCTCGGTCCTCGCCGCTGACAGCCTGCCCCGCTCCTTCCCTCCACCCCGAGCGCCGCCGCCGCGCGTCACCGCAGCCACCGACCGCCCCGTCCTCCGTCGTCGTGCCTAGGAGCTGCGCCAGGAGCAACACCATCATCACCTTCATCGCCTACGTCCACGGATTGGAGCCGGGTCATCAAGGATCGAGCACATCGACCTCTTCTTCCTCATCACCGACCACTGCTTCTCGACGTCGATCCGCGCTGCCCCGACCATCCTCGGCCTCGCCGTCTCCTTCCCTAGCTCCGCGGTGAGCGTCTCCATCGATTCCCCTGTTTTTCTCCTTGTTTAGTCACCGTTTGTGCATGCGGGCTCGTGCTCACCGCGCCGGCCGACCCTCGCTGTAGATTCTCTAATGTCCTTACCTGAAACTAAATATAAAGTCAGTTTAAAAGTCAGTCTCCTGATCTGAATATAAAATTTATCTGAAATTGAAATTGAAACAGATGGACTCATAAAAATTCAGTTAAAAATTCAATTTTAGAGCTTGGCTCCTGATCTAAATATAAAGTGTACGGCAAGCTTATATTGCAAGAAAGTTTAAAATTCAATCTAAAACTCAATGTAAAATTCAGTTAAATTGATCTGAATATAAAAACTCTTGGAGTAAAAATTCAGTCTAAAAGTCAGTTAAAGTTTCAGTTTTAGAGTAATTTTCAGTTTGTAAAACTGAGAAGTGTATTTTTTATTTTGAAACTTAGTGTAACTATTTTCAATTTTGATGGAAAATTAGTCTAAAAGTCAGGAGGGGGATCTCTGTAGATTCCATATACAGATTTCTTGAACAGTGCTATTAATTACAAATAGAGCAATGTTGAAAATGAAACAAAAGGAATTGGAAAACCAGAAAGATAGGCATTCTGTTGTAAGTAAGCTAAGAAAAAAAAGTTTTTACTTTAAGTAATTATTTACAACAAGCATTGTGTAGGAAAATGGCATGCATGCTGTAACTTGAACTTGAAGAACTCCTTAGATAGTTTTTTAGTCTCCTTATACAAAGCAAGCTGAAATTTGAAACCTATTTCTCCTAAGCAGACACTGAAAAATTGCAGATAAGTAGACACCATAAATTGCAGCCATGTCAAAGTGTCATTTCATTTGGGAGCAGTAACGAAAATTGTATGTGTTGTCATAGGTGTTGTGTTGTCAAAAACTGTATGTGCAATCTCCAGAACAATTATGCTTATGTGAAAACTGTATGTGCAATCTCCAAATGTATCATCATAATGTAGGTGCTGTGTTGTGTGATTCTTCATGCTGAGAACTTCAGCTTTTTCAACTTGCTGGACTATATGTTCATTGGTACTACTTGTGATGCTGCTGCTGTACTACTTGGGAATTTTGTCAACTTGTGATGCTGCTGCTGTACCCCGAGAGGCCCTTGAGTTTGCCGGAATGTCGATTAACTTCCGTTCCGGCAAATTCGGGTACTCCATATGTCCTATTTTCAGCAAAGGTCATGCTGAAATTTTCCGTGATTTTTAGCATGACTTTGCTAAAAATAGGACATATGGGGTACTTGCGACTAATGCATGGGCCGGGGTATCTTAGTACTTAGTTAAGTAGGATCAACTGCCCCGCCATTCTTGCTGCATTAAACCATAGGTGGCAATAGAGCCAAGTGATGAGGCCCAACTTAGAATTCTCGTTAGCATCGATAAACCCTAGATGATAAACCCAACATAGGTGGCAATAGAGCCAAGTGATTACTGCCAAGTGATTAGGCCCAACCTAGGGTGCCTCGGCATCGATAAACCCTAAATGATGAAAACTTAACTTCGCTTCTATAGGGTGCCTCGGTGTCGATGAGAACCTAAATGATGTACGCTTAGGCTTTTAGGGTGCGTCGGCGTCGAGAAAACCTAAATGATGAAAGCTTAGGCTTTTAGGGTGCCTCGACATCGACAAACCCTAAATGATAAAACCTTGGCTTTTAGGGTGCCTCAGTGTCGATAAGAACCTAAATGATGAAAGCTTAGGATTTTAGGGTGCCTCAGCGTCGACAAACCCTAAATGATAAAAGCTTAGCTTTTAGGATGCCTCGGTCTCGACAAACCCTAAATGATGTAGTTTTGAATTATGAACGTAGGATATGTCGTCATCATCATCGGATGGCGAAAGTCTCCCGGCGGAGTGCGACTGGTGCCACGACGATCGAGGTCTGTGTGACATGCCTCACCTGGATGATGGTCGGCGCTTCAGCATTAAGCTCGAGGAGACCTTCGAAGTTGAAACGGTACACAACGACAAGTGTTATTTTCATAATTAAGCATGACTTCAACTATTTCAACGTGTAATTTTCATCTTTTACAATTCGAGTATAGCTTATCCCATGCCATGCAGGACGCTATGTCTTGGAGAGGATGGATTTTGAAGACCATGAAATTTCCGAAACAAAGAAAATTCACCTAAGGACTCATCACGATGTGGACTTTGAAGTAAATCTATATATTTCTAAGAGCGTAACCCATTTTGGTTGCAAAAATTGGGAAGCATTTTTCAAGATGTATGGTTTTGATGAGGGTATGCTTATCACCATGGATCTTGGTAATCTTGACATCAACCAAGACAATATGGACATTTGGGTCCTTGTTGATACGCCTCCAGTTCTACCGCTATGTGAGTTTCTCAAACATAGTTATTAGCTAATTTATATTGTTTATTTCAAAATAGTTGATAGCTTATTTCCATTGACAACTTATTTTTATTGTTCAAAGAATGTGCGGGAGATGGTAGACAAAACCCACTACACCGATGGCTCTGAATTAACAACTTACAAGGAGAAAAATCATCTGGTCGGATTTTGTACTGACATTGAGAATTACATTATCCACAATCAAACTCCTCAACATTATCGTAAATACGTGCCCCTAGTGCATGTGTTCAACTACGGTAACTACCATGGAGATACCCTGGTAAGATTTTTACTATTACGACATTCGTGCATCTTTTGCATACTTCTAAAACTAGTACATCATTGCTAACTATGAAGTTATTACTATGTTTTTCAATAGATAATCCCAGAGAATTGTGTGCCTCATATGATGTATCAGAAAGGTAGTGTTAATGTTTTGAACATACAGCCAGGTCGTCCAACGAATCTCAACTGTCCATACGATATTTCTTAAAGAAGTGGATACATGAAAATCAAAGGATGGAAAAAATGTATGGACAGTCGTAAGGAGCTTCTTGGAAGCAAAAGGAAGCGAAGCGCAAAAATTGGAGATAGGATGTTCTCCATTCTCCATAATCGAGAGTCAGGGTCTATATTGTTTTATGCTATTTTAGCTTAAATAGGGTATTTAGGTCCTGCCAAATACTGATGATCATGTGCTAAGAACAATTAAGTAGGGTTGGTTCGATGACTATCAAGATGGTGATCGTATGACTTGTTATGAATAACGAGTAGAAGTTGTATGATGATAATTAGTAGGACTTGTTAGGATTAGTATTACATCCGACAAACTCGATACTCGCGGTCTCGAGACTTGTAATGTTTTATCTTTGTTTGTTCTTTTGAATTCGGAGACTAATATGATGAATTGTATTCGGAGACCAATCTTCTATTGTATTCGATGAATCTACTGTTGCTATGTGCTACTGTCTATATTCTGTCAAATAATATATTTTGTAACATGTGCAAAAATCAGAAAAGTAAAAAAACCTAATATTCATACTAATGGCGCATCACTACAGAGTGCGCCATTAGTATGCCAAGTATACTAATGGCGCATCCATCCGCAGTGCGCCTTTAGTGTGCCAAAGCACATGGTTAAATATGGCCCCTGGAAGGCATACTAATGGCGCATGGTGTTATATACTAATGGCGCACTGAGTGGTGAGCCATTAGTATACCAGATACTAATGGCGCACCCGTGATGCACCATTAGTAGGCAAAACTGGTGCGCCATTAGTAGGCCTTTTTCTAGTAGTGTGGAGAAGTACTACTAGTACTTATTAGTACCTGGTGAGTATCCTGAGCGTACAATAATTCAGTCATCTCACTGGAGTGGAACTGCGATGGTAATTTGTAAAATATCCTCAGCAGTTCCTTTGGCCAGATTTGGATAACTTCGATGAAGCTAGTATTGTGGATCTCACACCTCCTGTACCCTGTGAAGGGGAACAATGCATATTAGATCACGTAACATTGTTGAAGTGAACTGGCACTAATTAGTTGCCACTTGAGTAGAGGACAGCATAGTGCCGCAGGGGATGATTGTTAGTAGTAATTGAATTAGCAATTAAGCAGATCCATGAAGCTAGGAAAATACGAGGAGGTTAGGCATGGATGAGCAAATTGCTTCTCAGTGTGCAGCAGTTAACAATCCAATTCGTGAATTAGTCAAATTGTTAACAAGGAAATCAGACAAGCGGGCGACAGGGTAGAAAGCGTCCGAGCTCCTGAGGGTTGAGCGATACAATAGCCTTAAGGTGCATGTACCATGCCGGCCGTGCTGCCGCGATGGGAGGTAGGCGAAGCGACTACGAGGAGGCATCGGCGAGGTGGAGAGACCTGGGGTGAACGGACGTGCCACGAGGGGTGCTGCTGGCCGGAGACCATTGAGGCGGCGATGCGGAGGGAGCTCGAACTTGTCGTCGTCCCGCATCAGAGGTGCCCACCGCCATGAACCTTGCCGCTGCCGCATGATCCAGGAGAACCGAAGGAGGTGGATCAGAACGACGGAGGCAGTTAGGGAATAGGTGGCGACCGACTTCCCCACGGTGCTCGTCTTCGTCTTCGGCGGCGCAAGGTAAACGAGTGGCGAGACAACGACGGGGAGGGGTTAGCCGGATGAAGAGGATAAACACCAAAGAGGATATATCCGGCGGGGAGGAGAGCCGTAAAGGCGCAAGCGGTGGCGGGTCAGATGAGATCGCGGCTCTAGTATAGTGGGCGGTTGGCGGAGAGAGCCGGCGGCGTTGCGGTCGTGCGTTCGAGGGAATAAACTTTTAGGGTTTCTTAAAGATACGTATATGATAAGAGGAAATTTCCAAGATCCCGCCACGCGTGTCCAAAACATCTCGCGCCGTGCGCTCATTTTTTGGGCAAACATTGCACGATGTTTTTTTCTGTTGGGGTAGCTGACTATTGAAACCCGCCTCATGAGGTCCCACGTTACATTGTTAGTTTTGACTGATCTGCTTGGTTCGAAAATTCCTAGATGTACCACGTCACATTGTTCATCTCATCAAGTTTAACTAAATACTATAAGATGTTCTAACTTTTTTTATGATTATGTGTATATAGACGTATTTTAGTGTGTTATTCACTTATTTCAGTTCATATGTAATCTATACTGAAATATCGAAAGCATCTCATATTTTTCAACATAGATAGACATCTCCAACATGAAACCTTAAAACGTCTGCAAACGTCCGGACTGAGGTGTTCGGATGTAGTTTGTCCATCCGTCTGCCTGTCGGCATTAAACGGGTGCATAGACCGGTAAACCCACTTCGGCGCCCCTGATGGTCGCCCGCTATTTATATGTGGTCACGCACGGCACAATCCACACCACACCACACCACATCCGCTTTCGCTCCTCCTCCGCACCGCCTCCGTCGCAAGCTCTGTAGCACGTTGTGGGAGTGCCTCTCGGCGGAGCAGAAGCACGAGGTGTCCGCCTTGCGGTAGGATGGCAAGCCTGTCATGCACGACGGATAAAGGCCGGCTTGCCAATGAGCTTGCCTGACGTGAGCGATGGCGACCTGACGATGGGGGAGGCGTCGAACAACGGGCCAAAACCCGCACTGGTCAATGCCGACTTCACCATGGAGAAGGCGCGGGCACACTTCAATGTCGTCATGTTGCAGGAGCAACTGGCGCTGGTGTCGGTGTTCCTGTTGGCGCGCGAGGACCAACACTACAACCTGGCCATCCTCAGGCATCACCGAATGGAGGAGGGCCAAATCTACGATGAGTTTGCGAGTAAAGAGGTCGTGGCGACATGGTAGCGGAGGACACAAACTTCATCGACCAGCAATGTGCGCTCTACGAGGCCACTAGTAGTGCTCATGTCGGCTGCAATGCGATCATGGCGATGGCAGGAATGGAGGAGGCGCTGGCGATCACAGACGGGAGCGTTGGTAGCTCCGCATCATTTGCAGCGGGTTGGAACGACCACAAGGCTGGCCCGCCCACATCGATCATGGACCTCACCTCGATCTACGACGTCCATATGGCAAACTCTGAAAAGGGTAGGAAGTGGAATGTTTCATGTCCCATGTGGGCCTCTGCCGGCGGCCCGCGGCTGCACTTCCCAGGGCTCACGCCGTTGAGCTCGCCAGACTACACTACTGGAATCAGCTACTTTGCCATCTGCCAGCTCTTTGCCGTTAGCTAGCGGATGGCAAAGAAGCTCTTTGCCATTAGGTACCCGAAAGCAGACGGCAAATAACTGGCTGATGGCAAAGAGCTTCACCGACGCCTCCACCGACGAAGATTTAGACTACATTTTGAAAAATACACTAAATCGGCAGCATGAAAAAGAATCACCTGCAAGCGCCCTTGTCATACAAGGCTCTGAAACCACAATAGACACTTGTCGATAGCAACGAGATCTATAAACCATGAAAAGAACATCCACTAAGAAGTCACACCATGCAACACATGCTTGCAATGTTCACCAGTAAACCAGAGGGTTGAAGAAAACCAGGCATTGCTGCAAAATTAAGTAGATGAATAACTCAAAGTTGTTGTACCAAGAGCGAACCAACTGCGCCCCTTGGTTGACACAACAAATAACACGATCCGGAGAAAAGAAACAAATACATATCCTCACAGGCTCTTCGTCGGTGCCAGATCGGGCATCACCCCTAAAGAGAGGTCATAAATTAAATATTCCAATGTGCCATTGTCATCACCACCATGTCAACATCACAAGGAACCAATACCCAAGGGAAAGCAAGGACATACTAGAACTTAGAACAAAGAAAGGGCAGGGTCTAACAACAAGGTCCTTAGACCAAAGAGAGGAAGGGGATCGAGGCAGTAACAAGGAACCCTAGGCTTTTTATATTTTTTGATGTTTCCTTTTTATTTTGAATATTTTATATATATGAAAACTTTTAAATATATGACGAACATTTTGTAATTGCGCAATGAACATTTTAAAATATGCGCTGAAAATTTCTAAACACACAATAAACCTTTTGAAATATATATTAAACATGTAAAATACTTGATGACCATTTTGAAATACACAACAAACATGTTTAAAATACACGATCAACTTTATTCTCAAATAAATATTTTCGTTTGAATTTTGTGAACATTTGTCTAAATACATGATGAACAAATTTCAAATAATCAATAAACATTTTTTTAAATACACTGTGGCTTTTTTATAATACATAATGAGCATTATTGAAATATACAATGAACAATGGCTAAAATAGAGCATGTATAATTTTTAAAATAGACAATGAATACTTATCAAATACATGATAAGCATTTTTTAAATACATGATGAACATTTGTAAAATTCACAACGAATTTTTCCTATTTTTTATTTTAAAAAATTTCATGTTTTCCAAGAAGTGCGAACACTGCAAAATTTGAACAACATTTTTCACTCACGTTAACAAATTTTCACTACTTAATTTTTTCGACCTAGTTAACTAAAGTTAGTTAAATATACATATTTTTATATATAGATTCGTAATTTCCTAAATTTTGGGATTTCAATTGAACATACACATACAAGTAGCAACTTTTTGTTTTCAGAATTCGTACATATAGGATTAGCAACTGATCAATAATAAAAATCATCGGCGGCCCGATTCGCTAGCCCAAGTGGGCATGTTCGTGGGCCCTGACTTCCTAAGGTCCAGTTGAGGTGGTATTGTTTCATTAAGGTGAAATCTGAAAGGAGAACGTGTGCTCTACCTGTCCGAGTTGGTTGGTTTCCCTTCTATCGACCTTGTGGTGGCTGGTTCGAGTATCATCTAGTGCGTTTTTTATTTTTCAATCATGTAATTAAATACTGACATGCGACCTGCACAGTGCATATGTGGATGATGAGTAAATGACAATATTATATTATGAAAAAAATGTTGCTCTATTTATTGAAAATGGCAACGCACAACCTGCATCACAACAGTATTCGTTATTGTTCACACAAAGAGCAACGTATAGAGTCCCAACGCATATATGCGCGGCTATGGCAGATACTTTACAACACATCCTTAAGGTGCTGCAAATCATGTGTTGCTATTGGGGGCTTCTTGTTGTAGTGTTTGAAACAACAAAGACCGGCGAGGTATATATATTTATATAAGCAGGCATCTGGTGATCATCACATGTTTTAAATGACTTGCAGATATATTAACGAATCGATCTTTCTTCTTTCAGCCATCCGGATCGAGCAAATCTTCAGGCAACAGGATGAAACGAGGCCCGAACAAAAAGTTGAAGGAGGGAGTAAAGTACACTATCGAGGCAATCAGACCTAATGGCGAACCATTCGCGCCTAAGAAGATTGCGGACAAGTTCGTTCGTCAGTGCGGAGTTCTTGTGAAGGACCAACTCCCGATCTCCCTTCAAGAATGGATAGAGCCAGCAAAGCCACGTCCAGGAGTTACTTTTGTCGATGACAGACAAAAACATTTGCTTTGGGAAACGCTCATGGAACATTTCACCCTACCAGATCATTTCACAGATGCAGATGTGGAGAAAGTCAAGGATGCTGCTCTTAGGAAGATGGCGGTTGCATTCAAGAACCACAAGATTCGTGAATGGGCCAAGTACGTCAACGGAGGAATGAAGACTGTAGTATTCGAGGGAACACTAGGGAAGCAAAGTGCTCATTGGGACGATTTCGTGAAATTCAAGGATTCGGAATTATCTAAGGAATGGTCGAGAATAAACAAGGCCAATGCAGCAAAAAAGGATAAGTTTCTTAAGCTGGGGCCAGGTGGCTATGCGATGGGAAAGCCTAAGTGGGATAAGTCTGAGAAAGAGATGTTGGATGCAGGTGTCACTCCAGAAACATTGAGCTGGCCCCCCAGGTGTAGGACTTGGTTCTATGCGCACGGGGGGGGGGGGGAGTTGGACCCGAAGACAAGCAAAGTTTCGAAGAAGGCATGTCTGGACAGAGCCGAAGATAAGCTACTTGTTGCAATAGAAGAGGCTCGATCGGGGTTGTTCGAGCCCAGCAGAGAGAACGACGAGCTTACGCGTGCCCTGGGAAATCCTGAACACCCGGGAAGAACACGAGGCATGGGCACTATTCCGTGGTATGAGGGGTTTTCGGACTAGAACGCCGACTACAGAACCCGTGCAAGAAAGAAGATTGTGGAGGAGAAGAAGAGGAAGATGGAGAAGGAGCAGAGGAAGCTAGACTATGAACGCCTTCAAGGCCTAGAATCAGCGCACGCGGACTTGGCAGTCAAATTTCAGCGGCAGTAGGAGCAGATCAACTCACTTAGCCAGCAAAGGGGGTCTCAGCAGCTAGCGGATGATCCACCATTGGATAGTACCGTCCCATCCATGCCAAGAAGCAGCATGGGTTCCGCCCCGGGCGATGCATTGATGAATAGCTACCCAGTGGATGACATCATGGAGAACACTAACTGCGAGCTACACTTCAAAATGAAGAATATATCCATGAAGGTGGCGGATGCCCTTGCTTTTACAAATCCCCCAGAGGCAACCTTCCATTGCAACCAGATTCCAGCGGGCTATGTTCATGTCTTGGTTGATGAGGTGGTGGACCAATATTCGGAGCTAGAGCTTGACATTCCTGGAGGTGACGATGAGCACACACTAGGAGAGGCCAACCATCGTATCATAATATGGAGAAAGGATTACATCATCTTTCGAAGGCCACTGACACCGCGTCATCCGACTCCTCATCGCAGTCCGCGACCGAGTCAGTAGACTCCCGCTCCTCCAAGTCCACCAATGCGTCAGGCCACTCCTCCTCCAAGTCTGGCACAGCTTTAGGCCACTCCTCCTCTTCCAAGTCCGGCAAAGCCTCAAGCCACTCCTCCAAGTCTGGCACAGCTTCAGGCCACTCCTCCTCCAAGTCCGGCACAGCTTCAGGCCACTCCTCCTCCTCCAACTCAGCCACGTCAGCCGTCTTCGCCGCCTCAGCAATCTCGGAAGAGAGCCGCCTCAGCTATGGTGCGTAGAGGTACAAGTCGAGGCAGTACTGGAGGTACAGGCGGAGGCAAGCGATTTCAATATGGTCCAAGCCTCGCGCCTCTTCCACAGAGGCCTTACGACAAGTCCGAGGAGGAAAACGTAGCCATATCGAAGGCCAAGGTGGAAGCCCATTTTGCACCAAAACCTCCACCGCCGCCAAGGGAGAAAGTGCCTGTGGAAAAGAGTGACCACTTCATTCGTATGGCTAGAGCACCAGCTCCCAAGCCTGTTGACACAGACTATGAGCGCCACATCAATAAGTTAAATCGAGCACGTCTACAGAAAGAGGCGAGCTCGAGCTCGAGCAAATTAGCTGGCAAAAGGAGCGGTAAAACCGTTCCCTAGCTGGGAGAACAGGCGGCGCAATCAATCCCCCCGCTTGTTGTGCCAACAACACATGAGAGTAGGCGCGCCCAATATTATTGTGGGCAAACCGTTAACGTTCCCGGGGTGGGCGATGTGGTAATAACCGAGGAGCATATTGCGCAGGCTGAATCGATCGGGATCACTGTTGGACAACTCCTCGATATCGAGCCCATGTCTCCGACTAGAGAGGAGGAAATAAAACGGAAATATGCCCGGGGCCAACCTTTGGTCGAGCCAGAGGAGGTCCATAAGCTCCCAACAAGAATGTATGAATTGCATCAATGGTACATGGACATTACCAAGATTTCCAATCGAGAGTCCCTCATGGTGAATGTCAACAAGGATCATTACTACCATGAGAAAGCTATGACCGTTGAGTATTCAGAACTATTTCAACTATACAATAAAGACGCATTCGACAAATCTATCGTCAGTTGCTATTGTCTGTAAGTGATTTCTTTCTATAATTTAAGTCTCAAGCTAGCTATAGTGATCATTTTGATCAATCATTACCTGTAATTATCCTCACTATATTCTTTTCTGTGGTATTATGCAGGATGAAGATTTATGAAATGAAAAAAGGTGGACGCTATGGCATTGGGTTCGTTGACCCAAATACCATTAATGAATACACATGGAAAATAGATCCATACCACGAAAAAAGTGTAGAGGAAAGCATGCTACAGTTCTTCAAGGAACTCAAATACAATGAAGATATACTACTTCCTTACAACTTCCAGTGAGTTACACTGTCTTGTACTACAAATTCTGTTTTTCCCTACTAGCTAGCTACATGTTTTTGCTTACATATGTCTGCTTTATTAAGACATGCAAACGTGTGTGCATGCAGATTTCACTGGATCTTGTTAATCATTAAAGTTGATGAAGGAACAGTTGAAGTACTAGACTCACTACTTAAGAAAGCAAGTGACTACACCATCGTGAAGGGGATAGTCAACAGGTAATTTCAATCATTATTAACTATATCTCGGCCTATTTAATTAGTTCGTCATTTCCTGATAACAACTATTTAATAACCCATTTATTCATTTTCTTTGTCGGCAGACAGGGCTTGGGAAAAGTTCATCGGGGCCACTCCAGGCCCATGGAAACAAAATCTGAAATGGTATCGACCCAAGGTAAGTAATTAAGTAGTACTAGCTAGATGCCATCTCTTTAATTATCATGCTTGATTAATTATTATCTGATCAAATTCCATTCTCGTAAAGGCCCTGAAGCAGGCGCCAGGGGATGATCTATGTGCATACTACGTTTGCGAGAACATTCGCATGATGGCGTCCGAAAGGAGCAAATCTCAAAGACAGGAGTGGGTACGATATCGATTGTCAGAACACTATTCACAATTTTTACACCATTATCAATATCTAGTCACACAACTAATACACATGCATATTGATCTCCTTCTTAACAGTTCAAAGAGGTGCGGGACAAGCTCCGAGCATAGGACCGCATCGAAGCAATTCAAGAGGAAATAGCGGGATTTTTGCTCGACCAGGTCATAGATCCCAAAGGAGAATACTATTACCCGCTACCGCCCCCATGAACCACTTCCAATTGTTATCGTGCTCCGAAGGCACCAATTAGCTAGGCTAATGCCACTGGCTCCGAAGGCACCTATTAGGAGAAATTGTATATATATATATATACATGTGTGTATATGTGTGTGAATTAATTAATGGTGGTTGTGAGACATTCGATGATATATATATATATATATATTATGATCGGTTCTACTAGAAATTCTATTTATATATATGCATAACGTGTACAATATGTAGTATCGTAAAATACCAGCAAACGAAAAATAATTAAATGGAAAACACAAAATTAAATGAAAAAGAAATCAAAAACCCAAAACCCCCCCAACCATTTAATACCGTTTGGTGACACCAACCGGTACTAAAGGGCTCCCTGCCCCCGAAGCTGGCTCGTGCCACGTGGTTGCCCTTTAGCACCGGTTCGTGCTAAATCGGTTCTAAAGGGGGGGCCTTTAGTGCCTACATTTTAGCGCCTGTTACCAAACCGGCACTAAAGGGCCTTACGAACCGGTGCTATTGCCCGGTTCTACACTAGTGATAGTGCTAGATCGACTCTCAGGCTTGGTCTTCAGGTGGTGGTGTAGATAACACGCCAAGGATGAAGGCATCTATGGATGTAGATGGAGCTGGTGGAGTGGGTGCTGGAGCTAGTGCAGATGAAGTTGCTCTGGTGTCTGTGACAGGCACTGCAGCAGATCTCTGTCCTCTGGGCACTCTGACAAAAGCATCAGTGGTAGACTTGCCCTTCTTCTCCTGCACTTCATCCTGAAGTTGCTCAACACCTGACTGGATCTTAGTGACCTTCACATCTAAGTCATAGAACTTCTGCTCCATGATCCTCTCCAAGCTCTCTTGGTTTTGAGTCAAGGTAGTCAATCCCTTCTCAATCCTTAGAGTGGAGGCAATCAAGTAGCCAAGCTGATCTTGCTTGATCTTTAGAAGATACTGAGATGCGTCTTCAGTGGTTGGCATCTTTGCAGCCTTTTTAGCCATTGCCTTCTCCCTCTTGGCTTGTGCTTGCACAGAAGATGGTTCATTTTGATCCATCACCACAGTGTTGTCCTCAAAGCCTGGGTAGATGGGCATGTGTTCCTTGTCCAGGAGATATGTGCCAGTGCCCATCTTGGAGTTGATTAGCTCCTGGATCTATGGGGCATACCCACAACTTCTCTTCTGATCTGCAGCTGTTCTCTTAATGGTTTCCACAATTAGGCTCAAGACCTTGAACTTTTGAGGCACATCAAATATGTGAAGTAAGTTAATTGCATGCCCTCTGATCATCTTGTGATCACCTGACTTTGGCAGAAGAGTGTGCCTGAGGATCGAGTTGATTGTTTTGGCAAGCCTGACAGAAGGTAATGTACTGGTCCAAACTTGTGTGTCTCAAGAGCAGCATCTGGGATCTCTTTGTACATATGTGCCATGGTGTTGTGATCCTTCTTCTTCTTGGCATAGACATCCAAGTCATCTTCACTCTCCTCAGGAGCATTGATCAATTTTCCCATTCAGCAACCGTTGACTGGTACCTAGTACATTCAGACATCCAGACAATCCTTACATCTGGGTAGAAATGAGCTGTGGAGTAGAACTTCATAATGAGCTCATCATTCCACTTTGTGAGCTTATGAGCCACAAACTCATCGACTCCACACACCTTGAAGCTATCATATACACAAGGGAAGTGATCTTCATTTTCATCAATGAATTTCCAGTCTACCCATCTCATGTCACACACGATGGGCTTCTTGTCAAGTAAGATGGTCTCATAGAAGTCATGTTGTTCCTTTGTATGTAACCTGTAGTCCACAGCAGTCCTTCTCCTGGTGGCATATGGATCAGACTCTCTCCATAGCCTTCAACCTGAATCGTTCCTGATTTTCATGTTCTCTGCAACTGGGTGAGCATCATTGTGATCTGGAATTTTGGGCTTCAACTTTCTCAACACGACAGAATCATCATCTTCTTCAGCAGCTTGAGGCATTGGGGCCTTGTTCTTCTCCTCAGCAGGGATGTTCCTGGTGTTCCTCTTGGGTTTTGCCTTTGGAGCTAGAGCAGTAGTCTTAGGAGCAGTCTTAGGCTTAGATGGAGTAGCCCCTGCCCTTATAGCATCTCCCATAAGCTTTTGAGCTTTGGGTGCTGATGCTGCATCCTCTTCCTCTTCTTCAGAATCTTTCATTATTGAAGATCTCCCAAGCACTCTGGCAGTGGTCTTCTTGACCCTTTCCTTCCTTTCCTTTTCTGCCACAACCTGCTCTTTGGGTGCAGATCCCAAAGTCTCTTGAGTGGATGTTCTGGCTTTTGACATGGGAACTCTCTTGGCAGGAACCTTTTGCTTCATTCCTGGCTTAGTGGCAGCAGCTGTGCCATATTCCTTTTTCAGGACTTTCCTCTTTGAGGTGGCCTCTTCCTCAACAGCCACATAGTCCTCATCCTCAGAATCTGATGTTTTCTTCTTTCTGGTCCAGGTGGCTGCCTTAGACAAGTTGCTGGGTGTACTCCTGCTTCCTTCATCAAAGCTGCTAGAGGGACTAGTGCCCTCACTCATGTTCACTTGCTCCTCAGACTTGTTCTGACTGTCACTCTGATCTGACATGATGCAAACACTGATAGCAGACCCTATGAATAGATTATAGATGAGGTAGATTGGATAAGCATCACAAAGTACAGAGGTTTTTGCAATAGAATGAGTTAAAAACTTAGTTTTAGTTTTCCACTGAAAGCATTTCGGATCTAATGATTTGCAAACTCGGTGATACCGAAGCAGCTTTTGGAACCTAAACTAGTGACTCGGTTAGACCGAGTCACAGTTCGGTGGCACCGAGACTGCTAGGGTTTCACAATGTATTGAACTCGGTCAGACCGAGAATCACATGTGAAATGGCCTTAGCCAAATCGGTGGAACCGATTTCAACAACTCGGTCGGTCCGAGATGGTTTCGGCGGAAAACTAGCCCTAAATTTTCAATCCACGACTAAACGATGGAGTGATTTCGCTGGATAGAATGATCTCAATCGTGGCAAGATACATGGAAAAACAATGTGCTAAGAATTGGAGAGGGAATAGCACAAGGATCAAGTCCATACCCTAGTGCGGCGATGGACTTGCTACGGCGGCAACAGCAGAGATGATTCCCGTTGCGGTGGCGGAGACTAGCGGCGGGAGGCAGCTAACGATGAGGAGGACGATCCGGAGACCCAGGGAGGTAGAGCAGGCTGAGTGCGGGTGAAGAGGTTCGGAAATTTTTCCAAATTTTGGGCCGTGGAGATATATAGCCTGACTCTGTCGGTGTGACCGAGTGGAACAACTCGGTGGCACCGAGATTCATAACTGCACGCAGTTACTAAAACTCGGTCTGACCGAAAAGTTCAAATCAGTTGCACTGAGATTGAAAACCTAGATCGACTTAGTGATCTTAGTATGACCGAAATGGATGAATCGGTCAGACCGAAACGCACAAAGAAGTTTTGGATTTTTAAGTCTATGACGAATCGGGGACTCCGAGTGCTCCTCACACAGAGTGGTTCGAATCTGACTTGATCAAACTTTGTGATGTAGCATGAATAGAGTTTGAGACGAGAAAATCATAGATAGCTAAAGAAGGTTCTTAGGCATTCTTGTCCATCCACTTGGCAAAAGAAAAAGGAACCAAACAATCAAAACAACAAGTGGATGTCCTCGAATGAGTAAATTGTGCAACCAACATGCTCACACAATAAAATGGCAAATGAAATATGTGGCAAAGCATGCACAACCAATTCTAGCATCTATCAAGCAATTGGCGATGACTAGGTCATCTATATATGAGTATATTGACTTAGGAGTCAAATGAGAACATTTGATCATAGGTCATACTCATCGTTTAAGCACAAATGGGGTTACCATTTTTACATATAGTGTTGTTCTGTTCACACCATTAGAGTTGCTTTAGCTCAATTTTAGAGTAAAGCTCCCCTAGATGTGAGATCCCCCCTAAGAGTGATGAACTAACCTTGGGTTTTGTCGATGATGACTTCATGTAGATGTTGAAGATGTGGATGCTCATTGTTGATGTAGATCATTTGGAGCAATCCTTTGGAGTGAGTTGCACTCTCAATACCTACACGGGTTAGTCCCACAAGGAACAAACAAGGATATCCATAGACATAGAGTGATGCACACACAAGATAATGTCTATGAAAGTATTAGGTTACCTTGTCCCTTGTCTTACCAACAAGAGGGTTTGTGACTCCTTGAACTAGTGCAAGATGTGGAAGTTGATTGCACTTGTTCTTGCCAAAATGATAAGAGTGAAGTATGTTGGTGGAGTCGCCCTCAAGAACTCTCTAGTTCTTCTTCTTCGGGATCCACATCATCTTGATGGGAATCCTTGGAGTTGTAGTCGTACTTGATGAGGTAGAACTTGATGTAGTCTTGGGAACCCACTTGACCAAGGCCTTGGGTGCTTCTTCAAATGCATCAATTTCCTCTTGAAGCTTATCCTTGCCTTTTTGCTTGTGGTCTTGTGGTGAAAGATCATCTTGAGCTTGTGTCCCTTTGAAGGAAGTAGGACCATACTTCTCTTGTTGAGGAACAAACTTCGTCTTGGGGTATAGATCTTCTTCCCACTCAACTCCATTGCCATTGAACTTTCGTTCAAAACCAACACCTTGGTTCTTCCGGTGCCTTCCTTGCTTGCGTAAAATTTCCTCGAATTGCTTACTCCCAGCAAGGCTTTTGTAAACACCTTTCTCTATAATTCCCTTAAATAAGCTATTTTCTTGCTCAAGTGTAACTTGGCTAAGATAATCATTAGTGGAATCAAGAGAACTACTAGAAGCAACAACATTAGATTTAGCATGATCATTGTTACTACTAGAGGAAGAATTTTTCTTGTTCTTGTTACTAGACTTGACTTGAGGCATGTAAGTGAATAAGAGTAAATGCTTGGCAATGTAAGAAGAACTTTTCTTGCGAAGATCATCATTGATTTCCTTTAAGAACGCATTCTCTTGCTCAAGGTTGAGCTTTTCAAAACATAATTTCCCATGAGTCCTTAAAATTTCTTGATGATCTCCTAAGATAGTTTCATGAGCTAACTTAAGAGTGTTTAGTTCTTTAGTTAGAAAATCAATCTTCTCCTTACCATTGTCATTCATTTTATCTTGATTCACATGATTAATTGATGTTTCATCATAGTATTCATCACTAGAGTTGTCAACAAGTAATTCATCATCACCTAACAAGTCATCTTCATCACTATTGAAATCAACATACTCGGGGTGTGATACCTTTGGGCCTTTAGGCATGAAGCATCTTCCAAGTCCTTTATTTGGTGAATCAAATATTTCGTAGGAGTTGGTTGACACAAGAGCTAGACCAGCAACACCTTCATCTCAAGTATATTCGGAGTCGGAGTGATAGCTTCTCTTAGAGTGATTGTCGGAGTCGGAGCCGGATACCCATTCACCAACATGAGCTTGATGTCTTTGTTTTGTGTAGCTCCTTGATGACTTGTCCTTCCTTTCCGAATCTTTGCTTCTCCGGGATGTTCTTCGTTCATAATGTCATCTCTACTCCTTCTCTCTCTTGATGGTGATTCTTCTCTTCTACTTCTTCTTTTTAGAGAATCTTCTCTTCTTTTGTAGGGTGCCGTACACTCATTGGAATAGTGTCCAGGTCTTCCACAGTTGTAGCAATTTCGCTCTCGACTAGAAGATCTTTTGTCATTGTAGGACCTTGACTTGGAACTTCTCTCTTTGCTTATACTCTTGTAGAACTTGTTGAAGTTATTCACCATTAGGCTCAATTCTTCATTGAAGGTTTGTTTCTCACTTGATGATGTGGGAGCTTCACATGAGGCTTTGTAAGCACCACTTGACTTGTTATGGAGCTCCTCCTTATCCTTGAGTGACATCTCATGATCAACAATTCTTCCAATGACTTCCGTTGGCTTGAGATGTTTGTAATTGGGCATCATTTGAATCAATGTACATACGGTATAATATTTTCCGTCCAAAGCTCTTAGGATCTTCTTGATGATGAATTTGTCGGTCATCTCTTCGCTTCCGAAGCCGGCGATCTCATTTGTGATAAGAGCAAGCCTAGAGTACATTTTAGCGACACCTTCACCATCCTTCATTTTGAACTTGTCAAGCTGACTTTGAAGCACATCCAACTTGGATTCCTTGACGGAGTCGGTACCTTCGTGCATATCAATCAAAGTATTCCAAATTTCCTTTGCATTCTCAAGACGACTTATTTTGTTGAATTCTTCAGGGCACAATCCGTTAAAGAGGATATCACAAGCTTGAGCATTGTATTGCAGCATCTTCAACTCTTCCGCGGTAGCTTCACAATTCGGTTCTCTCCCATCAAAGAATTCACCTTGCAAGCGGGGTTATGTCCAAGAATATGCATTTTCATCGTATGCTTCCAACTAGCAAAATTAGTACCATCAAAGTAAGGACCTCTACGGTGATAATTTCCCTCGCTAGATGCTATACTCTCCTAGGTTGTGAAACCAAGGCTATGACTTCCAAAAGCTATGAAAATCAAGGAAAATGGAGACCACAGCTCTGATACCACTTGTTTGATCGAAAGTATGTCTAGAGGGGGGTGATTAGACTACTTGACCAAATAAAAACTTATCATTTTCCCAATTTTAGTTCTTGATAGATTTTAGCAACTTTGGACAAGTCAAGCAATCTTAACACAATTCAAGTAAGCATACAAAGAGTATATGAACAGCGGAAAGTAAAGCATGCAACTTGCAAGAATGTAAAGGGACGGGTTTGGACGATTCAAACGCAATAGGAGACACTGATGTTTTTGTCGTGGTTCCGATAGGTGGTGCTATCGTACATCCACGTTGATGGAGACTTCAACCCACGAAGGGTAATGGTTGCGCGAGTCCAAGGAGGGATCCACCCACGAAGTGTCCACGAAGAAGCAACCTTGTCTATCCCACCATGGCCGTCGCCCATGAAGGACTTTCCTCACTAGCGGTAGATCTTCACGAAGTAGGTGATCTCCTTGCCCTTACAAACTCCTTGGTTCAACTCCACAAAATTGTTGGAGGCTCCCAAGTGACACCTAACCAATCTAGGAGACACCACTCTCCAAGAAGTAACAAATGGTGTGTTGATGATGAACTCCTCGCTCTTGTACTTCAAATGATAGACTCCCCAACACTCAACTCTCTCTCTCTCTCACACAGGATATGAATTTGGTGGAAAGAGGATTTGAGTGGAAAGCAACTAGGGAAGGCTAGAGATCAAGATTCATATGGTAAGAATGGAATATCTTGGCCTCAACACAAGTGTAGGTCGTCCTACATAGACCCTTCGTCCACCCGAGCTCGCTCTGTTCTTCCCCTTTCCCCTTTCCTCTCTGTTCTTTTCCCTCTTCCTCTCAAGCTCATCACACATTTTGCCCGAAATTTGTCAAGATTTGAAGGCCCCCATCCATTCAAATGATCACAAAGGTTAGCAACTTTGTCCTTTCATCTCTCATTGCTAGATTAGCTCGTGCAATGCTTTATATAGTGATTGATTTTTGAGTTTAGTAATTTGGAGGAATTATATATATGTGCTAGTATTTGATTTATATGCAATTTGAGGTCAAAAATAACACTTAGTTTGCATATGTAGGTGTGGTTTACTTAGTGCCTTCTAAATCTCCGTCGTAACCACCGTCGATCGCCCGCAACGTCCCGTCGCCGACACCACCTTGTGGTGAGCCTCTTGTTCATGAATGTTTTATATAAAAAATTGATGTTTGTGTGATTTGGATGTATAGTTACTCATATAATTATCTTACCCATACGTTGTTTGTTATACATAGTGCCATGGTTTTGATATCCGTCCCCGTCGGCCCTCATCCGGGTTATGATTCAGATGTGGTATATTCTCTTTTAAAACTATTCATTGCATTTCATGTTTATGACAAATTATGCCCATCAAGTTAACATAGATATTTGTATGTAGGAGGTAGTTGAACCGGAAATCCCAACCGACCCTATTGTCGAGAGGTTAAATTTAGTTGAAAGAGAAAAAGAGGATTTGAAGGAAAAATTGAAAAGAATTGAGGGGGAGAAGATGGAATTGGAGTTGCATGTTGCCGATGTCATCGAGGATCACAAGATTAAGATGGAGAAAATATGCTTGAAGATTAGAAAGATTAGAAAATATGCCATTCATAGTGAGGCTTGGTATCATTATGCTGTTGGATCAATTGTTACCTTAGTTGCGATCTTGATCGCATTTTTTGTTGCATTTAAATTCTTTATCTAGAGAGTTATTTGTTTGTTGCATTTAAGTGTTGTATGATCTTTATGTATGAACTTTATTTATTGTATTAATTTGATGTTTTCGGTGCTGTGTATTGAAGATGAGCCGGCAATGGATGTACGATGACCGATGCTCTCCCGAGTTCATTAATGGCATGCATACTTTTCTGCTTGCAGCTGAGGAAAACAAGCGAGTGAGTCCACCTGTGTGGATGGTTTTATGCCTTGTCCATGTGCTGGCTGTAAGATTGGTCACAATTACTCTACGTCAAGAACCATTCATGTCCACCTGTTTGAGTCTGGTTTCCTGCCCCACTATAATGTTTGGACCAAGCATGGAGAAAGAGGGGTTATGATGGAAGACAATGAAGAAGAAGACGACGACGTTAGCTATCCTGGCCATGGGTTCCCTGAATACGATGATACAACAATGAGGGAAGAAGCTGAGCCGGTAATGCGGGAAGAAGCTGAGCCGGCAATGCGGGAATAAGCTGAAGAAGAGGCATCGGATGAGCCCGTTGATGATCTAGGTCGGGCTATTGCCGATGCAAAGAGAAACTGTGCAAGTGATTTGGAGAAGAAGAAGTTGCAGCGCATGTTAGAGGATCACAAAAAATTGTTGTACCCGAATTGCGTAGGTGACAAGAAAAAGCTATGCACCACACTGGAATTGCTGCCATGGAAGGTAGAGAATGGTGTATCTGACAAGGGATTTGGAAAGTTGCTGGTAATGATAAAGGATATGCTTCCAAAGGACAACGAATTGCCCGAGAGTACGTACGAAGCAAAAAAGGTTGTCTGCCCTCTAGGGTTAGAGGTGCAGAAGATACATGCATGCCCTAATGATTGCATCCTTTACCGCGGTGAGTACGAGGATTTGAACACTTGCCCGGTATGCGGTGCATTGTGCTATAAGATCAGCCGCGATGACCCTGGTGATGTCGAGGGCGAGCGCCCCAGAAAGAAGATTCCTGCCAAGGTGATGTGGTATGCTCCTATAATACCACGGTTGAAACGTTTGTTCCAAAACAAAGAGCATGCCAAGGTGATGCGATGGCACACAGAAGACCGTAAGAAAGACGGAAAGTTGAGAGTACCCTCTGATGGGTCGCAGTGGAGAAAAATCGAAAGAAAGTATGGGAAGGAGTTTGCAGATGACGCAAGGAACGTATGGTTTGGTCTAAGCGCAGATGGCATTAATCCTTTTGGGGAGCAGAGCAGCAACCATAGCACCTGGCATGTGACTCTATGTTTGTATAACCTTCCTCCTTGGTTGTGCATGAAGCGGAAGTTCATTATGATGCCAGTGCTCATCCAAGGCCCTAAGCAACCCGGCAACGACATTGATGTGTACCTAAGGCCATTAGTTGAAGAACTCTTACAACTGTGGAATGGAACAGGTGTATGTGCGTGGGATGAGCACATGGGGGAAGAATTTGACCTAAAGGCGTTGCTGTTCGTGACCATCAATGATTGGCCTGCTCTCAGTAACCTTTCAGGATAGACAAACAAGGGATACCGTGCATGCATGCACTGTTTGGACGATACCGACAGTATATATTTGGCTAATTGTAAGAAGAATGTGTACATGTGTAACGCCCCGAGACTGTTGCGCCAGGTGTCTTCCAGTTATTCGCTGCCCTTGCCATGTCATTCGCTTGTGTGTTGCATCTTGTCATGTCATCATGTGCATTGCATCATCATGTTTTCAAAACTTGCATCCGTCCGGGTTCCCCAGTTCCGTCCGTCGTCTGTTCTGAGCCCAGACACACTTGCACGCGCCCGCGGCACGTCCGAAATATTATTTTATAAGTGGCTGGAAAATGTTCTCGGAATGGGATGAAAGTTGGCGTGCGGTGTTTTTATGTTGTAGGTAGGCCGCCTGTCAATTTTCGTTGCATTCGGAGTTCGCTTGATGCCCCAACGGATAGCTATAGGAACATTATAGTCGGTCAAAGCGTCGGACGTTTTCGGTCTCCGAAAACAGATGCCGGGCCCTCCCTCTCTGTTCTCCCCCTCGCAGTCTCGCCACAACCCACCTAGTCCATCCTCCTTCCCCTCTTCACTTCGGGAGTTGTCCGATGCGACCGCACGGTCCGAAACCCTCTCTGCACAGTGCATCGAACTCCTGCCGCGCGCGTCCGAAATCTGTCCCGGACCCGACCCGGATAGTCGTTACCGCTGTGTCCGGATCGTCCCCAAACGTCTATAAAACATCTCTATTTTGTTAACTGGACTTCCTAACCTATATTTTCTTGACCGCTCGATAATGATCGGATGGACCAGATTAGTCCCAAACCTAAATCCGCCCGCTATATATATCGCCAACCCTAAAATTGAGGAAGTTGTCCCATCAATCCCATCTCCGCCGCTGGCTGACCAACCCCCCTCCTTCATCGGGATCTTGCCCGATCCAATCCAACAACAGCCGCCACCCTCCTTGGAATCCTCCCGATCAAATCTATCCATCTCCTCCATCCAATCAATCCAACCCATCGCCGCAGTTTCCTCCTCCTCCTGCCGAGCTACCACGTCCGCAGCGACGCCGCGCACGAGCCCCACTGCCTCCTCTGCTTCTTGAGTGCAACCGCAGCAATAGATGCAGGCCCCTTCCTCGTCCCCTTGCACCGCCAAGCTGCCCGAGCGCGTCGCCTCACCGACCCCGTTGTCGCTCCCTCCAGCGGCCTCGCTCGTCGGTGTTCTGACCACCAGCAGGAGCCCCATGACAACGCCATGGAGGGTTGCAGCCCGAGCTCGCATCCGTCACCGCAACAGAGTCACCACCGCATCTCCACGGATCCGTCGGGTCTTGGCCATCCTCGTCGTTGCCGGACCTGCTTCTTCTTCCTCGCCCCAAGTCGCGTCCTCGCAGGATCCGTCGCCTCGCCAAGTACCTTGCCGGAGAGCACCTCCATGGAGCCGAGGAGCTCCTGCACGCTGCCTCCGCCCCGGTGCACTTTGCCTCTGCCGTCTCCAGCACCACGCCATGGCCGCGCCCTTCGAAGCTTGGAACTCCAAGTCCGCCAGCCCGCCGCCGCGTTGATCCAGCAGGGAACGGGCACATCGTCGACCTCCTGCGACGGGATCCTGCTCCTCCGCCGCCCTGCTCCGTTCGTCGCCATCTCTGCAAGCCCTGCGCCCCTTCCGCCGGAGCACGCCGCCCCGTTTCTATGGACCCGCGCCCGGACCCCTCCATCCCCGACGAGGTCCGCCTCCCGTTCCCGTCGCTCCGGCCGCTCAAGTCCCGCCTCGCCGTGCCTCTTCTTCGTGCTTGCTGAGACAATTCGACCGCTGCCGTACTTGGGTCGTGGGCGCGTTGACCACGCCTTGCCTCCAAGGCCCAGATCCAGCGCCAAGGCCGGCCCAACACCAAGACGCCAAGGCCTAGTTCCCTAAAGCCCAACGTGAGGAAGCCCACCTCTTGTTTGCTCCTGTGCAGCCTAGTTCGGGCCAGTTTCGGCCCGACTCCTGTTTTTTTCCTGAGGAGTGATTTATCTAATTATCCAGTTAAAAACAGAAATGCAGAAAAACCCTCAAACTTCATGCATATCATATATCTCAAACTATGCATCATATGGAAAAACTTTATATATGAAATATGCTTAGAATTGCATCTAGTTTCATAATATGTCATTTTCATCCATGTTTAAAATGTTTAAAATGCTTTTTGGTTAAATTTGCCTAATAACTGGCTAAAATGATTTAATTCATAACTTAATAACCGTAGCTCGGTTTTAAACAAACTTTATATGTAAATGGGGTAGAATTTTGCCTAGTTTAACATGGTGGCATCACTTTGCATGCTTAACAACTCTAAAATTATGTTTAGGGCAGAACAGTACCAAACCTAATATATGCACATGAGGAGTTTCCGGATTTGTTGTTTGTTGTTCCCGGCCTCATTTAAACTTGACTAGATAGGTAGTTTTGCTTTGCGTGACCCTCTTGCCATGTTTAACAACATTTAATATTGTAGGGTACATAAACGAGATCGAACTAAATAACTTGAACGTGGTGTTTCGTCAATATGCATCCCGTTGCATATTGAGCTCCACTTAATTCGTAGGATTGCTTGTGCATTTTGCCATGCCATGCTTCATTAAACCGGACATGCATCATACTTGATTGTGCATCATGCCATGATTATGTGGTGGTTGTTTAATATGTTGTGTGCTTCTTTCCGGTGTTGCTTCTTCGGGTTGGTTCCGGTAACGTCGTGTATGTGAGGATCCGTTCGACTACGTCCGTTTGTCATCTTCATGGACTCATTCTTCTTGTTTGCAGGATTTCAGGCAAGATGATCATACCCTCGAAATCACTTCTATCTTTTATTGCTAGATGCTCACTCTTTTGCTATGCCTATGCCGCGATACCTACCACTTTCTTATCATGCCTCCTATATTGGTGAGCCAAGCCTCTAACCCACCTTGTCCTAGAAAACCGTTGTTTGGCTATGTTACCGCTTTGCTCAGCCCCTCTTATAGCGTTGTTAGTTACAGGTGAAGATTGAATTTTGTTCCTTGTTGGAACATGGAGATGTTGTTCCTTGTTGGAACACGTCTACTTGTTGGGATATCACAATATATCTTATTTAATTAATACATCTATATACTTGGTAAAGGGTGGAAGGCTCGGCCTTATGCCTGGTGTTTTGTTCCACTCTTGACGCCCTACGTCATATCGGTGTTATGTTCCCGGATTTTGCAGTCCTCACGCGGTTGGGCTATAATGGGAACCCCTTGACAGTTCGCCTTGAATAAAACTCTTCCAGCAATACCCAACTTTGGTTTTACCATTCACCACCTAGCCTCTTTTTCCCTTGGGTTCCGCAGACTCAAGGGTCATCTTTATTTAAACCCCCGCGGGCCAGTGCTCCTCTGAGTGTTGGTCCGACCGAGCAGACTGCGGGGCCACCTCGGGGCAACTTGAGGTTTGGTTTTACTAGTAGGATGTCTCATCTGAGTGTGCCCTGAGAACGAGGTATGTGCAGCTCCTATCGGGATTTCTCGACACATTCGGGCGGTGTTGCTGGATTTGTTTTAACTTGTAGAAGTTGTCTTGTAGAACTAGGATGCCGAGTCTGATCGGAATGTCACGGGAGAAGGTTTATCCTTCGTTGACCGTGAGAGCTTGTGATGGGCTAAGTTGGGACTCCCCTGCAGGGATTTGAACTTCCGAAAGCCATGCCCGCGGTTATGGGCAGATGGGAATTTGTTAAAGTCCGGTTGTAGAAAACCTGAAGTTGACCTTAATTAAAATGCATCAACCGCGTGTGTAACCGTGATGGTCTCTTCTCGGCGGAGTCCGGGAAGTGAACACGGTGTTGGACTTATGCTTGACGTAGGTTGTTCTAGGATCACTTCTTGATCATAGTTTCTCGATCGCGCTTTGCCTTCTCTTCTCGCTCTCTTTTGCGAACAGGTTAGCCACCATATATGCTAGTCGCTTGCTGCAGCTCCACATATTACCTTACCTTTACCTATAAGCTTAAATAGTCTTGATCGCGAGGGTGCGAGATTGCTGAGTCCCTGTGGCTCACAGATTACTTCCAAAACCAGCTTGCAGGTGCCGTTGAACCGTGCAGATGACGCAAACAAGCTCAAGGAGGAGCTCGATGAAGACCTTGTCATTTGTGTTGTTTCGTTCCAGTTGATCAGTAGTGGAGCCCAGTTGGGGTGGATCGGGACCGTGTCGCATGTTGGGTTGATCTTTTATTTTTGTACTGTAGTCGGACCATGAGTGTATTGGATGTTGTAATGCTATTTATGTACTTTGTGTGACGTGGCGAGTGTAAGCCAACTATGTACCTTTCCCCTTATTATGTATTACATGGGATGTTGTGAAGATTACCTTGCTTGCGACATTGCTTTCAATGCGGTTATGCCTCTAAGTCGTGCTTCGACACGTAGGAGATATAGCCGCATCGAGGGCGTTACAACCTGGGAGATTGTTGATTTCTTCCGAGCAGGCATCCGAGGTAAGAAAGAAAGGCAAGCATTTCAAAGGTGAGGCGGATCACTGAACGAAGCCTCGCCACCGCACTGGTGCTGATGTACATGATATGGTCAAGGATTTAAAGGTGGTCTTTGGAAAGGGTCCTAGTGGACAACCTATTCCGAATGACGCTGACGGACGCGCACCCATGTGGAAGAAGAAATCTATATTTTGGGACCTGCCCTATTAGAAAGACCTAGAGGTCCGCTCCGCAATCGACGTGATGCACGTGACGAATTATCTTTGTGTGACCCTGCTTGGCTTCTTGGGCGTGTATGGGAAGACAAAAGATACACCTGAGGCACGGGAGGACCAGCAACGTATGCACGAAAAAGACGGCATACATCAGGGTCATGCAAGCTAGGCTCTTACCAAATAAGAGAAGGAAATCTTGTTTGAATGCCTGCGCAGTATTAAGGTACCGTCTGGCTTCTCGTCAAATATAAAGGGAATAATAAACATGGAAGAGAAAAACTTCCAGAACCTAAAGTCTCATGACTGCCACGTGATTATGACGCAACTGCTTCCGGTTGCATTGAGGGGGCTTCTACCGGAAAACGTTCGATTAGCCATTGTGAAGCTATGTGCATTTCTCAATGCAATCTCTCAGAAGGTAATCGATCCAGAAATCATACCTGTCACAGCCCTAGAAATCTTTTGTAATTACTGGAATTGCATCCATGCATCATTTTCATTTTCAATTAATCTTGAAATGGGGATGCTTAAACCCTAGCACCAAATGAATCCAACTAGTGTCAAAATTAAATCTTTTCCATTGCACTCAAAATGCCCTCTAAAAATGTTCAACATTTTTGGATTGAGGTGGAAGCATCTACCAAAAAATGGTTTACATTTTTGCAGGACATCTTTGGGCTTTGAATTAATTCAAACATATTTGATTTGGAGCTATTTAAATGCTATATATATATTTTAAGTGCTCCAAAAATGCTGGAAGTTTTTATGGGTCATTAGAATAACTCAGACAACACCCCTAATTATTTCCAGGATTTTATTAAATAGTTTACTATTTTACTAAACCAAAACAGAATAAGAAAATAGAAAACAGAAACTAAATAAAAGAGAGAGAGAGAAGGACTAACCTGGCACTTACCTCGGCCCACCTACCTGTGCGGCCTGCTGTTGAAGCCGGCCCAGCCCAGCCACCCCCCTGCTAGTTGTCTTCCTCCTCTTGCCAGAAGGAAGAGGAGAAGCCAGCCACGGCGCCGCGGCGTGCCACGCCGGCAGCTGCCTGCCTGGCTGCCCCCTCGTCTCCCTGGACTCCCTCTGCGACGCCACGCTACCCCCCTGGACCCCCTTGACGCTCTCCCACTCTCCCTCGCCCTCGTCCCCTTCTCCGTCTCTCTCTCACGCGCGCGACCGAACGAGCCGTCGCCGCCGACGAGCTCCCCCACGGCCACAGCCATCTTTGAGCCTCTCCGATGCCCCCCCCCTCGAGCTCCGCCTGGTGCCCCTCTTCCTCCTCGCCAAGCCACGCAAGCCGAGGATCACCATGTCGTCGTCTTTGAGCTCATCACCACCGCTTCTGGTCGCAGGTCTTCGCCGGTCGATTCGCCGCCTCCGACGCTTCCTCGAGCACGCTGGCCATCCCTACGTCACCACAGTGAGCCCCCGAGTCGTTTCCTCCTTTTCCCCTGGTCGTTTTCGACCTCTAGGCCATAGCCCCGTCTTGGCCGAGAACTCCACGCCGCCGGCGATGTCGCCGCCGTCATCGCAGCCACTGAGGCCCGAAACCAAGCGCGGCACCGTGCTCCTAGTATCTTCAGGATCTCGGTGGGCCCCTTAGCCAGCCTTTCCGTCCTTTGTGGCCTCGCCCCGCTCGAACCATAGCTCCGGCCGCTGCCGTTTTGGTCGCCGCCGTTGGTCCTAGCCACAGTAGCTCCGACCACCACCACTGGTCGACGCAGCTCGCTCCCAGGAGCATGTAGGAGTAAACCCCGCCTCAAACCATGGGCTGTAGAGGAATCCCGTCGATCTCCGCCGCGCGAAATGGCCGTCGCCGGCGAAACTCCGGCGACCGATGACGTGGACGCCATTAGGCGCTAACCCAACCAGCTAATCACCCTAACAGCCACTGACAGCGGGCCCTACCGTAGGGTCAAACCAAGTCAGCATTGGGTTTGACCGGGTTTAGCCACTGTGTCACTGACATGTGGACCCCACACGTCAGGTTTGACCTGGAACAGCCCCGGTTGACCTGCTGACGTCATGCTGCTGCCATGCTGACACAATAAAGCTTTTCTGGTGTTCTTTTATATCAGGAAATTCCAGAAAATGCCCAAAACTTCCAAAAATCATAGAAATTCAACCGTAACTCCAAATGAAATAAATTATATATAAAAAATTATCAGAAAAATTCAAGGAATCCATCTGTACCATTTTCATGCATGTTTGAGCAAGCTAACCTCACTGATTAGGATGAAACATGATTAGGGCAAATTTCATAATAGGTTTGGAGTTGGAATTTGATATAATTTTGAATTCCACTTCAATTAAAATGACTTTCTATTGCATTAGCCAAAACACACTCATTTTTCCATGTCATGAGCATGCATCATATTGTTGCATATCGTCATGTGTTGATTGAGTTCTTTCTCAGTTGTCGGTGTTTGTCCCCTCTCGATAGACGTTGTACCGACGCTGTGATCGTTGACACTGATGAAGACCCAATAATATCTTCAGAAGTGCCAGGCAAGCAAAACCCCTCTTGTTCATTCCGATATGATCCCACTCTCTCGCTCCTGCTCTCTTTTACTGCATTAGGACAACAGCGATTCAACTATTACATGCTGCGGTAGCTGAACCCTTTCCTCTGCATGACCTGTCATTGCCACAGTAAATAGATGAAACCCACTAGCATGAGTAGGAGTTGCTTGAGCCCTGATGTGCCTACTCATTCATGTTGTTTGTCATGCCTACTACTGCTTAGAGTTGAGTCAGGTCTGATTCATCGGGGATGATTTGGAATGGTGTTGAACATGTCCTACTGTGTGTGAGCTAAGTGTGTGAACACGATTTGGTAAAGGTAGCGGTGAGAGGCCATGTAGGAGTACATGGTGGGTTGTCTCATTGGAGCCGTCCTCAGGAACTGAGTTCTGTGTTTGTGATCCATGAACAGTTACTACCACACATTGGGTTCTGGTAACTCGGCCCCTCTCAGCTTATTAATCAACTCGATCTCTGTCCAGGAGTTGCAACTAGTTTCTGGTGTTTGTAGGTAGTGTTAGTAGTCTACCAAGTGGCACCCGGTACAGGTGGGCTTGGGACAGACTAGGCACAGTGGCACGGTGTACCAAGTGGCACCCGGATGGTGGGCTTGGGAACCCTGCACACATCGTTTGGGGCCGTGAGCGACACCCCGGCCGGATCTCCTTGCGGATGGAACCCGAATAGGAGATAAACCTGGACTAGAGACTTGTTGGTTAGTCAGGTCGTGGCCGACTCCCTCGCCCGGTTTGCGCTTGAAGGTTGCCGAGGTACATGACGTGTACATGGCGATAAGTGGCGAGAGCGTGTGTGAAGAAGTACACCCCTGCAGGGTTATCATTATCTATTCGTATAGCCGGATTCCTCGGATATGGAAACTTGGACCCCTTGCATAGTTCATAGACAAGCGAAAGTGGATACTTTAAAATGCGCAAGATAAGTGTGAGTGCTATGGATGGCGTTCTCGCAGGGAGACGTGAGCGGATCCATAGTGGTGTATTGGTATGGTGAATTTGTGGACTGGTGTGCGCCACCTCAAAAGAGTTACTTGCAGTCGTAGTTCAGGTTAGCCACCGAGTCAAAGCTGGCTTGCTGCAGTTAAACTCCACCACCCCCTTTGTTGATACCGATGCATATGTAGTTAGTTCTGATGTAAGTCTTGCTGGGTACATTTGTACTCATGTTTGCTTATTTTATGTTTTGCAGAGAGACTTCAGTCTCGCTAGTAGTTCCACGTGGACTTCGACGTTTATACCTTGTTACCTCAGCTACGATCTTGTGCCCTCGGCAGGATCTGGTAGATAGTCAGGCTTCTAAGCCTTTTTCATTTGTAGATGTCTGTACTCAGACATGTTAAGCTTCCGCTTGTGCTCTGACTTGTATGCTCTGAATGTTGGGTCATGAGACCCATGTTTGTAATATCTCGCTCCTCGGAGCCTAATGAATAAATACTTTGAGTCGTAGAGTCTTGTTGTGATGCCATGTTGTATTGCACATATTGAGCATATTGTGTGTATGATTGAAATGCTTGGTATGTGTGGGATCCGACAACCTAGTTGTTTATCCTTGGTAGCCTCTCTTATGGGGAAATGTAGTCTTGTGCTTCCATGAGCCATAGTAGTCCGCTACAGCCCGGTTCACCGGAGTCCTGCTAGCCCAGCACTACTGCTCCGGAACACTTGACTGGCCGGCATGTGATTCACTTCGTTCCTGTGTCTGTCCCTTCGGGGAAATGTCACGCGGTGACATCCGGAGTCCTGCCTAGCCTGCTACAGCCCGGTTCACCGAAGTCCTGTTAGCCCAGTGCTACAGCCCGGATTCGCACGCTGCTGACCGACATGCTCGATGTTGATTCATGTATGCATGTCCCCATAAGTCACGTCGGCCCGGGTTCTCTGCCATATGGATGCTAGCGACACTATCATATACGTGTGCCAAAAGGCGCAAACAGTCCCGGGCCATGGTAAGGCGACACCCATGGGATTACCATGCGTGAGGCTGCAATGTGATATGAGGTATTACAGGCTAGATCGGTGTGACCTAGAATCGGGGTCCTGACAATACCAAGGTCAGAGAATGATTTGGTGCAATGTCTTGTCAGTTTCGAGTTGGTGTTCCCACCATCCTTCTTCAACATCATGACTCATGTCCTAGTTCACCTATGCGAAGAGATTAACATTTTGGGTCCTGTATTTCTACAAAATATGTTCCCCTTTGAGAGGTTCATGGGAGTCTTAAAGAAATATGTTCATAACCGTGCTAGGCCAGAAGGAAGCATCTCCAAGGGCCATGAAAATGAGGAGGTCATTGAGTTTTGTATTGACTTTATTCCTGACCTTAAGCCGATTGGTGTTCCTGAATCGCGGCATAAGGGCAGACTGGATGGAAAAGGCACACTAGGAGGGGAACAAATAATATGTATGGACAGACATTCTCTCACTGAAGCACACTACACAGTTCTACAGAATTCTGCCTTGGTGGCTCCGTATATGGATGAACACAAGAATTTGCTATGCTCCAAACACCCGGAGTGGTCTGATGACTGGATTACACGTGAACAAACCAGGAGTTTCGCCAGCTGGTTGCAGACACGTACCATGCATGACACCACTATTGAAGATGACATGTACTTGCTATCCCAGTTACCATCTTCGAATATAATGACTTTCAAAGGGTACAAGATAAATGGTAATACATTTTACACGATCGCCCAAGATAAGAAGAGCACCAACCAAAACAGTGGTGTCCGCTTTGATGCAGAAACCAAGACGGGAAAGGAAACATATTATGGTTATATACATGACATATGGGAACTTGACTATCGACGTGGTTTGAAAGTCCCTTTGTTTCGGTGCAAATGGGTCAATATGACACTAGGCGGGGTAACGGAAGACCCGCAGTACGGAATGACAACAGTGGATCTCAACAATCTTGCATATGCAGACAAACCATTCGTCCTAGCCAATGATGTGGCACATCTTTTCTATGTGAAGGACATGTCTACCAAGCCAAGAAAAAGAAAAGATAAGGAAGCGAATGCATCGTACGATGAGCCAAAGCGGCACATAGTTCTTTCTGGGAAGAGAAACATCGTGGGAGTGGATGACAAGACAGACATGTCAGAAGATTATGAAAATTTTGATGAAATTGCTCCATTCACAGTGAATATTGACCCGAGCATCCCGTTAAATGATGAAGATTTTCCATGGTTACGGCGCAAAGGGACACACGCGAAGAAAAAGTTTCACACCCAAAGATCTGGGATGTGATCGGCTTCACTATCATCACTTTCTTCTGTGTTTCACACCCAGGAGGGAATCTTTGTAATAGTTAGGGTAGTTATGTGTTTTGGCATTTGAAACGCGAAGAAAATTTATTTGCAAACAAATTCTTTCATGCCTTTACTGATTTTTAAAGTTAAGTTATTCATAAACTAGTGATTCACACTAATTTCAAATAATTCAAAATTTAAACTATTCATATTTGAAAACTACGGGCACTAATAGAAAGTTTGTAATTTTTTGTACCTAAAGCAAAAATATTCACAAAGAAACTCTAAATACACAAAAAAACAAATCAAAAATAAATAAAGCAAAAAAATGCCCGCCTACTGGGCCAGAGTGGCCTGCATACGACTAGAAACCCAACCTGTTGTTTGGCCAGGATGCAGGCCCGCAAAGGCCCAGTAGGCCCACAGGGCAGCACAGAACATGTAGGCCCAGTAGGCCTGCTTTGGAGAGGAGCTCATAGAGCTACCACACGGGGGGTTATAAACCAGTGCATACGCCCCTTGGCTAGCAAAGTGGGACTAAACTTGCCGCATTGCACCTGCGCCAGCGCACCCCCTTTAGTACCGGGTGGTGGCACCAACCGGTACTAAAGGGGGGGCCTTTAGTACCGGTTGGAGCCACCACCGGTACTAAAGGAGGTGCGCTTCCCGCCACTTGGCCTGGCCAAAACAGGCCTTTAGTACCGGTTGGTGGCTCCAACCGGTACTAAAGGTCCATCCTATATAACTAAACACTTCAAAATTTTCAGTTTCTCATCTTCTTCTTCTTCTCCTCTGCCCCGTCGCCCGTCGCCCCCGTCTCCATATCCCTCGGCGCCGCCCCCGTCGCCGCCCCGTCCCCGTCGTCGCCGCCCCGTCGTCCCCGTCCCCGTCGTACCCGTCGTCACCGCCGCCCCGTCCCGGCCCGTCCCGCGTCGTCCCCGACCCCGTCATCGCCGCCCCGGTCCGTACGTCCCCGTCCCCGTCGTCGCTGCACCGTCGTCGCCATCCCCATCGTTGCCGCGTCCGTCTCCGTCCCCGTCGCCTCTCGCCTCGCCGGTGAGCACACACACACACACTACATTTTTTTAGTTTTTTAGTTATAGAAATAGTTATAAAAATGTTAGAAATTTTTCTTTTTTTAGTTATAGAAATAGTTAGTTATATAGCATTGTTAGAAATGTTATAGAAATGTTAGAATTGTTAGAAATTTTTCTGTTTTTTGGTTATAGAAATAGTTATAAAAAAGTTAGAATTTTTTTCTGTTTTTTAGTTATAGAAATAGTTATAATAAAGTTAGAAATTTTTCTTTTTTTAGTTATAGAAATGTTATACAAATGTTAGTTATATATATTGAAATTTTATAATTTTTTTCTTCTGTTTTTTAGTTATAGAAATATTAGAAATGTTATAGAAATGTTAGTTATATAGCATTGTTAGAAATGTTACAGGAATGTTAGTTATATAGAAATGTTAGAAATTTTAGTTATCAAAATCCAATCATTAAAAAAATGTTACTCTTTGCGGGCATATAGCTAGTATTTGTTCTCGACGATGCCCGTCCCGCATCCTCGCCGTCGACCCATCCGCGACGACGTCCGGCTGACCCATGTCCGGGACTGGGCTCCGCCGGGCTGGCACTGGGAGGTGCTGCCTGGAGGGGCGCACCGTTTGATGAGGAACCAGGCCCCGGGTCCTGTCGTCGACCCTAATCTCGTTTGGTGGCGTTTGCGTGAGACAGTTTCGGTGTGGAGGGAGCCGGCCCCGCCGGAGGTGGTACGTCGCCGTGTCAGGGAGGAGGATGAGCACATCCATCGCTACATGGCTGCTATGGACGTCAGGTTCTCCAATACCTGGCAGGTTCTTTTGGGAGATCACCCGAGCTATGATCCAGTGATGGTTCCTTTTCTTTGGGTGTCCACCGCCCGCACCTCAGGAACCGCGAGTGGCCTACATTACTCTGTAGTATTCGATCTTTATTAGCTTGCTAGCTAGCTAGTTAGTGATGTATTCGATATTATATCTATTATTCGAGACGATGTATTCGAGATTATATCTATTATTCGAGACGATGTATTCGAGATTATATCTATTATTCGAGACGACGTATTCGAGATTATATTCGATGATGCTTATTATGTACTATGATTGATTCAGTTTTTCCTTATTGATTGATTGCATCCATGCATTGTAATTTGAATATATTTCTTTTGGATTAGTTAAACAAAACCTATGGCGGACAATACCGACAGAGAGGGAGAAGAGGCCCTGTTCAATATCATACGCAATCCTCGTGGGCCAGATGATGATCAGAATGAAGAAGATTATGACGGCTCCAAATATCTAAACAACACCGGGGAGGGTGATATGATATTCGATCGCGACGACCGAATTGATGAAGTCATGAACTATGAACATGACGAAGAAAATGTTGATCTTGAAACAACAAAGACCGGCGAGGTATATATATTTATATAAGCAGGCATCTGGTGATCATCACATGTTTTAAATGACTTGAAGATACATTAATGAGTCGATCTTTCTTCTTTCAGCCATCCGGATCGAGCAAATCTTCAGGCAACAGGATCAAACGAGGCCCGAACAAAAAGTTGAAGGAGGGCGTAAAGTACTATATCGAGGCAATCAGACCTAATGGCAAACCATTCGCGCTTAAGAAGATTCCGGACAAGTTCGTTCGTCAGTGCGGAGTTCTTGTGAAGGACCAACTCCCGATCTCCCTTCAAGAATGGAGAGAGCCAGCAAAGCCACGTCCAGGAGTTACTTTTGTCGACGACAGACAAAAACATTTGCTTTGGGAAACGCTCATGGAACATTTCACCCTACCAGATCATTTCACAGATGCAGATGTGGAAAAAGTCAAGGACGCTGCTCTTAGGAAGATGGCGATTGCATTCAAGAACCACAAGATTCGTGGATGGGCCAAGTACGTCAATGGAGGAAGGAAGACTCCAGTATTCGAGGGAACACTAGAGAATCAAAGTGATCATTGGGACGATTTCGTGAAATTCAAGGATTCCAAATTATCTAAGGAACGGTCGAGAATAAACAAGGCCAATGCCGCAAAAAAGGATAAGTTCCATAAGCTGGGGCCAGGTGGCTATGCGGTGGGAATGCCTAAGTGGGATATGTCTGAGAAAGAGATGCTGGATGCACGTGTCACTCCAGAAACATTGAGCTGCCCCCAGGTGCAGGACTTGGTTCTATGCGCATGGGGGGAGTTAGACCCAAAGACAGGCAAAGTTTTGAAGAAGGCATGTCTAGACGGAGCCGAAGATAAGCTACTTGTTGAAATAGAACAGGCTGGATCGGGGTTGTTCGAGCCCAACAGAGAGAACAACGAGCTTACACGTGCCCTGGGCAATCCTGAACACCCGGGAAGAACACGAGGCATGGGCGCTATTCCGTGGTATGATGGGTTTTCGGACTGGAACGCCGACTACAGAACCCGTGCGAGAAAGAAGATTGCGGAGGAGAAGAAGAGGAAGATGGAGGAGGAGCAGAGGAAGCTAGACTATGAACGCCTTCAAGGCCTAGAATCAGCACAGCGGACTTGGCAGTCAAATTCTAGTGGCAGCAGGAGCAGATCGACTCACTTAGCCAGCAAAGGGGGTCTCAGCAGGTAGCAGATGATCCACCATTGGATAGCACCGTCCCATCCATGCCGAGAAGCAGCGTGGGTTCCTCCCCGAGCGATGCATTGCTGGATAGCTACCCAGTGGATGACATCATGGAGAACACTAACTGCGAGTAGCTACACTTCAAAATGAAGAACAAATCCATGAAGGTGGCGGACGCGCTTGCTTTTACAAAGCCCCCCCCCCCCCCGAGGCAACCTTCCATTGCAACCCGGAACCCGGTTCCAGCGAGCTATGCTCGTGTCTTGGTTGATGAGGTGGTGGACCAATATTCGGGGCTAGAGCTTGACATTCCTGGAGGTGACGATGAGCACACACTAGGAGAGGCCAACCATCGTATCATCCTATGGAGAAAGGATTGCATCATCTTTCGAAGGCCACCGACACCGCGTCATCTGACTCCTCGTCGCAGTCCGCCACCGAGTCAGCAGACTCCCGCTCCTCCAAGTCCACCAACGCGTCAGGCCACTTGAGGGAGTCCTGGATTAGGGGGTGTTCGGAGAGCCGAACTATACCTTCAGCCGGACTCCTGGACTATGAAGATACAAGATTCAAGACACTTTCCCGTGTCCGGAAGGGACTTTCCTTGGCGTGGAAGGCAAGCTTGGCAATACGGATGATCAGATCTCCTACCATTGTAACCGACTTTATGTAACCCTAACCCTCTCCGGTGTCTATATAAACCGGAGGGTTTTAGTCCGTAGGACAACATAAACATCAACAATCATACCATAGGCTAGCTTCTAGGGTTTAGCCTCTCTGATCTCGTGGTAGATCAACTCTTGTACTACCCATATCATCAATATTAATCAAGTAGGACGTAGGGTTTTACCTCCATCGAGAGGGCCGAACCTGGGGAAAACTTCGTGTCCCCTGCCTCCTGTTACCATCCGGCCTAGACGCACAGTTTGGGGACCCCTACCCGAGATCCGTCGGTTTTGACACCGCCATTGGTGCTTTCATTGAGAGTTCCTCTGTGTCGTCGCCATCAGGAAGGATGCCTCGCCCCGTCTTTAAAAACGGCACCATTGCTAAGGGAGCTTTGGCTGTCGGCCAAACCCTCCGGCTAGGTGGTTTTCTTATGACCACCTGTTCGGCTTCTACGCCGACGATGACTTCTCGAGCCATCGAAAACAATCTTCATGTCCACTCGGAACTTGCCGAGCAGTTAGATCCAATAGAGCTTTCCTCCATAAACGAGCTCTTGGATCACTTCGCCACCCTGGGAGTCGCTACGGATTATGACCAGATTGGGCCTAAAACCGATCTGAGAGAGATTAACTCTCCCCAAGCCACCCATCACGTTGTCGTGGTAGAGGTATAGTGCGGTGACCCTTCATCTATCCTAAGGAATCGCTACGTCCGGATTCCCGATCCCTCCGAGCCGAATGTCTGCGGAGGGGAGGATATCACTCAAGACCTGAACCTAGAATCAGGTGACGGACAGAATTCATTGGACGACATCCAGGAATCTAAATTTTCGAGTTCGGAAATTCCTCAGCCTCTGAGCCTCAGAAGGGGTAAGGCTTCTGATTTAATTCCACCCACCCACCCGAACATTAGTGATCTATCCCAAACCAGGCAAGAGCCCAAAGAAATAGTACATCATTACTGGGCCAGATTCCTCCTGGTTATGCATAGGATAAAGGGCTGCCGCGAGGAAGACGCAATTTCATCCTTCTGCAATAATTGCACGGACAAGGGAATACTCAACGCCATAAGTCGCCGTGATATTACACGCTTCGTTGACTTAGCGTCCATAGTACGAAAGTAATGTGCGATGGAAAGCACCCGGAAAACTGAAAAAAAAATTGGGACAATCCGGCCCTTAATGCAAGCCCAATCCAAAATAAAAGGGTGCATCATCGCCAGACACCCGGGTCAAACACCAAAAGGCAAAAACCCTCTACAAGGCATGGAACCGTACTGGAAGGATGGCTTAATGGACCCTGTAAAATTCATAGTACAGAGGACGCCACACCAACTCACAGCCTTAGAGCATGTTGGATACTCCGGCAGGTGGCCAAAATTGGCGAAAACCTCCTAATCTCAGAGGCCACAGAAAGCCACCCCAGAGACACCAATACGGTATTAATAGTCTTCGAGACCTTCGCATCAAATAATATGCGAAAAAGGACACTCCGCAGCCTTGCCGAAGTCTATCAAGTAGCAACAATAAACCCACGGAGTGACACGGCCATTATCTTTAACGCCAGTGATGAACCTAAATTCCGAATAGCCCGAGCACCAGCTGCATTGGTCCTCAGTCCAATAGTGGACGGGTTTCATCTCACCAAGGTACTCATGGACGGCGGCAGCGGATTGAACCTCATCTATGAGGAAACTCTTCAAAAAATGGATATAGACTGGAACTGCATCATGCGAAGCAGCACAACCTTTAGAGGAATAATCCCTAGTCGGGAAGCACACTGTACAGGAAAAATCACACTAGATGTGGTGTTCGGCACGCCGGACAATTACCGGTCCGAAGAGGTCACGTTCCATGTGGCCCCGTTCAGCAGCGGTTACCACGCCTTGCTAGGGCGGGAAGCATTCATAATCTTCCAAGCAATACCCCATTGTGGGTACATGAAGCTCAAGATGCCCGGGCCTAATGGGATCATCACCCTCGCTAGTGATCCGGACGTAGCACTCCGTGCCGAAAACAAGACAGCCGCACTGGCCCTCGAGGCACTATCCGAAGCCCTAGCGGCTGAGGAGCTGACTGCGCTGCGCTCTACCGTGAATAGGGACAATGTGGTACTCAACAAAAGATCCAAATCTACCTCCTTTAAACCAGCAGACAAAATAGTCAAATTCCAAGAACATCCAACGGACCCCAATAAAATAGCTTCCATCGGGGCACAGTTAAACCCTGATGTCGACGCCGCATTGCGAGAGTTCCTATGAGAGAACTGGGACATTTTCGCCTGGCACCCTTCAGACATGCCAGGAATCCCACGCAGGCTGGCCGAGCACATCTTAAATATCCAAACAGGATTCAAACCTATCAAACAGGCTCTTCGGTGTTTTTCCGAACATAAGAGACAAGCTATGGGAGAGGAGCTAGCAAAGCTATTAGAGGCCGGATTCATCAGAGATATAAAACATCCGGACTGGCTAGCAAACCTGGTGATGGTACCAAAGAAGGACAAATCCTGGCGCCTGTGTGTTGATTTTAAAGACCTTAACAAGGCTTGCCCAAAGGATCCCTTCCCCCTCCCCCGCATCGATCAAATTATCGATGCTACCGCAGGACACGATTCGTTGTGTTTCCTCGACGCATATTCTGGCTACCATCAAATCAAGATGGCAGAACCAGACCAAGCCGCAACGGCATTTATCACACCATACGGGCCATTCTGCTTCAACACGATGCCCTTCGGGCTCAAAAACGCCGGCGCAACATATCAGCGCATGATTCAGACATGTCTGGCAAGCCAGATCGGTAAAACAGTGGAGGCATATGTAGATGATGTGGTCATCAAAACAAGACATGTTGAATCTCTAGTAGACGACTTGAGGCTCACATTTGATAATCTCCGAACATACGACATCAAGCTCAACCCGGAAAAATGCGTTTTCGGCGTTCCAGCCGGAAAGCTCTTGGGCTTCATTGTATCCAATAGAGGAATTGAAGCAAATCCAGCCAAGATCCGAGCTCTGTCGCAATTGGATATCCCAAAGGACCTCAAACAAATACAAAAGTTAACCGGATGTGTGGCGGCTCTAAGCCGCTTTATCTCCCGCCTAGGAGAAAAGGCCCTTCCCCTTTACCGCCTACTTCGGCGCATTGAACACTTCAAATGGACGGACACAACCATGGCCAAACTCGACGAAATAAAAGCCATACTGGCAACAAACCCAGTCCTGGCCGCGCCAAACACCGACGAACCAATGCTATTGTACATCGCAGCAACACATCAGGTTGTAAGCGCAGTGCTCGTCGTCGAACGAGAAGCGGACGGACACAAATTCCCCCTTCAAAGGCCTGTCTATTATGTGTCCACTGTCCTCACTCCCTGCAAATCACGGTACCCGCATTATCAAAAGATTGCGTACGCGGTATTCATGGCATCCCGGAAGCTACGACACTACTTTCAAGAGTGTTCAATAACAGTAGCCTCGGAAGTACCACTTAACGACATTATTAACAACCGTGACACAATGGGCTAGATTGCAAAATGGGCCATCGAGCTCCTCCCGTTCGACATAACTTATAAGCCACGACGAGCCATCAAGGCACATGTTTTGGCCGATTTCGTCGCAGAATGGACGGAGGCCGAACTCCCTAAAGAGTACGGCACATATTCAAATTGGATCATGCATTTCGACGGCTCCAAAATGTTGGCCGGACTAGGGGCTGGTGTCGTTTTGACGTCCCCCACAGGAGACACAGTTCAATACATACTACAGATTCTGTACACGGACTCCAACAACGCAGCCGAATATGAGGCCCTTCTACATGGTCTCCGGATGGCAGTATCCATGGGCATCCAACGCATAGAGGTGCGCGGGGACTCGAACCTCGCAATATCCCAAATAAACGGAGACTTCGATGCCAAGGATCCGAAAATGGCAGCTTACCGCAACGCCGTCCTAAAAATGTCAGCTCGGTTCGAGGGGCTTGAATTTCACCATATAGCCCGGGAAAATAATCAGGCGGCAGATGTCCTGGCACGCATCGGCGCAAAACGCGATGTAGTCCCCCCCAACATCTTCTTGGAAAGGCTTTTTAAGCCATCCGTGGCATGGGAAGGGGAGCCGAACAATAACAGCCCGGACCCAACCGCACCGCCCGACTCCGAACATTCTGACACAATCGGTGGCTCTGCCATTGAAGTAACACCTTCAGCCCACGTAATAATGGCCGTCATTGCCCCATGGACGGAACCATTCCTCGCCTACCTTACTAGGCAGGTACTCCCCGAGGACCAGAATGAGGCACGCTGCATAGTGCGGCGATCCAAAGCCTACAGAGTCCACGAGGGGGAGCTTTATAAGAAAAGCACTACCGGAGTCCTTCAAAGGTGCATCTCCGAAGAGGAGGGGCGGAATCTCCTGGCTGAAATCCATGCCGGACTCGGCGGTCATCACACTGCAGCCCGATCCCTGGTAAGCAAGGCCTTCCGTACAGGCTTTTATTGGCCGACGGCCCGGGCAGACGCTCAGGACTTCGTCCAGCGATGCACCGGTTGCCAGCTCTTTGCAAACCAAAGCCATATGCCACCCACCGCCCTCCAAACTATCCCCATCACTTGGCCCTTTGCGGTCTGGGGGCTTGATATGGTTGGACCCCTTAAAGGCGGAACCCACAAGCACAAATACCTACTCGTCATGGTGGATAAGTTCACCAAATGGATAGAAGCCAAGCCTGTTAAGACGGCTGAATCCGGGCCTGTGATAGACTTCATATCCGGGGTTGTACACCGTTACGGCGTCCCCCACAGCATCATCACTGATAATGGCACAAACTTTACGGCCGACGAGGTAAAACTCTGGTGCAAAAACTTGGGCATCAAGCTCGATTACGCTTCTGTCTATCACCCACAGACTAACGGCCAGGTCGAACGTGCAAACGGTCTTATCATGAGCGGCATTAAACCCAAATTAGTACGGTCCCTCAAGGAATCTAACACACACTGGGTAGAGGAGCTCGACTCCATACTCTGGGGGCTGCGGACCACACCGAATCGCACCACCGGATATACACCATTCTTCATGGTGTATGGCGCTGAGGCAGTTTTGCCTTGCGACATAATTCATGACTCACCTCGAGTGCGCATGTACGAAGAAAGAGAAGCCGAGCTCGATCGGCAGGACAGTTTGGACGCATTAGAGGAGGAGCGTGACGTGGCAAAAGCCCGTTCCACATTTTATCAACAGCAGGCTCGAAGATACCAAAGCAGAGAAGTACGGGCCAAAAATTACAAGTTGGCGAATTAGTTCTACGCCTGCCGGACAAGAAAAAGGACAAACTCAAGCCCAAGTGGGAAGGTCCCTTCATCATCGACCAAGTCCTGACTGGTGGTGCGTACCGCCTGCGAAGTGCATCGGATAACCGACTCGAGCCGAACCCATGGAACGCAGCCCGCCTCCGAAGATTCTATGCCTAGCGCCGGATCCTGTGTTCGTCTCCTTACTCTGTCCATTTTTTATATATACCTTCTGTCTTACATTTCTCTCCTTCTCTCTCTCTTTCCCTCTTATAGCCTTTAGAGGCTCACAAAGTGACGCGCTATCCGCGCTCAACAAACCTGGGGGCTTCTTTCGACAGAAGCTTATTTCTACGGGCTTCACACCCAACACATGTGTCAAACTTCCACATGTACCTTTTATTCACCACTATATGCATCGATATGACTTAAGTTTTGGCCAAGCTGGGTTGCCTGGCTCCTGTGCTTACCCCTACGTTCCCGATTGTTCGGCTAGGCGGTAAAGGGAGCACCTCTGCGATTGTTACTGCCGGGTCAGCCGGACGTGTACCTCAGACTGGGTGAAGCCGAAAGCTAGCGTTCTTAAGGGAATATTCGGTCGGTGAACTAAAGACGATCTTTTTTATTTTTCCCACGTGCCCCCAGATGTTTTTCCTGCGTTTCTCTTCGCAGCATGGACATGCACTTTAGGGCATGCCTCCCAGGGAAAGGAACCCCTAACGGAACTATTCTCCCTGGAAGATGTTTCTTACTAACCATGTAATATAACATAACTAGTCGGGCACTTGTCTGTTCACGCCATAATGACCCCTACGCCTGGTCTCCACGCATTCCCCGGTTCCTATATAACCGCATGGGAATTCGGACACACTCCGGACCGTCAGGTCCCGAGGCTGAAGCGAAAAGGTCGGCCATGACAAATGATCTACAATCCGGCTAGAAGGCATTATAAATGTCAATTAAATTACATAGTCATTTTGACTGATTGTACTCCTCTTCAATACCATCTAACAGGCCTTCTAATTTACAGTCCTGCTGGGAATACTTTGCGGCCAACTCTACTTGGCCGTATACTAAGCTCACAGGGATCTCCTTCCCATCGGGCCCGACAGGACCAACCTCGGCCATATGGTTGGGGTCGGCCTGTGAATACCGCGTCTTCACCATGGCCCAGGCCTCCCTAGCGCCTTGACGGCAGGCTGATATCTTCCACAACTGGAAGCGCCGCCGTGCTCCCCTCAGCTTCTCCACAAGCTCTCCAAGACCTTCGGGCGTGGAGACGGATGGCCATAGGGCCTGGGCGACGCCTCGCATCGCCTGCCGAACTCGATCGAGCAATTGCAAGAGCTCGGGAAGAAGGTCACCCATAGAACCGGGCGTCTCCTCTGCGGGACGACCTGTTAACATACCTACGGACGTTGCTCTGTTAATCGATGGCACCGCTGAACTTTCTTTAAAAAGGTTCGTTCAAGCACTTACTAAATATGCCGCGCCGAAGCCGCTGATTCTCCTTCACGGAGTCTGACAGCTGGGCACGAACATCTTTTAGCTCGACGCCCAGCCGGGTGTTGGCATCTTGGAGAACGTTCTTCTCCCCCATCACCTTTAATAGCACCCTCTCACCAGCCTTTAGTTGGCGTAGGAGGTGTTGCCTTTCCGGATTCAATCCGGCGCCATCTGCAATTTTATTTGTCAGATTCGCACCAAAGTCGTGCTTCGCCACATACTTATCTTTCGAAATGTATATTACCAGAGGGGGTCTCCTTAGGCTCCCCTGCCGCGGCTAGTGCGGCCTCTAGTTGGGCTTTGCACTCTTCCAGCTCCTGGGACAGTAGGGAATTCTTTTCTGTAAGAACCTGCATTTCAAATGATCCTTAAACCAGTTATTCTAACTGTTTTCAGTCTCGGGGGCTACTGCTACATATATATTTACCAAAATTTTCTTACCCGTATGTCTTTTACATATTGCTCCGTGGCTCTGGCTAGACCATTTTGAGCGGCACGGAGGTGCGCATCTCCCGAATTGAAGGCATCTAATGCTCTTGGGAGGAGCAAGCGTCGCGAAGAATTGTCCGGCGACGCATGTGGTTCATGGCACTTTCCACCTAAGAGTTGGTGGCAGATAACCTGACCGCATCCTCCGTCGGAGGAACGTCTGGCACACACCTTGCGTTCGCTTCCGCCCCCGGACCAGGCTTTGGGGCCTGGCTGGTGGACGCGCGATTAGTAGCCTCTCCGGATATAGTCCGGCGAGGTCTCTTTGTCCTAAAAAAGGCACGAGTGTCAAATGTGCCTCAAAGGTATAACAACTGGGGTAAAGAGGCGCGCCATACCTTCGCGCTGATGCGTTGGTCCGGACTGCACCTCTTTTCTGCCCATGGGGCCCTGCGGCCCCCGGTTGGTTTGTCGCCGCAGGTTCGGCCTTCCGCCTCAGAAACCTCCCCTGCAAAGTTTGGTTGCAATCAGGAAATTGAACACGCGTGGACGGACCCCTGTCCGGGGTACAGGGACTTCGGTCTCAGGTACCTGGGGTGTTTGGATTAGCCCTGGGTAATCGGCCGTAATGCACACCAAGGCGTTGTCCTCGCTCAATTGATGGAACACTCCATCAATCAGCTCCACAGATATGTCCGGATCCTCTTGAGAGGCCGGGTCGAGAGACTGTCCTGGGTCCTCGGGTTATGGAGGCGGGCTGCTTATGTTCTTAACGGCCCGACGTAGTTCCTGCGTTGAAGTCATTAGACTAAGTATTTAACAATGGGAACACTAAACGGATGAGCAAGTAAATGCGACCACTTACCCAGCTTGGGGGATTGTGCATAGAGAATCCACCCTGTGGGTTGACGCGGAGAAATTCCTCCTCTTCTCCCTTGTACAAAGTGGACAAGATCTTTAATAGAGCGGCAACTGAATCTCTCCCTTTACGGCTGTAGCGGGTGGCGTCGTCCTCCCCGTTGAAATCCCACATGGGGTGGCTTCTGTACTGAAGCGGCTGCACCCCCCGCATGATGCATTTGTCCATAACTCCGATCATGGTTAGTCCGGAATGGGCCAACAATCTTATTCGGCCCATGAGATAAACGATGTCCCTGTCACTTTCCCTTTGAGGGCTCCGTGGACGCCATCTTAGGCGCTTCTTTAAAGGAGCACTATCGAACTCTGGGAGGTCGGTCCGGACAGGATCCGGCAGCGGGACGTCTTCTATATAGAACCATTCCGAGGGCCAGTCTTCAGACGCCTTCTTTGGGGTTCCGGACAAATATCCAGTCCCGGCGATGCGCCATAGTTCAGCTCCGCCCACTTGATACATTGACCCTTTCTTGGAACGAGGCATGGGGCAAAATAGCTCCTTCCACAGTCCGAAATGAGCTTCAATACCCAAGAACAGCTCGCAGAGGGCTACAAAGCCCGCGATAAGCAGTATTGAGGTAGGCGTGAGATGATGTAGCTGGAGGCCGTAGAACTCCAGCAGCCCCCGGAGAAATAGGTGGATGGGAAATCCGAGCCCCCTTATTAAGTAAGGGACAAGGCACACCCGCTCTCCTTTGGATGGATTAGGGGCATTCTCTGCTTGCTCTCCGCCGTTGTAGACAGCAAGACCGGATTGGACCGGGACCATATAGGTCGGGGGAGAAATCCCTTGGTCTGAAGCATCACTAGCTCGCTATGCGGAGTAGAACATCCCTCCCAATATCCAGGCTTAGGGCTAGAAGGGCGAGCGAAGGAGTTGCGGCGGCTGGCCATGGTGGAATGGACCTTTGTCGGATGCGCTCTGATGAACACTCGTGGAGGGGAGAAGGTGTGGATTGGATCTAAATCCTCGTCCCCTTAAAAAGGGCAACTCATTTACGCGGCTAGGGGTGTGAACGTAAAAACACTCAGACTTTTCATATTCGTTTGACACGTGGAAAACGGCTATTATTGGGCGTAGAAGTCAAGGAGCGCAACATCTACAAGAAACCGGACTTTATTCAAACAGGTACACGGAATTTGGAGGAGAACCCGCCTTGCAATGCCGAAGACAATCTGCGCGCCGGACTCATCGTCATTGAAGCCTGGTTCGGGGGCTACTGAGGGAGTCCTGGATTAGGGGGTGTTCGGATAGCCGAACTATACCTTCAGCCGGACTCCTAGACTATGAAGATACAAGATTGAAGACTCCGTCCCGTGTCCGGACGGGACTTTCCTTGGCGTGGAAGGAAAGCTTGGTGATACGGATGATCAGATATCCTACCATTGTAACCGACTTTATGTAACCCTAACCCTCTCCGGTGTCTATATAAACCGAAGGGTTTTAGTCTGTAGGACAACATACACATCAACAATCATACCATAGGCTAGCTTCTAGGGTTTAGCCTCTCTGATCTCGTGGTAGATCAACTCTTGTACTACCCATATCATCAATATTAATCAAGCAGGACGTAGGGTTTTACCTCCATCGAGAGGGCCCGAACCTGGGTAAAACTTCATGTCCCCTGCCTCCTGTTACCATCCGACCTAGACGCACAGTTCGGGACGCCCTTCCCGAGATCCGCCGGTTTTGACACCGACACCACTCCTCCTCCAACTCCGGCACAGCTTCAGGCCAGAACTCCTCCTCCAAGTCCGGCAAAGCATCAGGCCACTCCTCCTCCAAGTCCGGCACAGCTTCAGGCCACTCCTCGTCCAAGTCCGGCACAGCTTCAGGCCACTCCTCCTCCTCCAACTCAGCCACATCAGCCGTCTTCGCTGCCTCAGCAATCACGGAAGAGAGCCGCGTCAGCTATGGTGCGTAGCGGTACAAGTCGAGGTAGTACTGGAGGTACAGGCGGAGGCAAGCGATTTCAATATGGTCCAAGCCTCGCGCCTCTTCCGCAGAGGCCTTACGACAAGTCCGAGGAGGAAAACGTAGCCATATCGAAGGCCGAGGTGGAAGCCCATTTTGCACCAAAACCGCCACCGCCGCCAAGGGAGAATGTGCCTGTGGAAAAGATTGACCACTTCATTCGTATGGCTAGAGCACCAGCTCCCAAGCCTGTTGACACAGACTATGAGCGCCACATCAAGAAGTTAAATCGAGCACGTCTACAGAAAGAGGCAAGCTCGAGCTCGAGCAAACCAGCTGGCAAAAGGAGCGGTAAAACCGTTCCCCAGCTGGGACTACCGACGGTGCAATCAATCCCCCCGCTTGTTGTGCCAACAACACATGAGAGTAGGCGCACCCAATATTATTGTGGGAAAACCGTTAACGTTCCCGGGGTGGGCGATGTGGTAATAACCGAGGAGCATATTGCGCAGGCTGAATCGATCGGGATCACTGTTGGACAACTCCTCGATATCGAGCCCATGTCTCCGACTAGAGAGGAGGAAATAAAACAGAAATATGCCTGGGGCCAACCTTTGGTCGAGCCAGAGGAGGTCAATAAGCTCCCAACGAGAATGTATGAATTGCATCAATGGTACATGGACATTACCAAGATTTCCAATCGAGAGTCCCTCATGGTGAATGTCAACAAGGAGCATTACTACCATGAGAAAGATGTGACCGTTGAGTATTCAGAACTATTTCAGCTATACAATAAAGACGCACTCGACAAATCTATCGCCAGTGGCTATTGTCTGTAAGTGATTTCTTTCTGTAATTTAAGTCTCAAGCTAGCTGTAGTGATCATTTTGATCAATCATTACCTGTAATTATCCTCACTATATTCTTTTCTGTGGTATTATGCTGAAGATTTATGAAATGAAAAAAGGTGGACGCTATGGCATTGGGTTCGTTAACCCAAATACCATTAATGAATACACATGGAAAATAGATCAACATCACGCAAAAAGTGTAGAGGAAAGCATGCTACATTTCTTCAAGGAACTCAAATACAATGAATATATACTACTTCCTTACAACTTCCAGTGAGTCACACTGTCTTTTACTACAAATTCTGTTTCCCCCTACTAGATAGCTACATGTTTTTGCTTACATATGCCCGCTTAATTAAGAAATGCAAACGTGTGTGCATGCAGATTTCACTGGATCTTGTTAATCATTAAAGTTGATGAAGGAACAGTTGAAGTACTAGACTCACTACTTAAGAAAGCAAGTGACTACACCATCGTGAAGGGGATAGTCAATAGGTAATTTCAATCATTATTAACTATATCTTGGCCTATTTAATTAGTTCGTCATTTCCTGATAACAACTATTTAATAACCCATTTATTGATTTTCTTTGTCGGCGGGCAGGGCTTGGGCAAAGTTCATCAGGGCCACTCCAGGCCCATGGAAACAAAATCTAAAATGGTATCGACCTAAGGTAAGTAATTAAGTAGTACTAGCTAGCTGCCATCTCTTTAATTATCATGCTTGATTAATTATTATCTGATCAAATTCCATTCTCGTAAAGGCCCTAAAGCAGGCGCCGGGGAATGATCTATGTGCATACTATGTTTGCGAGAACATTCGCATGATGGTGTCCGAAAGGAGAAAATCTCAAAGACAGGAGTTGGTACGATATCGATTGTCAGAACACTATTCACAATTTTTACACCATTATCAATATCTAGTCACACAACTAATACACATGCATCTTGATCTCCTTAACAGTTCAAAGAGGTGCGAGACAAGCCCCTAGCACAGGACCGCATAGAAACAATTCAAGAGGAAATAGCGGGATTTTTGCTCGACCAGGTCATAGATCCCAAAGGAGAATACTATTACCCGCTACCGCCCCCATGAACCACTTCCAATTGTTATCGTGCTCCGAAGGCACCAATTAGCTAGGCTAATGCCACTAGCTCCGAAGGCACCAATTAGGAGAAATTATATATATATATATATACATGTGTGTATATGTGTGTGAATTAATTAATGGTGGTTGTGAGACATTCGATGATATATATATATATATATATTATGATCGATTCTACTAGAAATGCTATTTATATATATGCATAACATGTACAATATGTAGTATTGTAAAATACCAGCAAACGAAAAATAATTAAATGGAAAACACAAAATTAAATGAAAAAGAAATCATAAACCCAACCCCCCAACCTTTTAATACCGGTTGGTGACACCAACCGGTACTAAAGGGCTCCCTGCCCCCAAAGCTGGCTCGTGCCACGTGGTTGCCCTTTAGCACCGGTTCGTGCTAAACCGGTACTAAAGGGGGGGCCTTTAGTGCCTACATTTTAGCGCCGGTTACCAAACCGGCACTAAAGGGCCTTACGAACCGGTGCTATTGCCTGGTTCTGCACTAGTGATAGTGCTAGATCGACTCTCAGGCTTGGTCCTTAGGTGGTGGTGGAGATAACACGCCAAGGACGAAGGCATTTGTTGATGTAGATGGAGCTGGTGGAGTGGGTGCTGGAGCTGGTGCAGATGAAGTTGCTCTGGTGTCTGTGACAGGCATTGCAGCAGATCTCTGTCCTCTGGGCACTCTAGCAAAAGCATCAGTGGTAGACTTGCCCTTCTTCTCCTACACTTCATCCTGAAGTTGCTCAACACCTGACTGGATCTCAGTGACCTTCACATCTAAGTCATAGAACTTCTGCTCCATGATCCTCTCCAAGCTCTCTTGGTTTTGAGTCAGGGTAGCCAATCCCTTCTCAATCCTCAGAGTGGAGGCAATCAAGTATCCAAGCTGATCTTGCTTGATCTTCAGAAGATACTGAGATGCCTCTTCAGTGGTTGGCATGTTTGGAGCCTTTTTAGCCCTTTCCTTCTCCCTCTTGGCTTGTGCTTGCATAGAAGATGGTTCATTTTCATCCATCACCATAGTGTTGTCCTCAAAGTCTGGGTAGATGGGCATGTGTTCCTTGTCCAGGAGATATGTGCCAGTGCCCATCCTGGAGTTGATTAGCTCCTGGATCTGTGGTGCATACCCACAACTTCTCTTCTGATCTGCAGCTGTTCTCTTAATGGTTTCCACAATTAGGTTCAAGACCTTGAACTTTTGAGGCACATCAAATATGTGAAGCAAGTTAACTGCATGCCCTCTGATCATCTTGTGATCACCTGACTTTGACAGAAGAGTGTGCCTGAGGATCGAGTTGATTGTTGGCAAGCCTGACAGAAGTAATGTACTGGTCCAAACTTGTGTGTCTCAAGAGCAGCATCTGGGATCTCTTTGTACATATGTGCCATGGTGTTGTGATCCTTCTTCTTCTTGGCATAGACATCCAGGTCATCTTCACTCTCCTCAGGAGCATTGATCAATTTTGCCCATTCAGCAACCATTGACTAGTACCTAGTACCTTCAGACATCCAGACAATCCTTACATCTGGGTAGAAATGAGCTATGGAGTAGAACTTCATAATGAGCTCATCATTCCACTTTGTGAGGTTATGAACCACAAACTCATCGACTCCACACACCTTGAAGCTATCATATACACCAGGGAAGTGATCTTCATTTTCATCAATGAATTTCCAGCCTACCCATCTCATGTCACACACGATGGGCTTCTTGTCAAGTAAGATGGTCTCATAGAAGTCCTGCTGTTCCTTTGTATGTAACCTGTAGTCGACAGCAGTCCTTCTCCTGGTGACATATGGATCAGACTCTCTCCATAGCCTTAAACCTGAATCGTTCCTGATTTTCATGTTCTCTGCAACTAGGTGAGCATCATTGTGATCTGGAATTTTGGGCTTCAACTTTCTCAACACGACAGAATTATCATCTTCTTCAGCATCTTGAGGCACTGGGGCCTTGTTCTTCTCCTCAGCAGGGATGTTCCTGGTGTTCCTCTTGGGTTTTGGCTTTGGAGCTATATCAGCAGTCTTAGGAGCAGTCTTAGGCTTAGATGGAGTAGCCCCTGCCCTTATAGCATCTCCCATAAGCTTTTGAGCTTTGGGTGCTGGTGCTGCATCCTCTTCCTCTTCTTCAGAATCTTTCATTATTGAAGATCTCCCAAGCACTCTGGCAGTGGTCTTCTTGACCCTTTCCTTCCTTTTCTTTTCTACCACAACCTGCTCTTTGGGTGCAGATCCCAAAGTCTCTTGAGTGGATGTTCTGGCTTTTAACATGGGAACTCTCTTGGCAGGAACCTTTTGCTTCATTCCTGGCTTAGTGGCAACAGCTGTGCCATATTCCTTTTTCAGGACTTTCCTCTTTGAGGTGGCCTCTTCCTCAACAACCACATAGTCCTCATCCTCAGAATCTGATGTTTTCTTCTTTCTGGTCCTGGTGGCTGCCTTAGGCAAGTTGCTGGGTGTACTCCTGCTTCCTTCATCAAAGATGCTAGAGGGACTAATGCCCTCACTCATGTTCACTTGCTCCTCAGACTTGTTCTGACTGTCACTCTGATCTGACATGATGCAAACACTGACAGCAGACCCTGTGAATAGATTATATATGTGGTAGATTGGATAAGCATCACAAAGTATAGAGGTTTTTGCAATAGAATGAGTTAAAAACATCGTTTTAGTTTTCCACTGAAAGCATTTCGGATCTACCGATTTGCAAACTCGGTGATACCGAAGCAGCTTTTGGAACCTAAACTAGTGAACTCGGTCAGACCGAGTCACAGTTCGGTGGCACCGAGACTGCTAGGGTTTCACAATGTATTGAACTCGGTCAGACAGAGAATCACATGTGCAATGGCCTTAGCCAAATCAGTGGAACCGATTTCAACAACTTAGTCGGTCCGAGATGGTTTCGGCGGAAACCTAACCCTAAATTTTCAATCCAAGACTAAACTACGGAGTGATTTCACTAGATAGAATGATCTCAATTGTGGCAAGATACATGGCAAAACAATGTGCTAAGAATTGGAGGGGGAATATCACAAGGATCAAGTCCATACCCTAGTGGGGCGATGGACTTGCTACGGTGGCAACAACAGAGATGATTCCTGTTGACGGCGGCGGAGACCAGCGGCGGGAGGCAGCTAGTGATGAGGAGGACAATCCGGAGACCCAGGGAGGTAGAGCAGGCTGAGCGCGGGTGAAGAGGTTCGGAAATTTTTCCAAATTTTGGGCCGCGGAGATATATAGCCTGACTCTGTCGGTGTGACCGAGTGGAACAACTCGGCGGCACCGAGATTCATAACTGCACGCAGTTACTGAAACTCGGTCTGACCGAGAAGTTCAAATCAGTTGCACTGAGATTGAAAACCTAGATCGACTTAGTGATCTCGGTATGACCGAAATGGATGAATTGGTCAGACCGAAATGCACAAAGAAGTTTTGTATTTTTAAGTCTATGATGAATCGGGGACTCCGAGTGCTCCTCACACAGAGTGGTTCAAATCTGACTTGATCAAACTGTGTGATGTAGCATGAATAGAGTTTGAGACGAGAAAATCATAGATGGCTAAAGAAGGTTCTTAGGCATTCTTGTCCAGCCACTTGGCAAAAGAAAAAGGAACCAAACAATCAAAACAACAAGTGGATGTCCTCGAATGAGTAAATTATGCAACCAACATGCTCACACAATAAAATGGCAAATGAAATATATGGCAAAGCATGCACAACCAATTCTAGCATCTATCAAGCAATTGGCGATGACTAGGACATCTATATATGAGTATATTGACTTAGGAGTCAAACGAGAACATTTGATCATAGGTCATACTCATCGTTTAAGCACAAATGGGGTTACCATTTTTACATAAAGCGTTGTTCTGTTCACACCATTAGAGTTGCTTTAGCTCAATTTTAGAGTAAAGCTCTCCCTAGATGTGAGATCCCCCCTAAGAGGGATGAACTAACCTTGGGTTTTGTCGATGATGACTTCATGTAGATGTTGAAGATGTGGATGCTCAATGTTGATGTAGATCATTTGGAGCAATCCTTTGGAGTGAGTTGCACTTTCAATACCTACACGGGTTAGTCCCACAAGGAACAAACAATGATATCCATAGACATAGAGTGATGCACACACAAGATGATGTCTATGAAAGCATTAGGTTACCTTGTCCCTTGTCTTACCAACAAGAGGGTTTGTGACTCCTTGAACTAGTGCAAGATGTGAAGTTGATTGTACTTGTTCTTGCCAAAATGATAAGAGTGAAGTATGTTGGCGGAGTCGCCCTCAAGAACTCTCTAGTTCTTCTTCTTCGGGATCCACATCATCTTGATGGGAATCCTTGGAGTTGTAGTCATACTTGATGAGGTAGAACTTGATGTAGTCTTGGGAACCCACTTGACCAAGGCCTTGGGTGCTTCTTCAAATGCATCAATTTCCTCTTGAAGCTTATCCTTGCCTTTTTACTTGTGGTCTTGTGGTGGAAGATCATCTTGAGCTTGTGTCCCTTTGGAGGAAGTAGGATCATACTTATCTTGTTGAGGAACAAACTTCATCTTGGGGTATTGATCTTCTTCCCACTCAACTCCATTGGCATTGAACTTTTGTTCAAAACCAACACCTTGGTTCTTCCGGTGCCTTCCTTGCTTGCGTAAAATTTCCTCGAATTGCTTACTCCCGGCAAGGCTTTTGTAAACACCTTTGTCTATAATTCCCTTCAATAAGCTATTTTCTTGCTCAAGTGTAACTTGGATAAGAGAATCATTAGTGGAATCAAGAGAACTACTAGAAGCAACAACATTAGATTTAGCATGATCATTGTTACTACTAGAGGAAGAATCTTTCTTGTTCTTATTACTAGACTTGACTTGAGGCATGTAACTGAATACGAGTAAATGCTTGGCAATGTAAGAAGAACTTTTCTTGCAAAGATCATCATTGATTTCCTTTAAGAACACATTCTCTTGATCAAGGTTGAGCTTTTCAAAACGTCATTTCCCATGAGTCCTTAAAAGTTCTTGATGATCTCCTAAGATAGTTTCATGAGCTAACTTAAGAGTGTTTAGTTCTTTAGTTAGAAACTCAATCTTCTCCTTATCATTGTCATTCGTTTTATCTTGATTCACATGATTAATTGACGTTTCATCATAGTATTCATCACTAGAGTTGTCAACAAGTAAATCATCATCACCTAACAAGTCATCTTCATCACTATTGAAATCAACATACTCGGGTGTGATACCTTTGGGCCTTTAGGCATGAAGCATCTTCCAAGTCCTTTATTTGGTGAATCAAATATTTCGTAGGAGTTGGTTGACACAAGTGCTAGACCGGCAACACCTTCATCTCGAGTATATTCGGAGTTGGAGTGATAGCTTCTCTCGGAGTGATTGTCGGAGTCGGATACCCATTCACCAACATGAGCTTGATGTCTTCATTTTGTGTAGCTCCTTGATGACTAGTCCTTCCTTTCCGAATCTTTGCTTCTCCGGGATGTTCTTCGTTCATAACATCATCTCTACTCCTTCTCTCTCTTTATGGTGATTCTTCTCTTCTACTTCTTCTTTTTAGAGAATCTTCTCTTCTTTTGTAGGGTGTCGTAGACTCATTGGAATAGTGTCCAGGTCTTCCACAGCTGTAGCAATTTTGCTCTCGACTAGAAGATCTTTTGTCATTGTAGGACCTTGACTTGGAACTTCTCTGTTTGCTTCTACTCTTGTAGAACTTGTTGAAGTTATTCACCATTAGGCTCAATTCTTCATTGAAGGTTTGTTTCTCACTTGATGATGTGGGAGCTTCACATGAGGCTTTGTAAGCACCACTTGACTTGTTATGGAGCTCCTCCTTATCCTTGAGTGACATCTCATGAGCAACAATTCTTCCAATGAATTCCGTTGGCTTGAGCTCTTTGTAATTGGGCATCATTTGAATCAATGTACATACAGTATAATATTTTCTGTCCAAAGCTCTTAGGATCTTCTTGATGATGAATTTGCCAGTCATCTCTTCACTTCCTAAGCCGGCGATCTCATTTGTGATAAGAGCAAGCCTTGATTACATTTCAGCGACACATTCACCATCCTTCATTTTGAACTTGTCAAGCTGACTTTGAAGCACATCCAACATGGATTCCTTGACGGAGTTGGTACCTTCATGCATATCAATCAAAGTATCCCAAATTTCCTTTGCATTCTCAAGACGGCTGATTTTGTTGAATTCTTCAGGGCACAATCCATTGAAGAGGATATCACAAGCTTGAGCATTGTATTGCAGCATCTTCAACTCTTCTGCAGTAGCTTCACGATTCGGTTCTCTCCCATCAAAGAATTCACCTTGCAAGCTAATACACACAATAGCCCATACGGCGGGGTTATGTCCAAGAATATGCATTTTCATCGTATGCTTCCAACTAGCAAAATTAGTACCATCAAAGTAAGGACCTCTACGGTGGTAATTTCCCTCGCTAGATGCCATACTCTCCTAGGTTGTGAAACCAAGGCTATGACTTACAAAAGCTATGAAAATCAAGGCAAATGGAGACCAAAGCTATGATACCACTTGTTGGATTGCAAGTGTGTCTAGAGGGGGGTGATTAAACTACTTGACCAAATAAAAACTTATCCTTTTCCCAATTTTAGTTCTTGATAGATTTTAGCAACTTTGGACAAGTCAAGCAATCTTAACACAATTCAAGTAAGCATGCAAAGAGTATATGAGCAGCGGAAAGTAAAGCATGCAACCTGCAAGAATGTAAAGGGACGGGTTTGGACGATTCAAACACAATAGGAGACACTGATGTTTTTGTCGTGGCTCCGATAGGTGGTGCTATCGTACATCCACATTGATGGAGACTTCAACCCACGAAGGGTAACGGTTGCACGAGTCCAAGGAGGGCTCCACCCACGAAGGGTCCACGAAGAAGCAACCTTGTCTATCCCACCATGGCCATCGCCCACGAAGGACTTGCCTCACTAGCGGTAGATCTTCACGAAGTAGGCGATCTCCTTGCCCTTACAAACTCCTTGGTTCAACTCCACAAAATTGTCGGAGGCTCCCAAGTGACACCTAACCAATCTAGGAGACACCACTCTCCAAGAAGTAACAAATGGTGTGTTGATGATGAACTCCTTGCTCTTGTGCTTCAAATGATAGACTCCCCAACACTCAACTCTCTCTCTATCTCTCACAAGATATGAATTTGGTGGAAAGAGGATTTGAGTGGAAAGCAACTTGGGAAGGCTAGAGATCAAGATTCATATGGTAAGAATGGAATATCTTGGCCTCAACACAAGTGTAGGTGGTTCTCTCTCAGAAAAAGTAAGTTGGAAGTCACTAGTAGAAAAAGGGTCAAACATGAAGCACATTAGTGCCGGTTTGAATTTGAGAGGCACTAATGTGTACATTAGTGCCGGTTCCAATGGCTAGCCGGGCTGCTCTCATTAGTACCGGTTCGTGGCGAACCTTTAGCACCGGTTCGTGCCACGAACCGGTAGTAAAGTGAGTGGTGGCAGGATGTTGTCAGTCCGGGGCCCCTCCAGCACCTTTAGTACCGGGTCGTATCACGAACTGGTACTAAAGGTCGTCCTACATAGAACCTTCGTCCACCCGAGCTCGCTCTGTTCTTCCCCTTTCCCCTCTCCTCTCTGTTCTTTTCCCTCTTCCTCTCAAGCTCATCACACATTTTGCCCAAAATTTGTCAAGATTTGAAGGCCCCCATCCATTCAAATGATCACAAAGGTTAGCAATGTTGTCCTTTCATCTCTCATTGCTAGATGAGCTCGTGCAATGCTTTATATAGTGATTGATTTTTGAGTTTAGTAATTTGGGAGGAATTATATATGTGCTAGTATTTGATTCATATGCAATTTGAGGTCAAAAATAACACTTAGTTTGCATATGTATGTGTGGTTTACTTAGTGCCTTCTAAATCTCCGTCGTAACCACCGTCGATCGCCCGCAACGTCCCGTCGCCGGCACCACCTTGTGGTGAGCGTCTTGTTCATGCATGTTTTATATAAAAAATTGATGTTTGTGTGATTTGGATATATAGTTACTCGTATAATTATCTCACCCATACGGTTTTTGTTATTCATAGTGCCATGGTTTTGATATCCATCCTCGTAGGCCCTCGTCCGGGTTATGATTCGGATGTGGTATATTCTCTTTTAAAACTATTCATTGCATTTCGTGTTTATGACAAATTATGCCCATCAAGTTGACATAGATATTTGTATGGAGGAGGTAGTTGAACCGGAAATTCCAACCGACCCTATTGTCGAGAGGTTAAATTTAGTTGAAAGAGAAAACGAGGATTTGAAGGAAAAATTGAAAAGAATTGAGGGGGAGAAGATGGAATTGGAGTTGCATGTTGCCGATGTCGTCGATGATCACAAGACTAAGATGGAGAAAAAGTGCTTGAAGATTAGAAAGATTAGAAAATATGCCATTCATAGTGAGGCTTGGTATCATTATGCTGTTGGATCAATTGTTACCTTAGTTGCGATCTTGATCGCATTTGTTGTTGCATTTAAATTCTTTAGCTAGAGAGTTATTTGTTTGTTGCATTTAAGTGTTGTATGATCTTTATGTATGAACTTTATGTATTGTATTAATTTGATGTTTTCGGTGCTTTGTATTGAAGATGAGCCGGCAATGGATGTACGATGACCGATGCTCTCCCGAGTTCATTAATGGCGTGCATACTTTTCTACTTGCGGCTGAGGTAAACAAGTGAGCGGATGGTTTCATGCCTTGTCCATGTGCTGGCTGTAAGAATGGTCACAATTAATCTACGTCAAGAACCATTCACGTCCACCTGTTTGAGTCCGGTTTCAAGCCCCACTATAATGTTTGGACCAAGCATGGAGAAAGAGGGGTTATGATGGAAGACAATGAAGAAGAAGAGGACGATGTCAGCTATCCTGGCAATGGGTTCCCTGAATATGATGATACAACAATGAGGGAAGAAGCTGAGTCGGTAATGCGGGAAGAAGCTGATCCGGCAATGCGGGAATAAGCTAAAGAAGAGGAATTGGATGAGCCCGTTGATGATCTAGGTCGGGCCATTGCCAATGCAAAGAGAAACTGCGCAAGTGATTTGGAGAAGGAGAAGTTGCAGCACATGTTAGAGGATCACAAAAAATTGTTGTACCCGAATTGCGTAGGTGACAAGAAAAAGCTGGGCACCACACTGGAATTGCTGCAATGGAAGGCAGAGAATGGTGTATCTGACAAGGGATTTGGAAAGTTGCTGGTAATGATAAAGGATATGCTTCCAAATGACAACGAATTGCCCGAGAGTACGTACGAAGCAAAGAAGGCTATCTGCCCTCTAGGGTTAGAGGTGCAGAAGATACATGCATGCCCTAATGATTGCATCCTCTACTGCGGTGACTACGAGGATTTGAACGCTTGCCCGGTATGCGGTGCATTGCGCTATAAGATCAGCCGCGATGACCCTGGTGATGTCGAGGGCGAGCGCCCCAGAAAGAAGATTCCTGCCAAGGTGATGTGGTATGCTCCTATAATACCACGGTTGAAACATTTGTTCCAAAACAATGAGCATGCCAAGACGATGCGATGGCACAGAAAAGACCATAAGAAAGACGGAAAGTTGAGAGTACCCTCTGACGGGTCGCAGTGGAGAAAAATCGAAAGAAAGTACGGGAAGGAGTTTGCAGATGACGCAAGGAACATATGGTTTGGTCTAAGCGCAGATGGCATTAATCCTTTTGGGGAGCAGAGTAGCAAACATAGCACCTGGCATGTGACTCTATGTTTGTATAACCTTCCTCCTTGGTTGTGCATGAAGCGGAAGTTCATTATAATGCGAGTGCTCATCCAAGGCCCTAAGCAACCCGGCAACGACACTGATGTGTACCTAAGGCCATTAGTTGAAGAACTCTTACAACTGTGGAATGGAATAGTTGTACGTGCGTGGGATGAGCACATGGGGGAAGAATTTGACCTAAAGGCGTTGTTGTTCGTGACCATCAATGATTGGCCTGCTCTCAGTAACCTTTCAGGACAGACAAACAAGGGATACCGTGCATGCACGCACTGTTTGGATGATACCGACAGTATATATTTGGTTACTTGTAAGAAGAATGTGTACCTGGGACATCGTCGATTTCTTCCTAGCAGGCATCCCGTAAGAAAGAAAGGCAAGCATTTCAAAGGTGAGGCGGATCACCGGACGAAGCCTCGCCACCGTACTGGTGCTGATGTACATGATATGGTCAGGAATTTGAAGGTGGTCTTTGGAAAGGGTCCTGGTGGACAACCTGTTCCGAATGACGCTGGCGGACGCGCACCCATGTGGAAGAAGAAATCTATATTTTGGGACCTGCCTGTAACACCCTCGATGCGACTATAGCTCCCACGTGTCGAGGCACGACTTAGAGACATAATCGCATTGAAGGCATATGTCGCAAGTTAGGCAATCTTCACAACATCCCATGTAATAATAATAAAAGGGGAGATAACATAGTTGGCTTACACTCGCCACGTCAATCAAGTACATAAATAACATTACATCATCCATACACTCAAGGCCCTACTACGGCGCCAAAATAAAAGAGAACCCAACATGCGACAATGGTCCCGTTCACCCCCAACTGGGCACCACTACTGATCATCGGGAAAGGAAACATAGTATCGTTGAGAGTCTTCGTCGAACTCCCACTTGAGCTCACACGCATCTCCTGGAGCGGAATCATCAGGCCCTGCATCTGGTGATATAGTAATCTGTGAGCCACAGGGACTCAGCAATCTCGCACCCTCGCGATCAAGACTATTTAAGCTTTTAGGTATGGCAAGGTAAAATATGAGTGGAGCTGTAGCAAGCGACTAGCAAGTATGGTGGCTAACTTATTCGCAAGAGAGCGAGAAGAGGAGGCAAAGCACGAGCGAGAAGCTAGAGAACAACCTCCGCAAACATTACTCCAACACCGTGTCCACTTCCCGGACTCCGCCGAGAAGAGGGCATCACGGTAACACACTCAGTTGATTCATTTTAATTAAGTTAAGGTTCAAGTTATCTACAACTGGACATTAACAAATTCCCATCTGCCCATAACCGCGGGCACGGCTTTCGAAAGTTCAATCCCTGCAGGGGAGTCCCAACTTAGCCCATGACAAGCTCCCACGGTCAACGAAGGAATAGACCTCCTCCCAAGACGATCCGATCAGACTCGGTATCTTGGTAACTCAAGACACTTCGACAGGTTAAAACAAGACCAGCAACACCGCGTAAGGAACGCAAAAATTCAGGAACATAACACCGGTATGACGGAAACTAAGGCGGCAAGAGTGGAACAAAACACTAGGCGAGAGGCCGAGCCTTCCACCCTTTACCAAGTATATAGGTGCATTAAGATGACATGGCAATATAATGATATCCCAACAAGTAAATAAAAGATGTTCCAACAAGGAACGGCCTCCAATCTTCACCTGCAACTAGCAACGCTATAAGAGGGGCTGAGCAAAGCAGTAACATAGCCAATCAACGGTTTGCTAGGACAAGGTGGTTAGAGGTTTGACATGGCAATTTGGGAGGCTTTCAAGCAAGTGGTAGGCATCATAGCAATGGCATAGCAAAAGAGCGAGCAAACTAGCATAGCAAAGATAGTGGTGATTTGGAGGGTATGATCATCTTGCCTGCATAGTTGTCAGAGTTGACTAGATCCTCAAAAGCAAACTCAACGGGCTCCTCATTTGCGAACTCGTCTCCTAGCTCTACCCAAAAAATACCAACAAGCAACAAGGATACAATCAACCACGTGCAAGACCAAGCAATATGATGAAATGATGATATGCTATGCGGGATGCGATGCGGGATGCAAAATGCAAGATATGAAAGGAAATGCATGAACCTGGCCTCAACATGGAATTCCAAGTGTGCCACTGGAAAGATGAGATGAAATCGCTTGAAAATGATGTAAAGAACGTCGGAATCGGAGTTACGGTTTGGAAATGGCAAGCGATTCAAAAATGACACCGGTCTGCGATTTACAGCAAGTAGGCATCTAAATGCAACGAAATGAACATGCTAAAGCACCCAAACATGGCAACAAAATACATGGCAGGGATGCACACAAGATGCTTAACAAAAGTCTAGCACTAAGCTACGGCCAAATCATCCATTAGGAGGTTCAAACAAGCATGGCAAAAACGCAAATGGTAAGACAGATCTCAGACTTAGTGAAATTAACGCTTGTCTGGAATGTCAGATCATATAGCCCTCTTCGGAGCAACAAAACAACATGCTACAGGACCTGAACATGACAAAGAAAGACATGGCATGGAGCTACTCAACAAGCTTAACAAAAGTCCCTTAGTGACCTTGAGCCAAAAGGTATCACAAAATATACTAACAAGCACACGAACATAGCAAAAACATAATCAGTTTTCAGACTCACGAAGGCATGTCTACGAGCTCGATGCACTCACCACGGTGCAAGTCATGGCAAGACAAGCATACACCCATAATGAAGGCACAAAATACAAGTTAGACATGGCAAGAACAATGGAATAGCATGCACGGATCAACTACAATAACATCGGCAAAATCGCAAACAAGTTGACGATCTGCCCAGGTTCACAATGAAGCAAAAGTAGAGCTCGATTGACTCAATCTAGGGTGCTCCATAATTGCAAAAAAAGACATGGATGGATAGAGCACTACAAGATTAACAAAACTCCCTTACTGATCATCCTCAAAAGAGGCACAGATCACTAGGAAACAACATGAACATATGGCATCATGAGATAAACAATCCCAGGACTTAGTGAAATCACTAAGTCCCCGAAAACAGAATTAGCAAGTGCACCACTTTGCAAGCTTGCACAAGTCACCACACACATCCTAAAAATACATGGGTTGCACCTCTGGATAGATGACAAAACCCTTAACAAAACATATGAAGAACTCATGGGCATAGCACGCACACATAAATCATGGCAAAAATGACAAAAGTGCTAAATGAAGTAACAGATCTGACAATTAACTCAAGTAGCCCTCTTCTAACAGCTTTTCGGGCATCAAGATGAGCTCAAATGAAAATGATGCAATGGAATGAAATGATTTACTCTCTGAGATGAACATTTTTATATGCTATATGCATGAATCGGAGCTACGGTTGCAAAGTTACGGGGCCGCGAACAGGAGCATATGGATCAAGAATTTCGGGACTTACACGAATTTTATACCCTGTGCAAAAGTCAACGGGACGAGGATATCCCGGGACGGAGGGATCCGGGCGGCGCGGGGCTGTGTTTGGATGAGATCCCGGTGGATCTCGTCCCGATCCACCAGAAATCACCGGAGAGGACGACGGCGGCCGGAGGGAGGTCGCCGGCGATGATGGACGGTGGGGCGGCGCTGCGGAGGCGGCGGCGTCGCGGTGGCGGCTGGAGGCGGCGGGCGGCTCCGGGCGGCAGGCGGAGATGAGGGCCTGCGGGCGGAGGCGAGGTCCCGGTGTGGGGGCGGCGCGGTTCCGGCGCGGCGGCGCCGGACGCATCGGTGGCGGCGGGAGGAAGGAGACGGCGGCGGCGGCTGGCTCGCGGGCGAGGAGGCGCGATGGGCCTCGGGGGCTGGCCACGGGCCTCCCGGGCCTGGCGGCGGGGATGTGGGCTCACGCCCACATGGCAGGTGGCGATTGGACGAGGGGGCGGCAGACGCGTCCGGCCGGCGCGGATCTGAGGATTAGGGTTAGGGACGAGGGGGAGACCCGGGATTTGGAATGGGGGGGGTGTTTAAATAGGCATAGAGGGAGCTAGGAGAGTCCAAATGAGGTGCGGTTTTCGGCCCCGCGATCGTGATCGAACGCTCTAGGACATGGAGCAGAGTTTGGTGGGTTTGGGGCCAAATTGGAGGGGTGTTGGGCTGCAACACACACGAGGCCTTTTCAGTCCCTCGGTTAACCGTTGGAGTATCAAACGAAGTCCAAATGATACGGAACTTGACAGGCGGTCTACCGGTAGTAAACCAAGGCCGCTTGGTAAGTCTCGGTCCAATCCGGAAATGTTTAATCCCCACACATGAAAGAAAGCTAGAAATGACCACCGGAGGACAACGAAGCGTCGGAATGCAAAACGGACAACGGGGAAAATGCTCGAATGCATGAGACGAACACGTATGCAAATGCAATGCACATGATGACATGATATGAGATGCATGACAACGACAACAACACATGGAGAAAAAGACCCGAACCCGCGGAAATAAATATAACTTAACGCCGGAAACGGCAAGAGTTGGAGTACAAATAGGGAAAGTTACATCCGGGGTGTTACAACACTCCACCACTTCGAAAGGATCTCGTCCCGAGATCTAGGACTGAAAGAACGTCGGGTACGCAGAACGGAGGTGATCCTCGCGTTCCCAGGTAGCTTCACGGTCGGAATGGTGTGACCACTTGACTTTGAGAAATTTGATTGACTTGTTGCGAGTCTTGCGTTCAGTCCCTTCAAGAATAGCAACTGGGTGCTCACGATAAGAGAGATCTTCTTGGAGCTCAATGTCCTCGAAGTTGACGGTGCGGTCAGGAGTCTTGAAGCACTTTCGAAGCTGAGAGACGTGGAACACATCATGAACATTTGCAAAGTTTGAAGGAAGCTCGAGTTGATAGGCGAGGTCGCCTCTCTTGCTGACAATCTTGAAAGGTCCCACGTATCTAGGGGCAAGCTTCCCTTTGATACCGAAGCGACGAGTACCTTTCATAGGAGAGACACGGAGGTAAACATGATCTCCGATCTCAAAAGCGAAATCACGGTGCTTACTATCATAGTAGCTCTTCTGGCGGGATTGGGCTGCTTTGAGGTTATCACGAATGACTTTGCACATTTCTTCTGCTTCTGTGATTAAGTCATTACCCAAAAGCTGACGTTCACCAGTTTCAGACCAGTTGAGAGGGGTACGACACTTCCTTCCATACAGAATTTCAAAAGGGGCCTTTCCCGAACTTGCTTGAAAACTGTTGTTGTAGGAGAATTCAGCATAAGGAAGACAATCCTCCCACTTCATGCCGAAGGAGATCACACAAGCCCTAAGCATATCTTCAAGAATCTGGTTAAAACGCTCAACTTGCCCGCTTGTTTGAGGATGGAAAGCTGTGCTGAAGCGGATGTTGGTGCCCATGGCCTTCTGGAAAGAAACCCAAAACTTCGAGGTAAAGATGCTTCCACGGTCTAAAGAGATCACTTGAGGAATACCGTGCAGGGAGACAATACGCGAGGTATAGAGTTCCGCCAATTGAGCTGCAGTGATCGACTCTTTGATAGGCAGAAAGTGAGCCACTTTGGTGAGTTCATCGATGACAACGAATATAGCATCATTGCCACGCTTGGACTTTGGAAACCCAGTCACGAAGTCCATTTCAATGTGGTCAAACTTCCATTCTGGAATGGCAAGAGGTTGGAGGAGACCAGCTGGCCTTCGGTGTTCTGCCTTCACTCTTCTGCAGACATCACATTCATTCACGAATTGAGCGATCTCGCGCTTCATTCGAGTCCACCAATAAGCTTGCTTGAGGTCCTGATACATCTTCGTGCTCCCAGGGTGGATGGAGAGGAGAGAATTGTGAGCCTCGTTCATGATCACTTTACGGAGGTCACCTTTGGGCACAACAATACGATCCTCAAAGAAGAGAGTGTCCTTGTCATCAAGGCGGTAGCACTTGTACTTGGACTGGCTCTTGGCAATCCCAATCTTCACCTTTTTCACCATAGCATCAAGAAGCTAGGCTTGGCGAATCTGGTCTTCTAAGGTAGGAGAGACTTGAAGGTTGGCGAGGAAACCTTGAGGAACAACTTGCAGATTAAGTTTGCGGAAAGCTTCACAAAGGTCGGGTTGATAAGGCTTGAGAATCAGACTGTTGCAGTAGGCCTTTTTGCTCAAAGCTTCAGCAATCACATTGGCCTTGCCTGGAGTATACTCGATACTCGGATTATACTCTTGAATCATTTCGACCCATCGAGTTTGCCTGAGGTTGAGATTAGGCTAAGTGAAGATGTACTTGAGACTCTTCTTATCAGTGAAAATGTCCACTTTTCTTCCCAATAGAAGATGTCTCCAAGTCAAAAGAGCATGCGCAACTGCCGCCAACTCGAGATCATGAGTGGGGTAGTTCTTCTCATTAGGCTTCAACTGGCGAGATGTATAAGCAAAAACTTTCTTTTCTTGCATCAATACTGCGCCAAGACCTTGGAGAGAGGCATCACAAAAGACCTCGTACGGCTTGGACTCATCAGGCGGAGTCAGAACTGGAGCAGTGATCAACTTCTCTTTCAAAGTGTTGAAAGCAATATCACACTCCAGAGACCAAACGTACTTGACGTGCTTCTGAAGAAGATTTGAGAGAGGCTTCGCGATCTTAGAAAAGTTTTCAACAAATCTTCGGCAATAGCTTGCGAGACCGAGAAAACTGCGGAGTTGCTTCACGTTCTGAGGAGGTTCCCAATTCACAATTGCAGACACCTTCTCAGGATTCACGGAAATGCCCTTGGCAGAGATGATTTGACCAAGATAAAGAACCTCATCGAGCCAAAATTCACACTTGGAGAACTTGGCGTAGAACTGATGTTCCCTGAGCTTATCAAGAACCAAACGCAAATGCTTGGCATGATCTTCCTTGTTCTTGGAGAAAACCAGAATGTCGTCGAGATACACCAAAACGAAGTCATTGGTGTAGGCGTTGAAGATGAAGTTCATCATGCGAGAGAACGTCGGAGGAGCGTTGGCAAGGCCAAAAGACATGACAGTGTATTCATATGAACCAAAGCTTGTTCTGAATGCTGTCTTGGGAATATCTTCTTCACGAATGCGAATCTGGTGATAACCCATACGGAGATCAAGCTTGGAGAATACTTGGGCACCTTTGAGTTGTTCAAACAGCTCATTGATGTTGGGAAGTGGATATTTGTTCTTGATGGTCTTCTTGTTCACTTGACGGTAATCAACACAAAGTCGGTCCGTTCCATCCTTCTTCTTCACAAAAAGAACACCACAAACCCACGGAGAAGAACTAGGCTGGATGAGACCCATTTTCTCTTGCATATCGAGTTGCTTCTTCAGCTCTTTCAACTCTTTAGGTCCGAGCTTATAAGGACGTTAGCACACAGGTTCCGTAACAGGCTCAAGATCAATAACGAATTCAACTGGCCGGTGCGGAGGCATTCCTGGAAGCTCTTCTGGAAAGACGTCTTGATATTCGCAAACGACTGGAATTTGAGAGATGGCATCCAATTCACCCTTATCATTGAGAGAAAACAGATGGATAGAATCATCCCGAGCGGCAAAGACAATTACATCCTCAGACGAATGAGTCAATTGAATCTGCCTGGCTGCACAATCAAGCTGAGCCTTGTGCTTAGAAAGCCAATCCATTCCGAGAATAAGATCAATATCCGAGTCACCAAGAACATTTGGAGAGGACAAGAACTTATAGTCATCCAAAGTGACAGTAACATCCGGAACGCATACTCGAGATGTCATTTGACGGGCCGGAGAGATGATAGCCAACGGCTTCGGCAACACTTGAGTAACAAAATCATGCTTAGATGCAAAAGGTCTTGAGATGAAACAATGCGATGCACCAGTGTCAAAAAGAACTTTTGCGGGAATATCATTAATAGGAAGGTTACCCATGATCACATTTGACGAGTCCTCTGCCTGAGCTGCATTCATCAAATTGACCTTGGCGTGCTTGGGATTATGCTTGACCACCGCTGTACTTGCCGATCTCACAGGAGGAGGGGGAGGAAGACGCCTCTGGTTGAGACACTTTTTGGCATAGTGACCCTTCTGTTGGCACTTGTTGCACATGACCTCTGAAAGCGGACAGTGATACGGAGCACTCGATCTTGGAGCTCGATACGAAGTCTTGTTCTGAAAGCCAGGGTTGGGTGGGTGGGAAGAACCACTACCACATTTGCTCTTCTGTTGATACGGCTGACGGAACGGAGGAGGAGGAAGCCAAAACTTCTGCTGCTTGGCCACTTGAGTAGAGGAAGAAGGAGTAACATCTCTGACTCGCTTCTTGGAAGCATCACACCTCAACTGAGCAGCCTCTTGCTTCAGTGCCATGTTGTAGAACTCATCGTACCTCAAGGGCTCGAAGAGAACAAGAGCGAGCTGAATATCTTCTCTGAGACCACCCCTGAACTGATATATCATGCTCTTCTCATCAGGGACGTCCTGCTTGGCAAAGCGGGCGAGCTTCTGGAACAACTTGTTGTAGTCATAGACAGACAAAGAGCCTTGCTTCAGATTGCGGAATTCCTCACGCTTGCTTTCAACCACGCTCTGCGGAATATGATGAGCTCGGAAATCTCGACGGAAATCATCCAAAGTGATAACACGTCCACCTCTGGAGTCCTTGTACTACTGGAACCATTCTGCAGCTTGATATTTGAGTTGGAAGGAAGCGAACTTAACAAAGTCCTCAGGCCTAACATTACTGCACTCGAAATGCTTACACAGATCCACAAGCCAATTGTCAGCATCGGTTGCCTCAACACAATTGCTGAAAGTCTTTGGACCGTTAGCAAGGAACTGGTTGAGTGTAGCAAAGTGACTCTGATTGCTGCCTTGATTCCCTTGACTACCTTGATTGCGCTCTTGAAGAATTTGCATGATCAGCTGTGTGTTTGCATTGGTTGCGGCCATCACAGCTTGCCATGCCTCCAGAGGAGGTGGAGGTGGTGGCGGATCAGGATTCGGAGTCGTGCGCGTTGGAGGAGCCATCCTGAAGAGGTTGACCACCATTAACACATTGACAGATAATTATAGAAGCTAAATCCAACGGAATGAAAATTGCAACATATAGTCTTCGCATCCGAACAAAATGAACGAATGCATTCCTCTTGAAATGGTCACATATCCATAAATTAAGAAGCCACATAGAATTAAGGTAGAGAAATAAATCAACAAGGTACGGATCAAGAACGAATAATCGGTAAGAAACCCCAATCTCAAACCAATATCCATGGAAGAAGAACTAGAGCTACTAGAATTCCCACCTATGAAACTCCCGAACCTTTCCGGTTATGCAATCAGGTGTTGGGGATACAGGGGAAGCATAATATCTCACCCAAACTAGCAATTCCTACATCCAGCTGTATTCATCCTTCAACACATAACCAAGAAACCTTCGGAAACCATCTACCTCAACCTTCGAAAAGCATCCGTTATACAAGTTATGGCGATACTCCTGAACTCCCGCCCCAGTACTGGGTGGCGTCGAGGTTATCTCACCAACGAACTGCATAAAAGAGATTTTCGATGTCGGCGTACTAAACTCAGGTATTCTAGAACTGCAACAATAAAATTATGATGACAACACCTCAGAGCTCAACTCCCCGGGACACTTCCACTAAACCCCTGACAGGAGGCACCAAGACAATGTTCTCATCATAAAACCATCGGAACGATTCCAAGATACCCGCGTGATCCTAAAAATTTTTAGTGGAATTTGAGAAGAGAAGAGTCAAAACTCTACTTCAGGATGCCTTACCAGAGCGATGAGGAGACTGGGAAGTAAAAAAGAATTCCTAAACTCTCCGATATATAATTCCTAAATGACTCAAAACATTTTTCTTGACACAACTCGGCCGCTAAAAACGATCAAGCAATGGGGCTCCTAAGGTCGGGGAAGCCTCTGATTACCAACTTGTAACACCCTCGATGCGACTATAGCTCCCACGTGTCGAGGCACGACTTAGAGACATAATCGCATTGAAGGCATATGTCGCAAGTTAGGCAATCTTCACAACATCCCATGTAATAATAATAAAAGGGGAGATAACATAGTTGGCTTACACTCGCCACGTCAATCAAGTACATAAATAACATTACATCATCCATACACTCAAGGCCCGACTACGGCGCCAAAATAAAAGAGAACCCAACATGCGACAACGGTCCCGTTCACCCCCAACTGGGCACCACTACTGATCATCGGGAAAGGAAACATAGTATCATTGAGAGTCTTCGTCGAACTCCCACTTGAGCTCACACACGTCTCCTGGAGCAAAATCATCAGGCCCTGCATCTGGTGATATAGTAATCTATGAGCCACAGGGACTCAGCAATCTCGCACCCTCGCGATCTAGACTATTTAAGATTTTAGGTATGGCAAGGTAAAATATGAGTGGAGCTGCAGCAAGCGACTAGCAAGTATGGTGGCTAACTTATTCGCAAGAGAGCGAGAAGAGGAGGCAAAGCACGAGCGAGAAGCTAGAGAACAACCTGCGTAAACATTACTCCAACACCGTGTCCACTTCCCGGACTCCGCCGAGAAGAGGCCATCATGGTAACACACTCAGTTGATTCATTTTAATTAAGTTAAGGTTCAAGTTATCTACAACCGGACATTAACAAATTCCCATCTGCCCGTAACCGCCGGCACGGCTTTCGAAAGTTCAATCCCTGCAGGGAGTCCCAACTTAGCCCATGACAAGATCTCACGGTCAACGAAGGAATAGACCTCCTCCCAAGATGATCCGATCAGACTCGGTATCTTAGTAACTCAAGACACTTCGACAGGTTAAAACAAGACCAGCAACAACGCCCGAATGTGCCAACAAATCCCGATAGGAGCTGCACATATCTCTTTCTCAGGGCACACTCAGATAAGCAATCCGTACAACTAAAACCAGCCCTCGAGTTTCCCCGAGGTGGCGCTGCAAGGGGCTCTAGTTTGGACCAACACTCAGAGGAGCACTGCCCTGGGGGGTTAAAATAAGATGACCCTTGAGTCTGCAGAACCCAAGGGAAAGAAAAGGCTAGGTGGCAAATGGTAACACCAATGTTGGGCATTGCTGGAAAAGCTTTAGTCAAGGCGAAATATCAAGGGGTTCCCATTATAACCCAACCACGTAAGGAACGCAAAAATCCAAGAACATAACACCGGTATGAAGGAAACTAGGGCGGCAAGAGTGGAACAAAACACTAGGCGAGAGGCCGAGCCTTCCACCCTTTACCAAGTATATAGGTGCATTAAGATAACATGGCAATATAATGATATCCCAACAAGTAAATAAAAGATGTTCCAACAAGGAACGGCCTCCAATCTTCACCTGCAACTAGCAACGCTATAAGAGGGGCTGAGCAAAGCGGTAACATAGTCAATCAATGGTTTGCTAGGACAAGGTGGGTTAGAGGTTTGACATGGCAATTTGGGAGGCTTTCAAGCAAGTGGTAGGCATCGTAGCAATGGCATAGCAAAAGAGCGAGCAAACTAGCATAGCAAAGATAGTGGTGATTTCGAGGGTATGATCATCTTGCCTGCACAGTTGTCAGAGATGACTGGATCCTCAAAAGCAAACTCAACGGGCTCCTCGTTACCGAACTCGTCTCCCGGCTCTAGCCAAACAAGACCAACAAGCAACAAGGATACAATCAACCACGTGCAAGACCAAGCAATATGATGAAATGATGATATGCTATGCGGGATGCGATGCGGGATGCAAAATGCAAGATATGACAGGAAATGCATGAACCTGGCCTCAACTTGGAATTCCAAGTGTGTCAAGATGAGATGAAATCACTTGAAAACGATATAAAGAACGCCGGAATCGGAGTTACGGTTTGGAAATGGCAAGCGATTCAAAAATGACACCTGTCTGCGATTTACAGCAAGTAGGCATCTAAATGCAACGAAATGAACATGCTACAGCACCCAAACATGGCAACAAAATACATGGCAGGGATGCACACAAGGTGCTTAACAAAAGTCTAGCAGTGAGCTACAGCCAAATCATCCATTAGGAGGTTCAAACAAGCATGGCAAAAACGCAAATGGTAAGACAGATCTCAGACTTAGTGAAATTAACACTTGTCCGGAATTTCAGATCATATAGCCCTCTTCGGAGCAACAAAACAACATGCTACAGGACCTGAACATGACAAAGAAAGACATGGCATGGAGCTACTCAACAAACTTCACAAAAGTCCCTTAGTGACCTTGAGCCACAAGGGATCACAAAATATACTAACAAGCACACGAACATAGCAAAAACATAATCAGTTTTCAGACTTAGTGAAAACTGGGACATGCTGAAAAAAAATAACTCACGAAGGCATGTCTACGAGCTCGATGCACTCACCACAGAGCAAGTCATGGAAAAACAAGCATACACCCATAAAGAAGGCACAAAATACAAGCTAGACATGGCAAGAAAAATGGCATAGCATGCACGGATCAACTACAATAACATCGGCAAAATCGCAAACAAGTTGACGATCTGCCCAGATTCACAACGAAGCAAAAGTAGAGCTCGATTGACTCAAGCTAGGATGCTCCATAATTGCAAACAAAGACATGGATGGATAGAGCACTACAAGATTAACAAAACTCCCTTACTGATCATCCTCAAAAGAGGCACGGATCACTAGGAAAAAACCTGAACATATGGCATCATGAGATAAACAATCCCAGGACTTAGTGAAATCACTAAGTCCCCGAAAACAGAATTAGCAAGTGCACCACTTTGCAAGTTTGCACAGGTCACCACACACATCCTAAAAATACATGGGTTGCACCTCTGGATAGATGACAAAACCCTTAACAAAACGTATGAAGAACTCATGGGCATAGCATGCATACATAAATCATGGCAAAAATGACAAAAGTGCTAAATGAAGTAACAGATCTGACAATTAACTCAAGTAGCCCTCTTCTAACAGCATTTCGGGCATCAAGATGAGCTCAAATGAAAAAGATGCAATGGAATGAAATGATGTACTCTCCGATTTGAACATTTTGATATGCTATATGCATGAATCGGAGCTATGGTTGCAAAGTTACGGGGCCGTGAACCGGAGCATATGGATCTAGAATTTCAGGACTTAGACGAATTTTATACCCTGTGCAGAAGTCAACGGGACGAGGATATCTCGGGACGGAGGGATCCGGGCGGCGCGGGGCTGCGTTTGGATGAGATCCCGATGGATCTCATCCCGATCCACCGGATCTCACCGGAGAGGACGACGGCGGCCGGAGGGAGGTCGCCGGCGACGATGGACGCTGGCGGCCGGAGTCGGCGGTGGCAGCGGCTGCGGTGGGGCAGCGCGGCGGAGGCGGCGGCGTCGCGGTGGCGGCTGGAGGCGGCGGGCGGCTCCAGGCGGTGGGCGGAGACGAGGGCCGGCGGGCGGAGGCGAGGTCCCGGCGCGGGGGCGGCGCGGTTCCGGCGCGGCGGCGGCCGGACGGCTCGGTGGCGGCGGGAGGAAGGAGACGGCGGCGGCGGCTGGCTCGCGGGCGAGGAGGCGCGTGGGCCTCGGGGCCGGCCACGGGCCTCCCGGGCCTGGCGGCAAGGATGTGGGCGCACGCCCACGTGGCAGGTGGCGATTGGACAAGGGGGCGGCGGTGGACGCGTCCGGCCGGGGCGGACGTGTCCGGCCGGCGCGGATCTGAGGATTAGGGTTACGGATGAGGGGGAGACCAGGGATTTGGAATGGGGGGTGTTTAAATAGGCATAGAGGGTGCTAGGAGAGTCCAAATGAGGTGCGGTTTTCGGCCACGCGATCGTGATCGAACGCTCTAGGACATGGAGCAGAGTTTGGTGGGTTTTGGGCCAAATTGGAGGGGTGTTGGGCTGCAACACACACGAGGCCTTTTCGGTCCCTCGGTTAACCGTTGGAGTATCAAACGAAGTCCAAATGATACGAAACTTGACAGGCGGTCTACCAGTAGTAAACCAAGGCCACTTGGCAAGTCTCGGTCCAATCCGGAAATGTTTAATCCCCACACACGAAAGAAAGCTAGAAATGACCACCGGAGGAGAATGAAGCGCCGGAATGCAAAACGGACAATGGGGAAAATGCTCGAATGCATGAGACGAACACGTATGCAAATGCAATGCACATGATGACATGATATGAGATGCATGAAAACGATAACAACACACGGAGACAAAGACACGAACCCGAGGAAATAAATATAACTTAACGCCGGAAACGGCAAGAGTTGGAGTACAAATAGGGAAAGTTACATCCGGTGTGTTACACTGCCCTATTGGAAAGACCTAGAGGTCCGCTCCACAATCGACGTGATGCACATGACGAAGAATCTTTGTGTGACCCTGCTTGGCTTCTTGGGCGTGTATGGGAAGACAAAAGATACACCTGAGGCATGGGAGGACCAGCAACGTATGCACGGAAAAGATGACATACATCAGGGTAATGCAACCTACGCTCTTACCAAAGAAGAGAAGGAAATCTTCTTTGAATGCCTGCTCGGTATTAAGGTATCGTCTGGCTTCTCGTCGAATATAAAGGGAATAATAAACATGGCAGAGAAAAAGTTTTAGAACCTAAAGTCTCATGACTGCCAAGTGATTATGACGCAACTGCTTCCGGTTGCATTGAGGGGGCTTCTACCGGAAAACGTTCGATTAGCCATTGTGAAGCTATGTGCATTTCTCAATGCAATTTCTCAGAAGGTAATCGATCCAGAAATCATACCAAGGTTAGAGAATGATTTGGTGCAATGTCTTGTCAGTTTCAAGTTGGTGTTCCCACCATCCTTCTTCAACATCATGACTCACGTCCTAGTTCACCTATGCGAAGAGATTAACGTTTTGGGTCCTGTATTTCTAAACAATATGTTCCCCTTTGAGAGGTTCATGGGAGTCTTAAAGAAATATGTTCATAACCGTGCTAGGCCAGAAGGAAGCATCTCCAAGGGCCATGAAAATGAGGAGGTCATTGAGTTTTGTATTGACTTTATTCCTGACCTTAAGCCGATTGGTGTTCCTGAATTGTGACATAAGGGCAGACTGGATGGAAAAGGAACGCTAGGAGGGGAACAAATAATATGTATGGACGGACATTCTCTCACTGAAGCACACTACACAGTTCTACAGAATTCCGCCTTGGTGGCTCCATATATGGATGAACACCAGAATTTGCTACGCTCCAAACACCCGCAGTGGTCTGATGACTGGATTACACGCGAACAAAGCAAGAGTTTCGCCAGCTAGTTGCAGACACGTACCATGCATGACACCTCTATTGAAGATGAACTGTACTTGCTGTCCCAGTTATCATCTTCCAATATAATGACTTTCAAAGGGTACGAGATAAATGGTAATACATTTTACATGATCGCCCAAGATAAGAAGAGCACCAACCAAAATAGTGGTGTCCGCTTTGATGCAGAAATCAAGATGGGAAAGGAAACATATTATGGTTATATACATGACATATGGGAACTTGACTATCGACGTGGTTTGAAGGTCCCTTTGTTTCGGTGCAAATGGGTCAATATGACACTAGGTGGGGTTACGGAAGACCCGCAGTACGGAATGACAACAGTGGATCTCAACAATCTTGTGTATGCAGACGAACCATTCGTCCTAGCCAATGATGTGGCACAGGTTTTCTATGTGAAGGACATGTCTACCAAGCCAAGAAAAAGAAAAGATAAGGAAGCGAATGCATCGTATGATGAGCCAAAGCAGCACATAGTTCTTTCTGGGAAGAGAAACATCGTGGGAGTGGATGACAAGACAGACATGTCAGAAGATTATGAAAAGTTTGATGAAATTGCTCCATTCACAGTGAATATTGACCCGAGAATCCCGTCAAATGATGTAGATTTTCCATGGTTACGGTGCAAAGGGACACACGCGAAGAAAAAGTTTCACACCCAAAGATCTGGGATGTGACCGGCTTCACTATCATCACTTTCTTCTGTGTTTCACACCCAGGAGGTAATCTCTGTAATAGTTAGGGTAGTTATGTGTTTTGGCATTTGAAACGCGAAGAAATTTTATGTGCAAACAAATTCTTTCATGCCTTCACTGATTTTTAAAGTTAAGTTATTCACAAACTAGTGATTCACACTAATTTCAAATAATTCAAAATTTAAACTATTCAAATTTGAAAACTACGGGCACTAACAGAAAGTTTGTAATTTTTTGTACCTAAAGCAAAAATATTCACAAAGAAACTCTAAATACACAAAAAAACAACTCAAAAATAAATAAAGCAGAAAAAAAGCCCGCCTACTGGGCCAGAGCGGCCTGCATACGACTAGAAACCCAACTTGTTGTTTGGCCAGGATGCAGGCCCGCATAGGCCCAGTAGGCCCACAGGGCAGCATAGAACATGTAGGCCATGTAGGCCTGCTTTGGAGAGGAGCTCGAGAGAGCTACCGCACGGGGGGTTATAAACCAGTGCGGACGCCCCTCGGCTAGCGAGGTGGGACTAAACTTTCCGCACCGCACCTGCGCCAGCGCACCTCCTTTAGTACAGGGTGGTGGCACCAACCGGTACTAAAGGGGGGCCTTTAGTACCGGTTGGAGCCACCACCCGGTACTAAAGGGGGTGCGCTTCCCGCCGCTTGGCCTGGCCAAAACAGGCCTTTAGTATCGGTTGGTGGCTCCAACCGGTACTAAAGGTCCATCCTATATAACTAAACACTTCAAAAATTTCAGTTTCTCATCTGCTTCTTCTCCTCTGCCCCGTCGCCCGCCGCCCCCGTCTCCATATCCCTCATCGCCGCCCCCGTTGCCGCCCCGTCCCCGTCGTCGCCGCCCCATCGTCCCCGTCCCCATCGTCCCCCTCGTCACCACCGCCTCGTCCCGGCCCGTCCCGCGTCGTCCCCGTCCCCGTCATCGCCGCCATGTCCCCGTAGTCACCGCCTCAGCCCGTACGTCCCCGTCCCCGTCGTCGCCGCCCTGTCGCTATCCCCGTCGTCGCCGCGCCCATCACCGTCCCCGTCGCCTCTCGCATCACCGGTGAGCACACACACACACACTACATTTTTTTAGGTTTTTAGTTATAGAAATAGTTATAAAAATGTTAGAAATTTTTCTTTTTTTAGTTATAGAAATAGTTAGTTATATAGCATTGTTAGAAATGTTAGAATTGTTTGAAATTTTTCTGTTTTTTAGTTATAAAAATAGTTATAAAAAAGTTAGAATTGTTAGAAATTTTTCTGTTTTTTAGTTATAGAAATAGTTATAAAAAAGTTAGAAATTTTTCTTTTTTTAGTTATAGAAATATTAGAAATGTTATATAAATGTTAGTTATATATATAGAAATGTTATAATTTATTTTTCTGTTTTTTAGTTATAGAAATATTAGAAATGTTAGTTATATAGCATTGTTAGAAATGTTATAGGAATGTTAGTTATATAGAAATGTTAGAAATTTTAGTTATCAAAATCCAATCATTAAAAAAATGTTACTTTTTGCGGGCATATAGCTAGTATTTGTTCTCGATGATGCCCGGCCCGCATCCTCGCCGTCAACCCGTCCGCGACGATGTCCGGCTGACCCATGTCCGGGACTGGGCTCCGCCGGGCTGGCACTGGGAGGTGCTGCCTAGAGGGGCGCGCCACTTGATGAGTTACCCGGCCCCGGGTCCTGTCGTCGATCCTGATCTCGTTTGGTGGCGTTCGCGTGGGCCAGTTTCGGTGCGGAGGGAGCCGGCCCCGCCGGAGGTGGTACGTCGCCGTGTCAGGGGGGAGGACGAGCACGTCCATCGCTACATGGCTGCTATGGACGTCAGGTTCTCCAATACCTGGCAGGTTCTTTTGGGAGATCACCCGAGCTATGATCCAGTGATGGTTCCTTCTCTTTGGGTGTCCACCACCCGCACCTCAGGAACCGCGAGTGGCCTAGATTACTCTGTAGTATTCGATCTTTATTAGCTTGCTAGATAGCTAGCTAGTGATGTATTCGATATTATATCTATTATTCGAGATGATTTATTCGAGATTATATCTATTATTCGAGACGATGTATTCGAGATTATATCTATTATTCGAGATGACATATTCAAGATTATATTCGATGATGCTTATTATGTACTATGATTGATTCAGTTTTTCCTTATTGATTGATTGCATCCATGCATTGTAATTCGAATATATTTCTTTTGGATTAGTTAAACAAAACCTATGGCGGACAATACCGGCAGAGAGGGAGAAGAGGCCCTGTTCAATATCATACGCAATCCTCGCGGGCCAGATGATGATCAGAATGAAGAAGATTATGACGGCGCCGAATATCTAAACAACACCGGGGAGGGTGATATGATATTCGATCGCGACGACCGAATTGATGAAGTCATGAACTATGAACATGCCGAAGAAAATGTTGATCTTGAAACAACAAAGACTGGCGAGGTATATATATTTGTATAAGCAGGCATCTGGTGATCATCACATGTTTTAAATGACTTGCAGATATATTAACGAATCGATCTTTCTTCTTTCAGCAATCCGGATCGAGCAAATCTTCAGGCAACAGGATGAAACGAGGCCCGAACAAAAAGTTGAAGGAGGGAGTAAAGTACACTATCGAGGCAATCAGACCTAATGGCGAACCATTCGCGCCTAAGAAGATTGCGGACAAGTTCTTCGTCAGTGCGGAGTTCTTGTGAAGGACCAACTCCCGATCTCCCTTCAAGAATGGATAGAGCCAGCAAAGCCACGTCCAGGAGTTACTTTTGTCGATGACAGACAAAAACATTTGCTTTGGGAAACGCTCATGGAACATTTCACCCTACCAGATCATTTCACAGATGCAGATGTGGAGAAAGTCAAGGACGCTGCTCTTAGGAAGATGCCGGTTGCATTCAAGAACCACAAGTTTTCTGAATGGGCCAAGTACGTCAATGGAGGAAGGAAGACTCCAGTATTCGAGGGAACACTAGAGAACCAAAGTGCTCATTGGGAAGATTTCGTGAAATTCAAGGATTCATAATTATCTAAGGAACGGTCAAGAATAAACAAGGCCAATGCCGCAAAAAAGGATAAGTTCGATAAGTTGGGGCCAGGTGGCTATGCGGTGGGAATGCCTAAGTGGGATAAGTCTGAGAAAGAGATGCTGGATGAAGGTATCACTCCAGAAACATTGAGCTGCCCCCCCCCCCACAGGTGCAGGACTTGGTTCTATGCGCATGGGGGGAGTTGGACCCGAGGACAGGCAAAGTTTCGAAGAAGGCATGTCTGGATGGAGCCGAAGATAAGCTACTTGTTGCAATAGAAGAGGCTCGATCGGGGTTGTTCGAGCCCAACAGAGAGAACGACAAGCTTACACGTGCCCTGGAAATCCTTAACACCCGGGAAGAACACGAGGCATGGGCGCTATTCCGTGGTATGAGGGGTTTTCGGACTGGAACACCGACTACAGAACCCATGCGAGAAAGAAGATTGCGGAGGAGAAGAAGAGGAAGATGGAGGAGGAGCAGAGGAAGCTAGACTATGAACACCTTCAAGGCCTAGAATCAGCGCACGCGGACTTGGCAGTCAAATTCCAGCGGCAGCAAGAGTAGATCGACTCACTTAGCCAGCAAAGGGGGTCTCGGCAGGTAGCGGATGATCAACCATTGGATAGCACCGTCCCATCCATGCCGACAAGCAGCGTGGGTTCCGCCCCGGGTGATGCATTGCTGGATAGCTACCCAGTGGATGACATCATGGAGAATACTAACTGCGAGCTACACTTCAAAATGAAGAACATATCCATGAAGGTGGCAGACGCCCTTGCTTTTACAAATCCCCGCAAGGCAACCTTCCATTGCAACCCGATTCCAGCGGGCTATGCTTGTGTCTTGGTTGATGAGGTGGTGGACCAATATTCGGGGCTAGAGCTTGACATTCCTAGAGGTGACGATGAGCACACACTAGGAGAGGCCAACCATCGTATCATCCTATGGAGAAAGGATTGCATCATCTTTCGAAGGCCACGGACACCGCGTCATCCGACTCCTCGTCGCAGTCCGCCACCGAGTCAGCAGACTCCCGCTCCTCCAAGTCCACCAACGCGTCAGGCCACTCCTCCTCCAAGTCCGGCACAACTTCAGGCCACTACTCCTCCTCCAAGTCCGACAAAGCGTCAGGCCACTCCTCCTCCAAGTCTGGCACATCTTCAGGCCACTCCTCCTCCAAGTCCGGCACAGCTTCAGGCCACTCCTCCTCCTCCAACTCAGCCACGTCAGCCGTCTTCACCACCTTAGCAATCACGTAAGAGAGCCGCCTCAACTATGGTGCGTAGCGGTACAAGTCGAGGTAGTACTGGAGGTACAGGCGGAGGCAAGCGATTTCAATATGGTCCAAGCCTCGCACCACTTCTGCAGAGGCCTTATGACAAGTCCTAGGAGGAAAACGTAGCCATATCGAAGGCCGAGGTGGAAGCCCATTTTGCACCGAAACCGCCACCGCCGCAAAGGGAGAAAGTGCCTGTGGAAAAGATTGACCACTTCATTCGTATGGCTAGAGCACCAGCTCCCAAGCCTGTTGACACAGACTATGAGCGCCACATCAAGAAGTTAAATCGAGCACGTCTACAGAAAGAGGCGAGCTCGAGCTCGTGCAAATCAACTGGCAAAAGGAGCGGTAAAACCGTTCCCCAGCTAGGAGAACAGGTGGCGCAATCAACCCCCCCGCTTGTTGTGCCAACAACACATGAGAGTAGGCGCGCCCAGTATTATTGTGGGAAAACCGTTAACATTCCCGGGGTGGGCGATGTGGTAATAACCGAGGAGCATATTGCGCAGGCTGAATCGATCGGGATCACTGTTGGACAATTCCTCGATATCGAGCCCATGTCTCCGACTAGATAGGAGAAAATAAAACAGAAATATGCCAGGGGCCAACCTTTGGTCGAGCCAGAGGAGGTCAATAAGCTCCCAACGAGAATTTATGAATTGCATAAATGGTACATGGACATTACCAAGATTTCCAATCGAGAGTCCCTCATGGTGAATGTCAACAAGGAGCATTACTACCATGAGAAAGCTGTGACCGTTGAGTATTCAGAACTATTTCAGCTATACAATAAAGACGCACTCGACAAATCTATCGCCAGTTGCTATTGTCTGTAAGTAATTTCTTTCTGTAATTTAAGTCTCAAGCTAGCTGTAGTGATCATTTTGATCAATCATTACGTGTAATTATCCTCACTATATTATTTTCTGTGGTATTATGCAGGATGAAGATTTATGAAATGAAAAAAGGTGGACGCTATGGCATTGGGTTCGTTGACCCAAATACCATTATTGAATACACATGGAAAATAGATCCATATCACGCAAAAAGTGTAGAGGAAAGCATGCTACAGTTCTTCAAGGAAGTAGCTAGCTAGCTAGCTACATGTTTTTGCTTACATATGCCCGCTTAATTAAGAAATGCAAATGTGTGTGCATGCAGATTTCACTGGATCTTGTTAATCATTAAAGTTGATGAAGGAACAGTTGAACTACTACACTCACTACTTAAGAAAGCAAGTGACTACACCATCGTGAAGGGGATAGTCAACAGGTAATTTCAATCATTATTAACTATATCTCGACCTATTTAATTAGTTCGTCATTTCCTGATAACAACTATTTAATAACCCATTTATTGATTTTCTTTGTCGGCGGGCAGGGCTTGGGCAAAGTTCATCAGGGCCACTCTAGGCCCATGGAAACAAAATCTGAAATGGTATCGACCCAAGGTAAGTAATTAAGTAGTACTATCTAGCTGCCATCTCTTTAATTATCATGCTTGATTAATTATTATCTGATCAAATTCCATTTTTGTAAAGGCCCCGAAGCAGGCGCCGGGGAATGATCTATGTGCATACTACGTTTGCGAGAACATTCGCATGATGGCGTCCGAAAGGAGCAAATCTCAAAGACAGGAGTGGGTACGATATCGATTGTCAGAACACTATTAACAATTTTTACACCATTATCAATATCTAGTCACACAAGTAATACACATGCATATTGATCTCCTTCTTAACAGTTCAAAGAGGTGCGGGACAAGCTCCTAGCACAGGACCGCATCGAAGCAATTCAAGAGGAAATAGCGGGATTTTTGCTCGACCAGGTCATAGATCCCAAAGGAGAATACTATTACCCGCTACCGCCCCCATGAACCACTTCCAATTGTTATCGTGCTCCGAAGGCACCAATTAGCTAAGCTAATGCCACTGGCTCCAAAGGCACCAATTAGGAGAAATTGTATATATATATATATGTGTGTATATATGTGTGAATTAATTAATGGTGGTTGTGAGACATTCGATGATATATATATATTATGATCGATTCTACTAGAAATTCTATTTATATATATGCATAACGTGTACAATATGTAGTATCGTAAAATACCAGCAAACAAAAAATAATTAAATGGAAAACACAAAATGAAATGAAAAAGAAATCATAAACCCAAAACCCCTCCAACCTTTTAATATCGGTTGGTGACACCAACCGGTACTAAAGGGCTCCCTGCCCCCGAAGCTGGCTCGTGCCACGTGGTTGCCTTTTAGCACCAGTTCGTGCTGAACCGGTACTAAAGGGGGGGGGCCTTTAGTGCCTACACTTTAGCACCGGTTACCAAACCGGCACTAAAGGGCCTTACGAACCGGTGCTATTGCCCGGTTCTGCACTAGAGGTGGTGGAGGGGTATATATAGCCTCCACACAAAATCTAACCGTTCCACACAACTTGCCAATGTCGGTGGGACCGAATAGTTAAACTCGATCGGACCGGTTCAACAAAGCTAGTGACCGTTAGGGTTTTCGGTTGGACCAACATGCAACTCGGTAGGACCGATATGATTAGGGTTAGGTCATAACGTGATCTCGGTGAGACCGATTACACAAAGTCGGTGAGACCAATTTTGGTAATAAGCTAACCAGAGAGTTGGTCAAGTAAACTCGGTGGGACCGATCGCTCATTTCGGTGAGACCGAAACGTTACGAAGGGAAAACAGTGAGTTTACATTGCAATCTCGGTGGGACCGATCGCTCATCTCGGTGGGACCGAAACGTTACGATGGGAAAAAGAGAGATTACAATCCCATCTCGGTGAGACCGAGATCGCTATCGGTGATACCGATTTTCCTAGGGTTTGTGGTAGTGGCTATGACAACTGAACTCGGTGGCGCCGGATAGAAACAATCGGTGGGGCCGAGTTTGACTTTTGGTTTAGGTCATATGTGGATGTGAGAAATAAGTTGAGGGTTTTGGATCATATTACTAAGCATTTTGAGCAAGATCCTCATTAAGCAAGACCTCATCCCTCTTTGATAGTATTGGCTTTTCCTATAGACTCAATCTGATCTTGGATCACTAAAATAGAAAATGTAGAGTCTTGAGCTTTGAGCTTGAGCCAATCCTTTATCCTTAGCATTTTGAGGGGTCCACTTTTATCATCCATGCCATGCCAATCATTGAGCTTTCCTGATATATTAATCTTGAAATAGCATTAGCTCAATGAGTTATATGTTGTTAGGAATTACCAGAACCCCTAGGGATAGTTGCACTTTCAAGTAGTAGCAAAGACAGGCTATGCATAAGAATAGAATTAATGGAAAGTAGTAACATGATACACTACTCTAATGCAAGTAGTAGAGAGAAGGAATAGGCAATATCGGGTTGATCAAGGGCGGGCTTGCCTGTTTGCTCTCGCAAGGAGGGGTCGTCAACACCGTAGTCAAACTGGGGGTCGCCGGCAGTCTCGGGGTCTACCGAAAATAAGTAACAGAGGGGTAACACAATAAATAATAGAGCAATCAAAAGCATCACAAAGCAAGACATGGAAATACGCAGCACTAGGGGTGACCTAATGCAATGCTAGGCGATATAGGTGAAGGGGTAAAACATCCGGGAATGTTTTCCCGAAGTTTCTCGTTTTCGGACAAACGAACCGCAGGGGGATGGTTGCAGGTTTGCTATGCTAGGGACATGCGGCGGACGAACAGACTACATATTTGGATTCGTCTCGTCGTTCTGAGCAACTTTCATGTACAAAGTATTTTCATCCGAGTTACGAATTATTTTATATTAATATTCAAAGTTTTATACATATTCTGAAATTATTTTAATTCGAATTAAAAGCAGAAAATACTATTGTCACCTATTGCTACTCTAGCCAAAGTGTATGATAGTGGGGTCGGTGGGTTGGGTTGACCCAGTCAAAGGTTGATTGATCAAAAAACGAATAGTGTTGAGGGCCACATGTCATTGACATAGACATTTTTTTTAAAAAAATTGCTTTTCTCTTAACTATAAGTGGGTCCACATGTCATTGGCACTAGTTGTATGTAGGGATTTATTTAGACTGTTAATTAAGTGGGACCCTTATGTCATCTGTACATAGACTAAGTTTTGCCACTAATTGATCCCTTAATCTAATCTACCTCTAATCTAAATAGGTCGTCCATCCTGGGCAGTAGCAAGCTGATGCATGGCTAGACACACGCATGCACTGGAGTGCATGCCGGCCCAGCATGTAGTAGTAGAAAGTAGCCGCAGCGGGCAATAGTAGTGGCAAGCCATAGTAGGCACGCTGCCTCGTGCGCACGCGCAAGGCGCGGCCAAGGCCAGGCCGGCGCGCGGGCTGGGCGCGGTCGTGGCCAGCAGTAGCGCACAACAAGAAGCCCTAGCGGCAGAAATAGAGCAGTAGTGTTGTATTCCTTCCATCCAAAAAAGCTTGTCCCTCAAGCCGCGCTAGCACCAAGTTAGTGCTAGATACATCCATTTGAGAGAAAAGTTTGGGACAAGCTTTTTTGGACGGAGGGAGTAGCAGCAACAGAAGGTAGCAGTAGCAGCATGAGAGCAGCAGAGAAGCCGCGGACAGAGAGCAATGGCAATAGGCACGCATGTACGCATTGCGCGGGAGCTTGTACGAGCTCGGGGATGGTGGCTATGGCAACGAATCGAGGGGGAAAGCAGGTGGAATGAGGAAGGAGCTCACAGTGAGCCTGTAGGTGTGCATAGCGGGCTCGGGGGAGGCTCGGAGGCGACGAGTTCCAGCAATGGCGTCGGCCGTGCAGAGAAGGGGAACGACTCGATCTGATCAAAGCATAGGCACTCGGCTCGCGTTCTTCAACGTAGAGGAAGCAGCGGTGGCGGGAGGAGCTCCTGGTGCAGTCGTAGGCAACGGGAAGGACAGTGGCCACGGGATCGACGAGGGCCATGGCTATGACAGCATTGGGCACGTCCAGAACGGGATGAGGGATCGAGGGAAGGGGCGGGTGGAGGCTAGGGCTTGTAGGGGGTCAATGGCGACGAATTTATAGGCGGGGGCAGGGGGCAGATGGCCGCCACGCACAACCATCTCAGGCGGATGGCCGCCACGACGCCACTGCCTCCTGTAGCGAGAGGTGGGAGGCAAGTGGGGGCTTGGCCTGGGCCGTTTTGCTAGATGGGCCGTTGTAACACCCCGGGCACACCCGCCGGTGGTCGTTACTCCTGGCGGGATCTAGACTGGCCCCATAGATCAATACTAGTCTTTTCTGCGCACTTTGTCCTCACTCGTGCGCACCTGGGAGCAAATTCTCGGTCGGTCACCCATCCTGAAAGTACTCAAAGCTGAGCACGCTTAACTTTGGAGTTCTGTCAGAATGGGCTCGCGGAAAAGAAGGAATTCCATATTGATATGAGTAGTCTATCATCCCTAATAAGCCAGGCCATCACGTATACCCCCACTCAGAGGAACCGACGTCCTCGTCGGGCCACATGAACGTTCCCTCTCGGCACATACGTCTGTGCTTCCAGTACGGTACATGTGCCATGCCGTGTGCCACGACGGGTCACAAACGTAATGAACATGACCGCACACCTATCCGCAAACATCCGTGTAACCGCGAGGGTCGGCTCTAATACCAACTTGTAACGCCCCGGACACACCCGTCGGTGGTCGTTACTCTTGGCGGGATCTAGACTGGCCCCATAGATCAATACTAGTCTTTTCTGCCACTTTGTCCTCACTCGTGCGCACCCGGGAGCAACTTCCCGGTCGGTCACCCATCCTGAAACTACTCCAAGCTGAGCACACTTAACTTTGGAGTTCTATCAGAATAGGCTCCCGGAAAAGAAGGAATTCCTTATTGATATGAGTAGTCTATCATCCCTAATAAGCCAGGCCATCACAGCCATGAGGGCCAGTAGATTAGGTTTCTTTTCTCTTTTACTAGAAATTTTCCATTTACCTTTTTGTTTATTTACTAGTAAACATGCCCGTGCGTTGCAACGGGAAAACACAATGTCTAAGGTGTGAAAACAAATATGATAAAGGCAGAAGAACCCTCGATAATTCTCGAGCAGAATCTTGGCAAGCCTATCTTTCAACAGAGCATTGACTTGAGATTTCCTTGTGGTTCGCTGTGGAATCAAAGTAACTATATTGAAAACTTCATAAGTTGTAAAAAGCAACTGTAGTCGTGAGTAGCTAATCCGGGCCCTCAAACATCCGCGGACGCGTCCGGACTCGTCCGTGAACCATGATCAGTCACCTCTCATTTTGATCTATCCGCCATTGTCTCCCTCATATACCAACCCTCATATCGAGGCAATTCATGCAACGTAAAGTATAAACCTATGTAGATCAACAAACAGACATAATTCGGACATAGTTCACATCATAACACTCGTCAAACAACTAAAAGAACAATTGTTCATCACCAGACAATTCTTAAACATGAAAAACCAAGATCAAACGGACAAACAGAGAAAGGCAGAGGAAATCAGCATATCCTCACCGTCCCATTCCCCTTCTAGTCACCGGTGCGGCTGTACTCCTTCGTGTAGGCGTCGGCGGCCGGAGTCATCGAAGGAGGAGATGTGGCAGGTCATCCTCCTTTCCATTTATTGGTAGTTGGAGCACAGTCCTGCTCCTTGGCCACCTCGTCAGCCTTTGCCTTTGTTGCCACCTCTGTCGTCTCATGCTCCGACTACTCGATGGTGAGTCAGAGCGCTTTGGTATTTTTGCGGCCGAGCCATCGCGCCTTCGTCTCTGCCGTCATGAGGGTTTGTTAGAGAACCGTCGCGAGAAGTGTATCCTTCGGAACCACCCAGCGCGCAGCTGGTGCCTCCCCCGCCACTGCACTCTCCCGCTGTCGCTCACGGCGTGCGGCCCCCGCCTTGGATATGGGTGTCCTAGTACGACTCAGTGCCGGTCCAGGCATGTGTACCCCATGATGGTCGGGGACGCCCTCCGGAGATGGTAGAGCAAGCGGAGAGGGGTGTGGGGGACAACCCGGATGTCCACATCTCGTTTGCGGAGCTCGGCTGGTGTCGGTGGGAATGACACCTATGGGATCACAAGAATCCCTACTGTGGTTAGCAGGGCGTGGGGTCATGAGAAGAGCGGATCTAACAGGTAGCACACCGTTCGTTTATCCAGGTTCGGGCCACAAGGATGCGTAAAACCCTACTCCTGCTTTGGTGGATTGTATATCTGTGTTCTTGAGCTAGCTATGGGGCGTGAGGAGCTCCAAAAAGCCGAATCCTTCTCCTGGTCGCCTCGGGCCTCCTTTTATAGAAAAAGGGGTTGCCACAGTGGCACACAGGAGGTGGAAAGGGTACAGTGATGCGAGGTTATCCCTCGCATTACATGACAAGGCGCATTTAATGCGTCTTGCTTAGGTGTCCTTGCTTTATCGGGGACGGGGGAGAGATCTGTCTCGTCCGTTGCCGCTCCTTCTTGTGTCGACACACGCCCAGGCTAGCGACGCCTGCGATGCCACATAGGTAGGTAGGTAGCTGAGGTGGCACAGTGGTGGGTCTTCACGAAGATCTGCATGCCGCCACGCAGGTGCCTACCCAGCTGGTTGGGTCGGCAACTGCATGCATGCGGTGGTGGAGGTTTAGTCGGCGTGGGCCTGATGGTGGCCCTGCAGGTGTCCTCAGTAAGGGCCTTGCCGGGGCCCCGCCAAGGGTCTTGTCGAGGTGCCTGCTATCATCCCCGGCAAGGTGCTTGCCGGGGGACTTGTGGTCTTCCTCGGCTGGGATCCCGCCAAGGGTTGTCGTCTCTTTTGTGCATATCTGATCTTGAATGTCTTCACAAAGATCTCCATGCCACCACGGGGATGTTTCCCGAAACCTTGCCCCATGGGGCAGTGGACTCAAGGGTTATTTGCTCCGTAGGTGTGGGGTGAGTTGCCGCGGCAAGGGTCTTGCCGGGGTTGCTAGAACAGTCTCCCAGCAAGGATCTTCCCGGGGGGTCCGCTTCGTCCCCTTTGCTCTTCGTGGTCTTCGCCTTGGTGTCGTTCTAGTTCTCTTGAGCTTCGGTCTTACCCTGGCTCACCTCCCTTGCCTTGCTTGGTGTGGCGGTGCCCGTGGCTCAGACTACCCGTGCACAGTTATAGGGGTACAAAAAGTGTATCCCTCTTTTTGTACACCGACAGGAGCCCTCGGGCCTGGGCCACACATAAGCGCAACGCATTGTTGCGCTAGGCCCATAAACGGTGCACGGGTAAGCGGGGCGGTTTTCACCGCGGTAAGATTCTTCGCGTGCTGCGCTTCCCATGATTCCCGTGCGTGGTGCGGCATGGGGAGGCGCGTGTGACGTGGGCGGCATGCGTGGGGTTGGTTCCCGTAGGCATGCGTCACATCGTAGTAAAGGGGCGGTTTGCGCCTTCCCAATAAATGGAGGGAGGCATGGAGGCGCGGCTAGCGTGGCCCATTTATTGAATGGGGTTGAGGCGCGGTCTTCAAGGCATCCACTCCCCATGATCACGGGTTGGGAAACCGGGCCGTCGCTGGTTGGGGCAGCGGGTCGGTCATGGCTCCCGGCGCCTTCTGCATCTTGATTGGCCGAGCAGGGCGGCCGAGCCCCAACCCCGATCCTTTATAAAGAGTGGGAGGGGGGATGGCGTCCCGCATTCTTTCATCTTCTTCTTCCTTCAGCTTCAGCTCCTCCCTTCCATCCGTCATGGAGAGAGGGAATCCCGGTCCTTCAACAGTGGTGGCGAGGGTCGCCGCTCGACAACGCGTCCATCCTTCTCTTGCGCCTGCGGTGGCAGAGCCAGCCGCAATGGGAAGGGGGAGGGGCGAGGCCGTGGGCAAGGCCAGGGCGCTCGGGGAAGAGGACAACGGGGGGGCGCGCCGGCCTCGCCTCCGCCAGCAGCTCCTCCTCCAATGGAGGGCCATGTTGGGGATGACCCTTGTGAGTTCTTCGTTAGCCTGCGCCGGCCGCCACGCCGTCGCCTTCGTCTCCCGACTCCATTTGCGTGGGAGATGGAGCTGGATCCACCGGAGTCGTTGCGGCTGCACATGAGGGCTGCGGGATCAGTGGCACGCGGGTCCGCGTCGACTTCCCCGCCCCTCACGTGATGTATCTTTGTCGGGGATGGAAAAAGTTTGCTCATATCCTCCGCTTGATGGAGGGGCTCACTCTCCATTTTAAGCTAATGGAGGGTGGCCTTCTCTCCGTCAAGGTCTTCGGGTGCTTTGGGACCCGCGCAAGGTACTGCGTGGAGAGCTCTTCCGATAGTGAAGACTCCTCCACGGGCAGCAGGATGACGGGTCCGATTAGGTGTCGGGTGCCGCTCCGTGCGGCACTGGTGACCCCATCATCCGTGTCGCCGGTTCCTTGAACTTCTTGGGGTCATCTCCTTGGGCGGCAGGCGTTGGGAGGCTGCGGAAGAGGAAGAGGGCGGGCGGCAAGGCCGTCAAGTCGGAGTACGCGGGCATCGACGCCTTCGATGCGTGCTGACGTCATGCCGCCTTGTCTTCGAGCTCTGCTTCCGGCGCTGCCATCACCATCCAGCCTTTGGACGGCCACCAAGATGTTCTCTTGGTGTCTTCTGCCACCCGTAGCTCGCCTAGGTGCTCCTTTTGTCCCTTTCGCCTCCTTGACCTGCCTCCTAAGGAGAGGGACAAGAAAGGGATTACGGACACCTTATCTCTTTTTAGTTTGTAAGCCTTCGGGCCTTTGTTGAATTTAAAACTTGTAATCCCATCATTCATGTTTTTCATTCCCTTTGGACTGTACCTGATTGGAATGTTTTTAATGAAAAAGGGATGCTTGCCGGGTCATTTGTTTGCGGGTGGAACCCACGATAAGGAGTAAATCCTTGATATCTTCAAGATAAACATTTCCTTGCCCGGCAACAGGCCTTGCCGTCTCCCCACTTCGCTCGACCTTCCTCACCCCTTTGGCAGAGGCAGGGATGAGGCGGGTTCAGGCTCCTTGTTTCATCCTTTCGCTGCCGCGACTATGACCAAACTTGGCCCCAGGAACGAGCCCTAGGGCCTAGACTTATGGGAGCACAGTAGCATAGGGGAAAATGAGGTTTCACATACCTTAGTCCATAATGGAATGCATGATAAGGGATGAAGAACTTATCTGAAGATGCAGTCCCCGGCGACCCTGGTTCGCCGTGGGTGAATCTTTGCTCTTGCAGCCCCCGGCAATACTGGCTTGCCGGGGGCTAGATGCTGGTCTGTTCCTCTTTTTTTTCCTCCTCAAGTGGTTCGGCACGGATATCTGTGTGTCCTGTGAACCAAAGAAGACAAAATAAAGACAAAGAGACGCACACTCGACCTCTAAGCTAGTGGTTAGTCGCCGCTAAGCACTATCAACCCTAACCAAGGACGAGACTCGACCTAGCATGCATGCTATAACTCAGGGCGCCAGCGCTTCATTTACTTATGCTCAGGGTCTGCGCCTGGCTTTGTACAAAGGGTTACATGCGTCATCGGCAATGCTCGTACAAAAGGTGGCTTGCCGGGGTGCCCGGCAAGCCGCGCCTCACGGGTAAAACATGCGAAGATGTTCAATGTTCCAGGAGTTACTCACCGAAATGGCATCTTCAGTCTCCAGGCGGATTGCGCCAGGCCTGGTGACTCGTATTACCCGATAAGGGCCTTCCCACTTTGGCGTCAACTTGTTGGAATTCTTGGCCGATTGAACGCGCCGAAGAAAAAGGTCGCCTTCCTCAAAGCTTCGGGCATGAACCTTGCGGCTATGGTAGCGGCGCAAGGCTTGCTAGTAGCGCGCTGCTCTCACAGCCGCCCGAAGACGATCTTCCTCAAGGAGCGTTGCGTCATCTTGGCGCAGTTGCTCTTGCTCAAGCTCATCATAAGCGAGTACTCGAGGTGACCCGTATATGAGTTCAGTGGGGAGAACTACTTCCGCCCCGTATACCAGGGCAAAGGGTGTCTGGCCGGTGGCTTGATTTGGTGTCATTCTGATTGACCAAAGAACCCCCGGCAATTCATCAATCCAGCGCCTTCCACTCTTGCGCAACCTGTCAAAGGTCTTTGTCCTTAAGCCTCCCAGTACTTCAGCGTTTGCCCTATCAACTTGATCATTGCTTCGTGGGTGAGCAATGGAAGCGAAACAGACTTTGCTGCTGAGGTCTTGGGTATATTGCATGAAGGTGCGGCTTGTGAACTGTGTACGGTTGTCGGTGATGACCCTGTTGGGTACACCAAAACGGCACACTAGTCCCTTGAAGAATTTGACGGTTGATTGTGCTGTGACCTTCCTCACTGCTTCCACTTCTGGCCACTTTGTGAACTTGTCGATTGCAACGTACAGGTACTCAAAGCCCCGACAGCGTGGGGGAAAGGGCCCAGTATGTCGAGCCCCCATACCGAGAAAGGCCAGGAGAGAGGAATGGTTTGAAGGGCTTGAGCTGGCTGATGAAGCTTCTTTGAATGGAACTGACACGCTTCACACCTGGTGACTAGTGTCGTCGCATCCTGGAGGGCAGTGCGACAGAAGAAGCCTTGCCGAAATGCCTTGCCGGCAAGGGCTGTTGACCCTATGTGGGATCCGCATATCCCTCCATGTATCTCTGCCAACAGCCCCAGTCCTTCCTCTTGAGGGATACACTTCAATTTCACACCGTTCGACCTCTTTCTATACAGGACATCATCGACGAACTGGTACATAGCAGATCGACGGGCTAATTTTTCCACTTGTTCTTGCTCTTCAGGAAGTTCCCCAGTTTGGAGGAATTGGACGGTATGATGTGCCCATGCTGGAGCCTGGGGCTCAACGGCGAGGACTAAAGGCGTTTCCTCTGCTACAGGAGCGGCTATCTCGACGGCAAGAGCTTGATGCTCCGCCAGAGCTAGCCGTCCCGTGGCGGGCTTAGTATCTCCGGCAACATCCTTGCCGGCGGCTCCGGGGAGCTCGATGGGAAAGTACTTGCCGGGCCTTGATTTCCTTCTCTTGTTTTGCTCTATTGATGGATCAACGGATGGCTGAGTTAGCTGCAGCACAAAGGTACCTGATTCCACAGGTAGCTTGAGGGCAACGCGTTTTGACAGGTAATCGGCGATATCATTCTCCACTCGGGGAACGTATTCTGCCTGTATACCGTCAAAACGCTCTTCCAGCTTTCTCACTTCATCGACGTAGGCCTTCATCAACGGGCTCTGGTAATCCTTGTTGACTTGCTTGACAACAAGTTGTGAGTCACCTCTGACGATGAGTTTCTTGATTCCGAGGTCCACCGCGATCCTAAGACCGGCAAGCAGCCCTTCGTACTCAGCCGTATTGTTTGTTGACACCTCCTTGGGGAAGTGCATCTGGATCACGTACTTGAGGTGCTCTCCGGTGGGCGCGACAAGCAGTACGCCAGCCCCGACGCCCTGTAAGGAGAAAGCTCCATCAAAGTACATGATCCAGTCGCAACTTGCCTCCTTGCCGGGGAGAGCAGTCTCTTGGGTTTCTTCGTCAGGCGTCGCGGTCCATTCTGCAACGAACTGCGCCAAGACTCGGCTTTGAATCGTCGAGGTACTCTCAAACTTGAGGCCAAAGCTAGACAGTTCGAGTGCCCACTCTACGATCCTTCCCGTTGCGTCTGGATTGTGCAATATCCGTTCCAGAGGGAAGCGAGTGACGACAGTGATTTCGTGCGCCTGGAAGTAGTGACGCAGCTTCCTCGAGGCCATAAGAAGGCCGAAGAGCAGTTTCTGCACACCGGAGTACCTTGATCTAGCCCCGTGCAGAAGGGAGCTAACAAAGTAGACCGGGTGCTGCATCATATTCTTCCTTGGTGGCACTCCAACCGCCTGCGTCGTCTCGGCATCGGTGGCATCAGGCTCCGTTGCTGCTATTACCTCATCATCAATTTCTCTCTGCGCCACTAGTGCGGCGCTGACCACCTGGTTCGTTGCCGCCAGGTACAGCAGCAACAGTTCCTGTGTCCTAGGCGCAACTAGTATTGGCGTGGAGGAGAGGTACCTCTTCAAATCTTGCAATGTTGCTTCAGCTTCTGGCGTCCACTCCATCGGGCCCGCCTTTTTTCAAAATCTTGAAAAAGGGAAGGGCGCGCTCGGCGGACTTGTAAATGAACCTGCTCATGGCGGCAATGCAACCAGCAAACCGACGCACATCCTTGACTCGCTTGGGCGCTTCAATCTGCTCTATAGCTTTGATCTTGTCCGTATTGGCCTCTATCCCATGCCGTTGCACAAAGAACCCGAGAAGCTTGCCAGACGGGATGCCGAAGACGCACTTCTCAGGGTTCAGCTTGAGATTGATCTTGTGTAGGTTTGCAAATGTTTCTTGTAAATCTGATATGAGGGTTGCCCTATCCTTGGTTTTGACCACTATATCATCCATATAAGGTTCCATATTTCTACGGAGCTCGGGTTCAAAACCAATCTGGACCGCCCTTGCAAACGTTGAACCAACACTCTTCAACCCGAAAGGCATCCGTATAAAGGAATACGTACCACATGGGGTGATGAATGTCGTTTACTCTTCATCTTCCCTTGTCATGAAGATCTGGTGGTAGCCGGAGTAGGCATCAAGGAATGACAACAGATCACACCCAGCTGTGGAGTAAACAATCTGGTCGATGCACGGCAATGGGAAGGGGTCTTTGGGACAAGCCTTATTAATATCTGTGTAATCAATACACAACCTCCACTTCCCATTTGCCTTGCGCACTACCACCGGATTGGCCAACCACGTTGGATGGAGCACTCCTCTTACCAAACCCGCTGCTTCCAGTTTCCGGATCTCCAACCTTCTGCTTGACGGGCCGCGCATGAGGACAGACAGCAAGGTGGTGCTCAATCACATTCATGGGAACGCCGGGGATGTCGGATGCTTGCCATGCAAACACATCGACATTCGCCCACAGGAAGGTAACGAGCGCGCCTTCCTATTTGTCGTCAAGGGTCGAGCTTATGGTAAAAGATCCTCCCGTGTCGTCCTCCTTGACAGAAACCTTCTTGGTTCCCGGCAGTGTGGCCCTGGACTTCTTATTTCTGTCGGCGGAGCTCTCTGGCACGTCCTCGACGGGAGCGCTACACTCCGAAGAGGTGCGCTTGCCGGAGTGGGTGCCTAAGGTCTCACCGGTCTTCTTCTTTCGCCTTCCCGGGGCTCCAGCGGCAGGAGCAAGCGCCTTAGCAGTGGCGGCTGCTGCAACTGCTTGTTGGTAGAGTTGGTCAGCGCAAATTAGCGCATCCTTCTTGTCTGATGGGACGGTGATGATCGTCACAGTCCCCGGCATCTTCAGGGTGTTGTAGGCGTAATGTGACGCCGCCATGAACTTGGCCAGCGCTGGGCGGCCAAGGATCCCGTTGTAAGGCAAGGGGATCTTCGCAACGTCGAACACAATCCTTTCTGTCCTGTAGTTCAGATCACTCCCAAAAGTCACGGGCAACGTGACCTTTCCCTTTGGTTGACTTCTTCCCGGGTTGACCCCCTGAAACGTGCCCGTCTCTTCGAGGTCTTCATCAGGAATCTGCAATTTCTCGATCACGGCAAGCGAGATTAAGTTCAGACCGGCTCCGCCATCGACTAGCATCTTTGTCACCTTGAGGTTGCGTATTGTTGGTGAAACCAACAATGGCAAGCACCCGACTGCAGTAGTGCGATTAGGGTGATCCTCAGTGTCAAAAATGATAGGTGTGCTGGACCACTTCAGCGGCCTTCGGGCATCAAACGACGGATCCACCGCTGTAATCCCACGTGCCCACTGTTTAAGCTGGCGGTGAGAGGTATGAAGCAAGGCGCCGCCGTCGACGCACATGGCCTCTGTAGCTTTCTGAAATTCTTGGTCACCAGACTCATCGTCCTCTTCGTGATCATCATCTTCTGCCTTTTTGTCACGGCCCCGAGCGGGCCTCTCCTGCTGTTTATCTTTGCCGCGACGGCCCGCCTGGCCGTCACGCTTCTTGCCGGGCCCCTCAGCACCGCCTTGGCCTTTCTCCTTGTCCCGCCTCTCATATTCAGCCCTCTGCTTCTCAGCAAGGAGCTCAACCTATCAGCAGTTCTGGAGATCATGGCCTTTGGTGCGATGGATCTTGCAGTATGGCTTGTCAGAGTTTCCTGGCTTCTCGGCAACCGCCAAGGCCCGGCAGGCGACACATCCGGCAATTTCCTTGCCGGGGTCATCTGCCTTGGTTTTCTTGGTGGAGCCGGCGTCGTCAGATCCCTCGACGGCAAGCACAGCTTTACCTTTGCGCTTCCTATTGCGGCGCCGGCCTTTCTTCGCCGGGGCGGCAGTATCCTCATCTGAGGAGTCGGTTTCCACGCCGGCATCTTCGCCGGGGTACTTCCTTCCCTCTTCAGCTCGGGCACATATGTCAGCAAGAACATAGAGTTCAGCCACATCCTTCACCTTGTTCATTGCCAGTTCTTCGCGCATCTTGCGGTTACGCACGTTTTGATGGAACGCGCTGATGATGGCGGCAGGGTGAACATCAGGGATATTGTACTATACCCGGCTGAACCTCTGTATATACTTGCGCAGACTCTCGCCTCCCTTCTGGGAATGACATGTAGGTCGCTTGCTTGGCCATGGGCTTGCTGACCTCCAGTAAAGGCGCCCACAAACTCATGGCACAAATCCGACCAGGAGGAAATGGAGTCTACCGGCAAGTGCATCAACCATGACATGGCGTTGGGTTTAAGAGCCAATGGAAAGTAATTCGCAAGCACCTTATCGTCGCGGGCTCTGGCGGCTTGCATCGCGATGGTGTAGATGCTGAGGAACTCAGACGGGTGAGTCTTGTCGTTGTACTTTTCGCCAACATCAGGTTTGAAGGTGCGGTGAGTGGGCCACTAGAACTGCCGCAGCTCACGGGTAAAAGCCGGATAGCCTACCTCATAAGGTAGGCCTCCAGGGCTCTCCGGGGTCGGGTGGTTCACAGCGGGCCCTGCTCGTCTGTCTGACTGGTGGCGCGCTCCACGCCGGCGCTCGATAGTGGTTCGAGCGTCTTCATGGGCTCGTTCCCGAAGAACTTGGCGCTGGTCACGGTGGGTCCATGGGTCAGACGATGCTATGGAGATGGCGTCGCCCGCGACGTCATGACGAGCCGGCGTCCGTGGTACTGGATGGGGAAGAGGTGAATGCACCGTGGTCGCGGCGCCGCCGGCTTTTCCACCACTGGTCCACGGGACTCCATCGGAGCGTCGACCCGGGGGCCCCAGCAGACATGGTTCGTCTTTGTTGGCCACCGCAACAAGGCTTCGGATAGTGGCTCTCCATTCGTCGAGTTTCCCCGTAGTGGGAGGAAAGTCGAGGAGCAACTGCGCGCGTGCCAGGGCCTCTGCTGGCGTCGGTGACAGCGAAACCAGCACGGATCGCGACGCGCTTCGACTTCTGACCATGTCAGAAGGAGCTCTATCATGACCCCGCGGTCGCATGCCGTTTTCACCAGCGCCTCGGCGAGTGGGCAGTTCTTCTACGTCCCGGGAGTGGCGCTCGGGGCTCTTCCCGCGGGGACGCCCGGGATCCTCGGCGTGAAGACGCCGTTCGTCGCGCGCTGCCTGGGAGGAGCGCGTTGTTGACGCTGGCGTGGGAGTCTTGGAGGCCCTTGCATCGCCTTCGGGCGGGGCGGCGATGACCTTGGAAGGCCCTGCTCCACCCGCGAAGGACTTGGCTCCGCCTTTAGATTTGGCGACGTGTGGCCCGTTACCAGGCGCACAAACATCGCCGCCTCCCAAACTCCGGCTGCTGGGATGGTGTTGGTGTTCGCGAGCAGCACCCCGGGTCCTCTCTGCGACTGGCCAACCACCACTGTCGTCTTCGTCTTGGGCGCCATGATGATGAAGAAGCACCGAACTAACTGCTAAAGCCGATTCTCACAACTGCGCCCCCCACCTGGCGCGCCAAAGATGTCGGTGGGAACGACACCTATGGGATCACAGGAATCCCTACTGTGGTTGGCAGGGCGCGGGGTCGTGAGAAGAGCGGATCTAACAGGTAGCACACGGTTCGTTTATCCAGGTTCGGGCCGCGAGGATGCGTAAAACCCTACTCCTGCTTTGGTAGATTGTATATATGTGTTCTTGAGCTAGCTATGGGGCGTGAGGAGCTCCAATAAGCCGAATCCTTCTCCTGGTCGCCTCGGGTCTCCTTTTATAGAAAAAGGGGTTGCCGCGGTGGCACACAGGAGGTGGAAAGGGTACAGTGATGCGAGGTTATCCCTCGCATTACATGACAAGGCGCATTTAATGCTTCTTGCTTAGGTGTCCTTGCTTTATCGGGGACGGGGGACAGATCTGTCTCGTCCGTCGCCGCTCCTTCTTGTGCCAACACGCGCCCTGGCCAGCGACGCCTGCGATGCCACGTAGGTAGGCAGGCAGCTGAGGTGGCGCAGTGGTGGGTCTTCGCGAAGATCTGCATGCCGCCACGCAGGTGCTTGCCCAGCTGGTTGGGTCGGCAGCTACATGCATGCGGTGGTGGAGGTTTAGTCGGCGTGGGCCTGATGGTGGCCCTGCAGGTGTCCTCGGTAAGGGCCTTGCCGGGGCCCCGGCAAGGGTCTTGTCGAGGCGCCTTCTGTCATCCCCGGCAAGGCGCTTGCCGGGGGCCTTGTGGTCTTCCTCGGCTAGGATCCCGCCAAGGGTTGTCGTCTCTTTAGTGCATATCTGATCTTGAATGTCTTCACAAAGATCTGCATGCCACCACGCGCATGTTTCCCGAATCCTTGCCCCATGGGGCAGTGGACTCAAGGGTTATTTGCTCCGTAGGTGTGGGGCGAGTTGCCGCGGCAAGGGTCTTGCCGGGGTTGCTAGAACTGTCTCCCAGCAAGGATCTTGCCGGGGGGGGGGGTCCGGTTCGTCCCCTTTGCTCTTCGTGGTCTTGGCCTTGGCGTCGTTCTAGTTCTCTTGAGCTTCGGTCTTACCCTGGCTCACCTCCCTTGCCTTGCTTGGTGTGGTGGTGCACGTGGCTCAGACTGCCCGTGCACAGTTATAGGGATACAAAAAGTGCACCCCTCTTTTTGTACACTGATAGCTGGTTCACATTCTTTTGACCCGTCACTTACCGGGACATTCGCCCGGTTAGATTTAGGAGCCCGGCTGTAGATGCTCTAATTTGATCAAGCCATAAGAACCCTTCGGGCATTCTCACTCCGAATCTTCACATGCCTATCTTCCAACGGTGTTGTCTGCACCATTAGATTTCCTCGTCCTTCGCTACGGAATCAAAATAATTATAGTGAGAACTACATAATTCGTACAGAAAGACTATTTCAATATCTTTGAAACTAAACTATTGTGGTACATGACGAAAGAATCAAATGCGAGCACAAAATATCGTAGACCCAGAAAGGGAACCTGATAATAATGATGTTCCCAGTATAGATTAGACCATCTCACCAAGTACACAGTGTGTTCTCTCTCTAGATGCAGGTGAGACAAATGTTCACGTTCATAGATTTCAATTCATGTATACAAAGTTGTGTTATGCATTTTGGCTGGACTGAAAGAGGGATCACAATTCTGTTATATGCATTGCCATTTTTGAGTTGTGGAATCATGCACGCACCTTCTTCCAAACAAAAGTAGTACTCAAGGTCTGAATTCAATTTCAAAGAACAAATCACATGCTGAAGTACATCTTTACACCCAAACTGGACAGGTTCCAGTTGTGGAATTCAGAAGGTTACACACAAACAAACACAAACCAACATGTACACCACTGCCCAGGAGTCACTCCATCACATCAAGTGCCACACACCCACCATAAAAAAGGGAAGCACCATACATTCAATATCTTTACCCCAAAACCAAAATTTCATCATGTGAAGTACATTTCCATCGTCTACTTTGTAAAAGAGGATTGGCCATTATCATATGGTTCACCAAAAGAAAATCTGAAGGACCATAACTGACCTGTACGAAGTGCTTAAAACGAAGTAATTAATGCTTTCAATATAATTGAAACTATACACAACTACATATAGTTCTTAATCCATGCTATACTGTCTTCTGTAGGTGGATGAGAATGACGCTCCTGGTCCGTACGAAACAACACACCAAAAAGTTCATGTTTGAGTAAAACAACTACTGGCACAAATCATGCTATGAAATTACATTATCCATGAATTCTAAATTATCACCTTTTGTACAACGGAGTCATGACCAACAGCAGAACCTATAGAAAACCTGAATAATTAACTTGAAAATACATCCAGATTTTGAGTAATATAAACCCTAGGACCTTACTATTATTGCAGACCCTGGAGGCCTAGATAGCACGCCGTCCTCTAGCATTTAGAGTGCACTCAGATGCGAGAATAATTCTAGCAGTTACATGACAATTTAGTTACTTGGATAAAAGGAAGATCATCGAACCTGAATTAAATGACGAAGATATAAACTCTGGAAGATCATAACAAAAATTTAAATTAATTAGCAGTACCATAGTTGCAATCAGTCTCGTTATCAAGAGAATACACTAATGACGACACTACTAACAATTTTTTCAGATAGTGGTAGAGGTCGGACCAAGGGTTTTCACCCAGAACCAAAGGTGGGGGCATAATCCATGGTGAAGCCTCCAAGGAGGAGACCGATGCGTGCGAATAGCACATGATGAACAAATTGCAGCATAAAGCAAATAAATCATATGATGAACTTTTTTGGAAGAAAAAAAATACATAATCAATCACACCATGTTGGTGCGTCAGTCAATGTTATCTTTTTTATCCTTTGTTCGCCTGTTTCCTAGCCTTTGTTTGTTGTGTTCCTGAGCACCATGTGTATTGGTTTGTTTTATCTATATAAAGCGGGAAGAAAGCTTATTTCCTAAATATTTCTAGTCCTGCTAATGTTTCACCTGAGATTAATCATACAAATTCATGTACTTTTTGTGTGTTGCGATACTGTGGTTAGGTTTTTCATGAGGATGGTTCACTGGTGGATCTTGACTTGTGGTTCTTGTGCAAGTCATATTTTGATTCTGTATGGCTAACTGCTAATCTTTACTTTGCTCTAGTAGCAAACCGCACTGCACACCTCCATTCATATATTTTACTGGGACAGTTTTTTTGCTGAGATAGTTTACCTCATGTTAGAGTCATCGAGAACACTGTGAGATTTTATCGTCGTTTATAGAAAAACAGAAGATAACTTTTGTTCCTGGTTGACTAATGCAAATTAGTACATCATAAAAAATCATAAAGCTCACACTATGATGTTTGTATCTATGATAAAAGCTCAAAGGTGTGTACCCATCTGTGGATTAGATATGGCTACATCAAGCATTGACAATATAAAATATTATCTAACAGCAGAATCAAGGAACAAACTATAAGCCTCAATCGGCTGCAATTTGCCACTTAACAATACTACAGTTTCCTGCAACTGATTACACAAATCAAAGTCATTCAGTTGTTGCATTTTTCAGATTTCCATATCTGTAAGGTTATATGTACTTTAAAATTTCAAACCTGCAAGGCTAATCTGTATTCATTGGTGCACTCCTTGTTCTGGAGTGTAGAAAAGAGTCACTGTGCATTAACTCTATTTTGTAAAATATATATTCTATTAATTAAACATATTCTCTTTATTCTCTTTGAGCATGCATGAGAAGCATAGGATACACCTTGATTAATGATTCAGAATCAGTTCATAATAACACAAATCTGAAAAATAATAAATTTTGATACGTTCAGTGGGCTACTACGACAGTATGGTTAAAGAATGTGCATACCACAAAAGTAGAAAATGTATAGCCCATATGTTACTGTTTAGCCATGCACGAGGTCGGAAATAATTGCATGTCTATCAATTTCAGTGTTTGTTTCGACAGGACACCTGTATGCAGCACTGTTTAGCAAGTCAACATATGCGTCAACAATTATATACACCAAACAGGACATCCTTCTAGCTAACTGAAACAATAATCATGAAATATAAAAAGGAAAATACTAACTATAAGCATGTATACTGAGGATGAGCTGCTACCCCCCCCCCCCCCCCCCCGCTCCCGCGTCGTCCCCCTTGGGCGACTCGGGGGCGACTAGGGTTTCCCCCCGGCGCCGCCACCCCCTCCAGCCCCCCTCCCCTTGCCGCCACCAGAGGTACGCCGCCTAGGAGGCTGCCGATGAAGGTGGCGGCGAGGCTCCCCGTCGCTTCGTCCCTCAGCGAAGGACCCTGGACGCCGGGGCGGCGGCCCCGGACGGCGAGGCGGCGCCACCTTCGCGGCAGGTGGCGGGCGCGGGATGCGGCGGACGGCTTCCTCGGCAGCTCGGGCAGCGAGGAGCCGGCAGGAGGTGGTCGTGGCGTGGGCTTCTTCCATTCCAGATCTGAAGGTCGTGCTTCTCTCCTGCTCTGCTCCACTCCCCCCTCTAGCGGTGTCCGATTTGTGGCTTTGGCTATCAGATCCGGTGCCGGCGGGGTGATGGTGGTATAGGACTGCGTCTGGGGTAACCCCTTGGCCGGTTCTCCGACCACAGCGGCGACGGCGCGTGCGCGCGTCGTTTTCTCCTCGAGGCGCCGCTGAGGACTTGTTCTTGCCACCCCCGTCCCAGATCCCGGGTGAAAGCCCAAAACCCGTCCTAGGTTGGGCGGCGGCGGCGCCCTGCGCGTCGTTCTCTTCTTGAAGATGCTGCCTGGGGCTCTCTGGTTCTTCGGGAGAGTGGTTGTGAGGTTGGAGAGCGCTCGTCGGCGGCGAGCCCAAGGGGTGATTTTTCTGTGTAGGGTGTGTGTTCCTACAGGTGTATGCCTTGACGGAGTGTTGCTCTGCGGCGGCAGGTCTTGGTGTGTCATGGTGGCTCTGCTCCTGAGCCGGATTGGAGGGGGATAGGGTTCCTCTTCTCGCTAACAGCTCCACGACGCGCACCGCGGATCTCTCCTTGTGCGGACACTGGAGCGGCACCTGGTGCTTCCAACTTTCGCCCCTGGTGCTCTGCAGTGCTTCTTCGACGATCCTCCCGGCAGCTTTCCTTCTGTTTCTCGGTGTCCAAGGCAGGTGGCAGTGCAACGGATGTGGTGTGTCTTCGGTGTGGCGAGGACTGATAGTTTTCTTGCTCTGGTGTGTCGGCCGGCGTCTGCTCTAGCTCTCGGGTGAGCTTCCAATGATCCGATGGTGCGGCGTCTTCGAGCCTAGGCGAGAGGATAGGGTTCCTCTTCGGCGTTGGAAGACAGGTGCTCGTTTTGTTCGATGCTCCATGGTCAGGCGACCCTCGGTGCCTCCATGCTACTGACTGATCCTTGATGCTTCTTTGTTGCCTGCCTCTGGTCCCGGGGTGCAGCGGGCTTCGCCATTACTCGCAGGATTTTCTCGTGTATTCCCTTAGTGTGCAGTAGTGGGTGTTGCGTTGCAAGCTGCTCAGTCAGCTCCCATGTATCTTTCGGTCTCTCATGTTTGGTGGTCTTGTGTAATCCTGGCCGGTTGATGGCTTTGTTAATTTAAAGCCGGGCTCTTCTTGAGCCTTCGTTCCAAAAAAAAAGCCTGTATACTGTATATCTTCAGGCTTGGCTCATACAACACCAAACAAGTTTTAAAGGGAGATGCGGCCTGAAAAATAAGGCAAGTGAAAAAATTCATAGAATTTGGAAGAGAAATTTGCTCTAGCCGGATGTGACCTCCGACAACCATGCCGTCATGTGAACATCTCCTCAAGCTGGAAATAGATTGTGACAACTACTTCATCACCTCTGACCCATCATGTATGATCAACATCAATTTACTCAATGTAGATCCAATCTGTCCCTAAACTTATAATCATTAATTTAACTTGAAGATTACTTCCAGTGGCGGAGCCAGGATTGGCTGACGCCCCATATTTTTAAAAAAATCCAGTTTCAAGCATATTTTTAAATAGCCGGCTATAGCCCCGCTATAGCTTCGCTATAGATGTTTGAGCATGTTGCCATTAAATGATTTCATGTACAATTTGCCACTATAGCCTCGCTATAGCTGTTTTTAAGGATCGCCGCTATATGCCATAGCCCGCCATTTAAAACATTGGATTCAAGGCATATAAAGTCAAGTTATAACTAATAAAAATACAAACACAATGTTCAATGGCGGTATTTGTTCATTCACAGTTTAAATAATAAAGTAAGACATATTAAAAGACAATATCTAGCATATAAATGATACAAAAGATGGTACCAAATCAAAGGATTGATTGATATGAGCCTCCTATGACTGCATGTTCAATAAAGAAAGACATATGATGTCTCTCCTCCAAGGGCGACTAGGGTTCCTGCCGCCCGGCAGCAGCGGCGGCGCCATTCTGCCTCATCCCCTATGGCTTTAGGTCCATGGGGCGTGGTGGATCCCGGCCCTTGCCGGCGGGAGGACTCTGTTTTTAGACATTTATTTGAGTTTTTTTGGGCTTATTTCCTACTCAGGAAGGCGAGATGGTGGCGTCTCCCTCAAGATGGAATCAGGTTCTCCCTGCCTAGCCCCCATCCTGATGGTACGTCTAGCATTGTCGGATAGGGTGTGGAGGTGTTTCTTCAGCGGATCTCACACAATTCAGTCGGTGGTTGTATTTGATGCGCTTGTATTATAAGGCCTTAGTATGATGACTTCCGACTATCTACTACATGCGAGCTCCGGCGAGGGAGGGCGATGATGGCGGCACGATTTCGCCTCGCTTCAGTGCTTGTAGTCGTCGTTAGGTGGTCTACGAACTCGAATGTAAGTTTATTATTTTTAGTGTTCATTGTACTGCTATATTTGAAGATGACTAGATTAAAAGTTTTCTAGCAAAAAAATTAGAAATTTTGAAATACAAATCAGTGCATTCAAGTAATTTTTTTTAAAAACTTAGCAGGTTTAATAACAAATGCAAAATGTGAATTACTAAATCAGATTCCACATTTATCTTCTCTGTAGAACAACAAAAGTAAGTAAAACAATATAAAAAGGGAAAGAATTATAGATCATGTTTGAATCAAGCCTCAAATAGTGACAACTAGCAAGAGAAATTCCCTGCAAAAAAACTAGCATGAGAAAATGGGATTTGAAAACAGTGGCAACTAGCAAGAGAAATCTCTTCATCAACTAGCCTAAGATGGGTCATCTTCCTTTTCTAGACAGAAAGTCTCCCGTACGCAACGCACTAGCAGCTCAGGCTTTTGTGTCTTTCTTGTTCTCATTCACTTTTTTATTAATTGAAGTGGGCTGCGCCCCAGGCCAGTGTTTTGTTCAATGGCCCGGCAAGAGGCGTAGGAAGTGGGCTGGGCCCCAGGCCAGTTTTTTCTCTCTAGATATATAGGCTGAGAAATTTCTAGCGCCCCAGGCCATTGCCTGTGCTGCCTGGGGCCCAGATCCACCCATGGTTACTTCTATCTATGAGAAAAACAAATTGGAGAAAATTCTGATAATAAACCAAACAATGATATAACCATAGAAGGCATGCGAATACTGTAACAAAACATCCATGTAGCAAATTGAAACAATAACCATAAGATATTGAAAAAAGGGAAAATACTAACCATAAGCCTTTAAAAGAAGATAAAGACATGAGTAAAAATAAGGTAAGTGGAAAAATTCAGAGAACATGAAATAGAAGCTTGCTTCAGTCTTATGCAACCTCCAGCAACCATGCCATCATGTGTGCATATGGAAATTGTTCACCATGACACTTGTTCGCTGCTTCTAACCGAGTAATAGGATCAGCAAGCAAATTATCAGTCTGTAGGATCAGCAAGTAAATTATTTTAATGTAGATTCAATTATAGCCACCCGACCACTCAAGCTCGTAGTTGCCGCGGTCGCCGCTAGCTTTTCGCTGACATAACCCTGCTATCAAATAAAATTAGCCAGCTAGTTCCTCCACAATCCAGTGGCACTCCACCCAGCACACCCATGAATCAATTCCACCTAGATATCAATAGAGAACTTCAGAAAGGAGAAAAATACCTTCCCAGGCATCCACCCAAGGCCGGACCCGTTACGTGATTCTCCAGGTGCTTCTGCGACTACGCTTCATGTAAGGATGGCAATTTTATCCATGGACATGGATATTCATGGATATCCGACCCGAATGGATAGGGTTTGGATATGCTTTTGTGTCCATTGGGGATACCCAGACCTGACCCGATTGTTTGTGGGTAGGGGATGAATATAATCTTGTACCCATGGATATACCCAAACCCGACCCGATAGTATGACTTAATGGAAAGAATCTGCTATCCCTGCCCCACGTTCACATGTCCCACAAAAATTTTACAGTTTTTTTTATCTAAAACATGCATAAGAAATTACACAATCTTCATCGTAACTTTTATAAGTTGACAGTCAATCCCCTCCGTAACATACTACAACACCCCTTCCCTTATTTTTATATCCTTCTCAAATGACTCGTTATTCTCATATGTTTGAAAAATACTAAATGATCCTAGGTTGTTATTGGATGTTGATTTACCATAAGTGAAGCCTAGCCTGTCACGAGCTCAAGAATGGAAGAGTTTATGTTAATATTGTGTAAGTCTTATTTATATGTCTCGGGAGGACCCAATGGATATCCAGTGGATATGGATATCCATCGGATTTGGACGTGGACATAATTTTTCATCCATGGATTTTTTCGTGGGCGGGTAAAGACTGTCTTTACGGATATGGATATGAATTTGATATTGTTCAACCCGATCCAAACACGATCCATTGCCATCCTTAGCTCCATGAGTGCAGCGTGGCACGGCCGATGTAGGAGAGGAGACGGGATGGAGGTGGGGAGCTGCTGCTTCTTTCATCCGGTGCTCGATGGGAGACGACAAAGGAGGACAGGGCTCCAGCTGCCGCGCCCATCCTCACATCCCTGTCTCTTCACAGGAGGTCAACCCCGCCACCCTCTCCCTACGCGGGAACGCCATGATCCGGAGCTTTGCCGACAAGGGTCTCCCATGTGGCACTCTGGCCACCGTCAACCAGGAAAACGGCGGAGGCGTCCAACCCTATTTCGTGAGAGAGACTTGGGTCAGGAGAGGGGGGCGGGGAATCATCACCGGCATTGGCCGGTGAACGGGGCAACACCGGATCGAGCATGGAGCGGGATCGGGCGCTCATGATGGCTGGGATCTAGAGGTGAGGGAGAGCCTGTGCCTTTTTGTCTCTCCTATCAGCTTGCCTGGCCGCTGGATTCGATTCGATGGGCTGTGCTAAGGCCCATGCAGGTGACGTGTGGGCTGAGACAGGGACGCATGACCGAGTGCGCTATGTATGACGGGAAAACGTGACGTAGGAGCCGATGAAACCAAAAATTACCTAAGCAAAAAATTAGTACCACCTTGAATATGGGTTTTTTCGAAACTGAAAGCGTAAATTCATGGGAAGAAGTGTATTGTGACGGTGAACCCGGCAAATTCAATCTGTGCTTTATTATTATTAGGGAAAATATTAAGCTACTGTTTTGTACTTTCTTTTTGCGCCAAAATACTTTTCTTTAAATGTAAAAGTTTGCCATATAATTTCCATGGATTATTTTGCACTGCCAGAAAAATTTTGGGTTCAAAATAATTTATTAAGTTTGAGTTTATATTTAAATGGGATAAAAAGGTGATGTTGGTCCACTGTTTTAATACCAAGGGGCAATTTTATATTTTTAAAAATGTTAATTCTTTCATGACAAGTTGTTAGTGAATATTTGCAACCCACCCGACATTTTTGTGTTGCTGTTTGAAGAAATAATAATTTGACTTTATATTAAATTTGAATTTGAATCGGGTTTGGATCAAAGTGAGGTTTAGCAAATTAACTGGGATGACATGGCACCATTAGGAGGGGATTACTGTAGCTTAATTAACCGGGCGTTACAAATGATGCCTCAACAGGATTGACGATGAGCCATAACCATGTATGGCGCCCGGATTCTAGATAGACTAATCCGATGTTGAAAGGCAATGAGCTTGTAATCCATGTAGTCTTCTGATGGTGTGTGCACTTCGCAGATTACAACTATCAGCAAACAGGGGTCGAGCCAAAAGCTTGACACGTCTTGTGTGTAGTAGGCAGGAGTGTTCGGCGGGCCGCGAGGCTCGATGGCGGCGGTATCCAATGATGGAAGGGTGATCTCTCACTGGGTGTAGATATCCACGAGACGCCATGGACTACCGGATTAGTGGATGAGGACAATCCAGTTGGCCTTCATGCCTGCCCAGTTGTGGCCGCGCAGGAAGGACAGGTGGACGGGTAGTGGTAGCATGTCGAGGAGCACCATGGCAACCTCCGTAGGATCATCAAGTCGGTGTCTGGGCCACCTGCGAGGATCGGGCATCAGCAACCAGGGTGTCTTGAAAAGAGCCGGCTGGTTGTAGACGAGTAGACGGTACAAAGACACCTAGCATGCAGCCAGACGAACGGTGCTGAGTAGGTCCATACGATTACAGATCTGCTCCAAGAGAACATCAGAGAGGGAATTTCAATTGTGGCTCTGCGTGTCAGTCGGTTCTGCCATTGGGGTTTTCGAGGCCTGCAAGCCAACGGGGAAGTGGATTTGGGCGGGCGAGCGAAGAAGTTTCTCCTCATGCCGAGCAGTGAGCGGGGGGATATGGTACGCGTGAGCTACGAAGGAAGATAGCGCGGGCAGGCGAGCAATGAGCGGGGGGAAATGGTGTGCGGCCAACGATGGGGAAGAGAGGAGGAAGAAGAGTGGAAGACAGGGAAGAAAGTGCATTAAATCTCAATTCTACTACTACTACCAGGATATACCATCCTTCGGAGTGTAAATAGTTACACCGATGACATGTGGGTCTACCACAAGAGGGCCCATATGTCAGTTAATGGAGGACAGAAGCATGCTCTACTGGCAAACATGATGGCAGTACTGAGTAAGGCTGATTTAGTAACACCAACACGCTGGTTCAGCTTATTAATTCCCATCTACTGCAGCGTGTATTGTCACTTCACTGTGAAGACTAGTTGAATAGTTCTCTCAGACCGAGATGGGGAATAATGGATCGCGAAGACTTCCTTTCTACATTATCCCTATGCCTCTACGGTCACTTCACTCATTTTGCTCCGTATGTAGTCACTTGTTGAAATCTCTAGAAAGACAAATACTCCGTATTTGGGAACGGAGGGAGGATTTTACTCCATATTTGGGAACAGAGGGAGGATTTTACTCCATATTTGGGAACAGAGGGAGTATCACCATATGGAGGTAACAGAGGAAGCTTGAAATATGAACATGTCAATGGGAGGGAGTAAGCCCCATGCATGCATGCAACATGCAACACTCACACATACACATGGACGCACAAAACACACACGCACCCATGCGGCACACAGCACACGACGCAACACACACGCTCACACTCAAGTTCTCAACCTACTCCCTACGTCCGTGAAAGACTGTACATTTAGAGATTTACACATTGACCAGGGCATAATTAACGCCCAAAAGTAGCGGACTTATGTGTGCATGCGACCATTGAGAGAAGAAGATTAAATGAAGGTCATTGCATGCTGTAATTAAGGATAGACATGTAGCCTATACCTAGATCACAAGTTGGTGCATTAGTCAATCAATATCGATTTAGATTAAAGGCTAAATGGATTGGAAGCGTAGATGTACTACACTCTTTGTTTTTAGCCGATGTACGCTCTTTGTTGGAAGACCGAGGGAGTACATGTGCATGCATATACACATCCAGGGTGGTTCATGCGCAATGGTTGGACTCTTGTCGAGCCTGCGTGAAGTTTTGTTTAACTGATTTCTTTGCTCTGCCAACTGACAGGTGGGACCCAGAAACCAGGTGACAATTTAACTAGTCAACAAAGTGTCATGTCGACTATGTGGCCGGTCAATAGGGTGCAATACGGTGCTCTATGATGAGCTGGTGATCGTATAATCATCGCAAAACTATATATAGTGACCGTAAAGAGCGTATTGTTACATACATTGACCGCGAGTGTATTTTTCCTGTTTCAAATTAAGCCATATTAACCGGAAAGGACACAATATGGACTAGTACTAGTACTGCTTTGATGTGTCCCGTCAACTCGCCGAACGAGGAGAAGCTTGCTTACTATGCCTCTCCCTCGCCAACGCGCGCGGTGGTTCACAGGACGAGGAAAGGGTTTTGACTACAGCGCCCTCCCCCTCTCCCTCACCCTCGCCCTCGCGGTGGACGTGCAGCAGTTCAATCGGTGTCAGATTTCCAGAAGCATATTGTACTGTAGTATCATCATTGTTGGAACTTCCGAAGAGGCGAAGAGCCAAGTGCAAGGTTCACATGAGTATGAACTGTTGAACATCCCGAAGAGGCAAAGAGCAAAGCGCAAGGTTTTATAGGAGTTGTCGTCCTAGTAGGAGTGTACTACAACTATAGCGAACGATGCTACTGTATGATGCCGCCACGTCACGTATATCCAAAGTCGTGCCACATTTTTTTTCTCAAAGAGCGTGTGGGAGCCCGTGCAACAACCACACAAGTTGCATGTACACATAACACATTTACTGGTAATAAATTCTAAAGGACAAATGCCAGTATGCCACACAAGTTCATCTCCAATTCATGTGATAAATTTGTGCACGACTAGTCTACTTATATTCATAGCGCTACCATTCACAATTTACCATACTCCACTTACACATTATAGATGGGCTACATGCCCTCCTCCAGGTTCCAGTCTCAGGTGTTCTTCATGGATGGCACGATCCATAGCGGTGGGCAATGGGAATCATTGTCGCGGCTTTCTAGTCTAGTTCCACACGATGGAGACTCATCCAAGCTGAAGCGACATAAATCAGGGATAGCGTGTCCTAGCATGTCGTTCATCCGGCGGTGCGTGATGAAGCTATGTACCTAGGGTAGGGTCATAGGCCTGACCTAGACAGCCTCCCCTAGGACACCATCTCAAAACCAGAAGCATTCAGGGCATAGCATCATCACTCGACTACAAAGCATTCCACTTGGCAGATTCAAAGTCACTCGACACAACAATTATCACTCGACGTATAGAAGACCTAAAGTCACTCCGCACGACAACGGTCGGACGTTTACTTCATAGACTTAATAGGCATTTATGTCACTTGATTGCTAGCATTACCAGTAATGCCCCCCTCTTGATATACCTTAAAACCCTTGTAACGTGGGCTGGTTGGGGTCTAGGCGCACTCTATATAAGCCACCCGTCTCCTCAGGCACAAGGGTTCACACTCCCTGTAAATACACACACATACATAATCCAGTCGGCCGCCTCCGGGCACTGAGATGTAGGGTTGTTACTTCCTCCGCGAATGGCCTGAACTCGTAAAACTCATGTGTACAACTTTGCCATAGCTAGGATCTTGCCTCCTCATACCTACCCCCCATTCTACTATCAGTCTTAGATCCACGACAGTTGGCGCTCACCATGGGGCAGGTGTCTTAGAGACTTTTTTGTGGAGTTGCGATTTTTCAATTCTCATCATCATGGTTTCAACTGGCGGACTAGTTGAGGGCCACGAGATCCGTCTCGGCGGGCTCGTGTTCATCGCCGATGATTCCGCATGGCTCCAGGAAGCTCCGCTAGACGTCGATGCACTCCCCGTCGGTGGGGCGACGCACTTTCACGCGTATGTCCGCGGCGTTCTTCTCCGGCAACCGTCGACCCATTATCTGCCGGTTCCTATGGTGTCCTCATCCCCCGCCGCTCGCCGGCACAAGCGTTCCGGTCGGTCGCGGCTCCAGTGGTGGGTGAGACACGCAGTGGCCCGCCATTCGGCCACCTCAAAACTCGCAACAATCGAGCCCAACGAAACTCTCTACGACATGCACTACAAAAAAAATACACTTCCGTGATGATACGTGTTTGTCACAGTAGGTCTCTTTTCTTTGTCATGCATGTACATCCATGACAAATTTATGACAGAATCAAGATAGTCATACATGTGCTGTCGTAGAAGTGTTCCATGACATTACCAAAATTATCATCACGGAAGTGTCCACTTCCATGACGATAAATCGCGCGTCATAGAAGTGCTTTTTGTCAAGGGTGACCGACACGTGGCATCCTCCGTAACGGAACGCTGTTAAGCTGTCAGGTCGGGTTTTGGATCCGATAACCCATTAACAGCCCCGACCAATGGGGATTTTCCACGTGTAAAATCATCATTGGCTAGAGGAAACACGTGCCGGCTCATCGTTGGGACAGATGTCATCCACTCATTGGACAGGAGGCGCCTATGATAGGTCGACACACGGCACGACCGAACAGTGGCCCATTCCGGTGAAAAAGGCCGGCCCAGTAAAAATTAGTAGGCCGGCCCATATAAGGCCTACTTGTGTCAGGTCCATTTAAGCCCATGGCCCATACGAGATGTGCCAATTCAGCCCGTTAAAGATTTGACACCATTGCAGCCCATCGTCAGTTCGAGCCCGTTAACAGCCCGCTATATATTTGGGCTCAATATCGGCCCGATGAGATTTCAGCCTGTTAACGACCCATTTAATGGATGAGGTCCAACAACTGATCACGAGGACCAATCGATGAAGGTATCATCTTTCTTGAACACACACACACAAAAAGATATCCCTTAACATGAACTAGGTCAGACAAGCTTTTATCTTCCAACTCTCCAATTTATTGTTCAGCTTGACCAACTAGCTCAGGGTATCCAACACAGATTCTTGGAGATTGGGTGGTTTAGAGGAAAACCAACATGATCATGAGCTCAACATAGCGGTCAGGTAACAACCTGGTAACACTTCCAAGAAGATATTCGGAAAATCACGAACCACCGATATGTTACTAGGCTCGAGAACAATCTTGCTTTTCAGAGCAAGACGATATGATCAAATAAGCAAGGATTGACACTATCCTAACTCATTGATCGAAAAGTGCACCGGAAATAAGGACTAGGTAGCACAATCAATCTCAGGATGATGATTTAATAACCAACACGCTAAGAATGAGAATATTGTCCATTTACTACCAAGCAACGAGTTGCTCGGAGTATTGATTTCACACATCACAATTCACTTGTTGGCATTCCAGTTAGAACAACACGGGGACCGAGGAATGAATGATGATGGTGAGAAGTATCACTACATCAAGAATTCATAAGAGATGGTGTAGTTCCTATGATATTCTTGAGATAAATAGGGTAATACTCCAAGGTAGAACAGAACAAAAGCTGGTTTGGCATTTTGGTCTGCGGAATACAACTGCTTTGACCCAACCCTAGAAATGGATGAGGTACTGGAGTTTGTTTCTCCTAGTCATTCTGAAATAGAACGGCTCGACGGACCACGAGAACAATAAGCATCGATAACACGAATGCACAACTACTCCCGACTATCAATTGATAGACGAGGGTCAAAAAACAACTAAAGAGGGACAACTCAAAGGAACATATAACTTGCTCAGTTGTGGATGCATAGATTAGTATGTCCAATCAAGTTCAACAGGATTCTTTCGGATAACCCATGCAGATAGGTAGGATTGGCAGATTCACAATGTAAAATGGAGAACTCATCAAGAGCACTCTGGTTGTGATCTTTTGGTTCAAAAGAACTTCTGCCATAAGCACTTCATGGTATTTGGAGGAAGGAAATACCACAGACCTCGAGGGCTATCGCAAAGGTTACTAATATCTTAAGGGAACTAGCAAATACTAACAACATGAAGTAGGGTGAATCTCGGGTTCAAACCCCAGGAGTAGAATACCTAACTAAATAACATCACGAGATGCTTTCGAGAATGGTGGCCAGAATCATCACACTAGGAACACCAAACATGGCTAGATTACTAACTCTAAGATACCCTAGTGTCATAATAACAACTCCAACATATATGTCGAGGCAATAGAGTACCTCAACACACCGGTTAGTGTGCTTAATCTGGCCCAAAAATAAAACGGGAACATGGAGGAAAGATTTGCAAGTGCATCAGACTATTTAGAATCCTGGGATGACTCAGACAACATAACGGCTATAAATGCTCAAAATGATTTGAGGCATCCTGCAAAAATGGTGGCATAACCACTCAACATCACAACATCAAGGTTCTGAGGCCAGCTATGAACATATGGAAGTAGTAGGACCTAAACTGAGGGTTGAACTCAACAATCCTAGGCAACTACGGTATGGTAACACGTCATCCTGAGAGATAGAAGGGAAGCCTAGTTCTTAATCCCCGTAGAAAGGAAGAGGATGACTCAGATCAGAAGGTCATGAGGATAAGGAGTAAAAAGAGCCTTACGTTCCCTCCCACAATCAATTCCCCTACATAACTAAACATTTCTAGACTCAACTTCGACCAGTTTGGCTTGGTAATCCTACAGGCAGTCAGGCTCTGATACTAAAGCTGTCACGACCCCGATTCCAAGTCACATCAATCTAGCCGGTAACACCTCATATCACTTTGCGGCATCACGCACGGTATTCCCACGGGTGTCGCCTTACCATGGCCCAGGACCGTTTGCGCCTTTTGGCTCACGTATATGATAGTGTCGCTAGCATCCATATGATAGAGAACCCGGGCCGACATGACTAGTCGTGAACCCGAAGTGGCACTAACTTACGGGGACAGACATACATGAACCAAATCGAGCATGTCGGTCAGCAGCGTGCGAATCCGGGCTGTAGCACTGGGCTAACAGGACTCCGGGAACCCGGGCTGTAGTAGGCTAGGCAGGACTCCGGATGTCACCGCATGACATTTCCCCAAAGGGACAGACACAGGAACGAAGTGAAACACATGCCGACCAGTCAAGTGTTCTGGAGCAGTAGTGCGGGGCTAGCAGAACTCCGGTGAACCGGGCTGTAGCGGACTACTATGGCTCATGGAAGCACAAGACTACATTTCCGCATAAGAGAGGCTACTAAGGATAAACAACTAGGTTGTCGGATCCCATAAATACCAAGCATTTCAATCATACACACAATATGCTCGATATGTGTAAATACAACATGGCATCACAACAAAACTCTACGACCCAAAGTATTATTCATTAGGCTCTGAGGAGCGAGATATTACAAACATGGGTCTCATGACCCAACATACAGAGCATACAAGCAACAAGCACATGCGGAAGCTTAACTTGTGTGAGTACAGACAACTACAAATGAAGAAGGCTCAGAAGCCTGACTATCTACAAGACCCTCCCAAGGGTACAAGATCGTAGCTGAGGTAACAAGCTAAACGTCGAAGTACATGTGGAACTACTAGCGAGACTGAAGTCTCTCTGCAAAACATAAATTAAGCAAACGTGAGTACAAATGTACCCAGCAAGACTTACATCAGAACTAACTACATATGCATCGGTATCAACAAAGGGGGTGGTGGAGTTTAACTGTAGCAAGCCAGCTTTGACTCAGTGGCTAACCTGAAGTACGACTGCAAGTAACTCTTTTGAGGTGGCGCACACAAGTCCACAAATTCACCATACCAATACACCACTATGGATCCGCTCCCGTCTCCCTGCGAGAACGCCATCCATAGCACTCACGCTTATCTTGCGAGTTTTAGAGTATCCACTTTCACTTGTCCATGAACTATGCAAGGGGTCCAAGTTTCCATATCCGAGGAATCCGGCTATTCGAATAGATAATGATGACCTTGCAAGGGTGTACTTATTCACACACGCTCTCGCCACTTATCTCCCTGTACACATCATGTACATCGGCAACCTTCAAGCGGAAGCCGGGCGAGGGTGTCGGCCACGACCTGACTAACCACACAAGTCTCTCATCCAGGTTTATCTCCTATTCGGGTTCCATCCGCAAGGAGATCCGGCCGGGGTGTCGCTCACGGCCCTAAACGATGTGTGCAGGGTTCCCAAGCCCACCATCCGGGTGCCACTTTGTACACCGTGCCACTATGCCTAGTCTGTCCCAAACCCACTTGTACCGGGTGCCACTTGGTAGACTACTAACACTACCTACAAACACCAGAAACTAGTTGCAACTGCTGGACAGAGATCGAGTTGATTAATAAGCCGAGAGGGGCCGAGTTACCGGAACCCAATGTGTGGCATTAACTGTTCATGGATCACAAACACAGAACTCAGTTCCTGAGAACGGCTGCAATGAGACAACCCACCATGTACTCCTACATGGCCTCTCACCGCTACCTTTACCAAATCGTGTTCACACACTTAGCTCTCAACGGTAGGACATGTTCACCACGTTCCAATTCATTCCCGATGAATCAGACCTGACTCAACTCTAAGCAGTAGCAGGCATGACAACAAGCATGAATGAGTAGGCACATCAGGGCTCAAACAATTCCTACTCATGCTAGTGGGTTTCGTCTATTTACTGTGGTAATGACAGGTCATGCAGAGGAAAGGGGTTCAGCTACCGCGGCATGTAACAGTTGAAACGTTGTTGTCCTAATGCAGTAAAAGAGAGCAGGAGCGAGAGAGTGGGATTGTATGGGAATGACCAAGGGGTTTTTGCTTGCCTGGCACTTCTGAAGATAATATAGTTATTCATCAGTGTCATCGATCTCATCATCAGAACCACATCTATCAAGAGGGGACAAACACCGGCAACAGAGAACTAGAGCACAATCAATGCAATGCAACAGTATGATGTATGATCATGACATCGTAACATGCTGGTGTTTGGGCTAATGCAACAGAAAGTCATTTTAATTGAAGTGGAATTCAAAACTACATCAAATTCCAACTCCAAACCTATTATGAAATTTCCCTAATCATGTTTGATCCTAAACAGTGAGGTTAACTTGCTCAAGCATGCATGAAAATCGTACAAATGGATAGATTGGATTTTTCTGATCATTTTTCATATATAAATCTTTGCATTTGGAGTTACGGTTGATTTTCTATGAATTTTAGAAGTTTTGGGCAATTTCCGGAATTTCCTGATTTCTTTTAAATCCAGAAAATCAATTACTACATCAGCATTGCATCTGGGTGAAGTCAGCAGGGTCAACAAGCCGGTCCAGGTCAAACCTGACCAGTGGGGCCCACTGGTCAGTGTCACGGTGCTAGTTAGGGTCACTAACATGTGGACCGAGTCAATGGCCACGTCAGCATGGTCAATGCTGACGTGTGGGGCCACTGTGATTAGTTAATACTAAGCAGAAACTAATCTAAGTTTAATTAGTTAGTGGGGCCCTGCTGTCAGCGAGCCAGTGGGTTAGTTAGTGGGTCATTTGCCACTAATGACATTGCCACGTCAGCACTCAGGAGTTGAACGTCGGCGAGCACGCGAACGCGGCAGCGACCCTCGGGAACGCGCTACGGACGGCGGCTGGACGCACGAAGACCACCAGAGGGTAGCCCGCGCTCTCCCGCATCCAGAGAAGAGTAGGTGGGTGGCTGCAGGGGCACCGGAGCTTGCCAGAACGGATCTCGCGGCGGTGGCCGGAGTTCGGTGAAGATGGACAGAGCGCTACGGTGAACGGGAGGAAGAGTCGATAGGTGGTCTAGGTTCCTGGGAACGCGCTGAGGACGACAGTGTGCTCGGACACGACATGTGTGGGCTCTAGCCACGGCGACCTCGTGGCCGGCGGCGATGAGTTCTCGGGCTCGACGGAGCCTGCGGTTAGAGGAAGAAATCGGCATCGGAGAGAGGAAGGTTCGGTGCGGAGGCTCACAGCGAGTCCAACGAGCGCGAGGGCGAGGTCGGGGACGCCCGGTAGCTCCCGAATCGACGACGAGGATCCACAGTGGCCGGCTATGGAAATAGGGATGCTGGCGATGTTGTGGTGCGTCCTTCGTTCCAAGGCTCGGTGGAGAGGATGAGGAAGACGACCCGGAGTTCTTGGATACACTGAATGGGCGAGGGAGGGTCGGTGGCCGCGGCAAACGGTGTCGGTGGCGATGAGGTCCGCTCGGTGGTGCTCGAGGGAGAGGGGCAGACGAGGGAGAGACACGGGAGGGAGTGAGAGGGCGCCAAGGGGTCGTGTGGCATCCTCAAGGCGATGGGGAGACATGCAGGGAGGGAGGAGGTAGCCGACGCGCGGCGAGCACATGCCCTTGTCCTACTGTCTCGAAGAGGTAGACGACAGGGAGGGCGCTGGTGGGCTGGGCCAACTGCTACAACGGATGGCTGAGCTCTCTGGTGGGCTGCACATGTGAGACCAGGTAAGTTTCTCTCTTTTCCTTTTTTCTGTTTTCTATTTTCTGTAACTTCAGGGCTTTATTAAAAATGCCAGGGCATTTCCAAAAATCATGAAACTAATCATGGCTACTGTTTAAAATGTATCCAACAGTAAACATTTTAGTTTATGATTATTTGAGCATATAAAATATTTTATAATATTTAAATGCCCAAATGCAAATACTATATGCATTAATTCCGTGACCCTCTGTTGTCCTAGAAAAGTGTGCACCATTTTTGTCAGAGGTTCTAGACCAAGACAAAGATGATGAACATTTTAGAAGGGCATTTCAAATTCATTGAAAAAGTATTTTAGTAACCCTAGTTGGTTTGAGTGGTGTTGGGGGTTTCTGTCATCCCCATTTCAATTTTCTGAGAAAATTAAACATGATGATATGATGATCATGCAAGGACAAGCAAAGGCTAAGCTAGGGCTGTGACAGGTGTTCCCGGCTACGGTGGGTGGTCGGGGCCGAGCGATGCGCACTTCTCTTGTACACGCACGCGCGTGGGTACGAGGCATTGGGATCTAACTGAACCCGAGCGAGGCGTTGGGCTCTAACTGAACCTGAGCGATTGCACTGCAGGCTACACGTTAATGAACCCGAGCGATCGATCGATGGCTGTTAACTGAACCCGGTCGAGCGATTCCTTCGCTACTGCTGCTAACTGAAGCTGATCGATGCTGCCTCTGGATGAACAGTAAGCATTGTTGTGGGGTTTGGATGAACAATTCCTAGTGGGGGTGGATGAACAGGACCCCGTGGTGTTGCCTCTGGATGAACAGGACCCCGATCGATCGAGCCAGTTGGGTCTGGATGAAAAGGACCCCACGGAGGGCAGGATGAACAGGTCCACCACGTGGAGGGCTCGATGAATAGTAGATGGTGGAGGGCTGGATTAACAGTAACCCGTGGAGGGGTGGTTGAACAGGAGCCCGTGGAGAGGGCTGGTTGAACAGTAGCCCATGGAGTAGCGCGTGGTGGGCGCTGGATGAACAGGAGCCCATGGATGAACAGTCGCAGGTGGAGGCTGGAGGAGGTCGACGGTGGATGAACAGTAGCCCATGGAGGCTGGAGGGGGTCGAGAGTGGAGATGAACAGTAGCCGTGGAGTCCTGTTTTGCGGTACGCCGCACCCCTCCCGAGGAACATGACCACCGTTTTGACCATAGCGCTCCAACACAAGTCCGTTTCCTCCGTTTTGCGGTACGCCACACCCCTCCTGATCAACAGGACCCCCGTTTCGACCATAGGAGGTCAGTTTCCTACGTTTTGCGGTATGCCAGATCCCTCCCGATGAACAGGATCTCGTTTCGACCGTGGTCGGTCCAACACAAGGCTGTTTCCTCCATTCTGCGGTATGTCACGCCTTGTTCCCATCGGTTGTTCTGTCCAAGCCCTCCCGATGAACACGACGACGCATACCATTCCGACCCAGCCGGTTGGCTCCCCATGAACACGACGACGACGCAGTTTCTCTGTTCCAACCCAGCCATGTACACGAGCCCTGGCCGTACGTATGGCGAGTAGGCGTTCGAGACCCTGCCTGTATGTATGTACGTTGCCGTATTTTCTTTCTCGCACACTGGCCGATGTACGTACATGTACATGCTACGTGCGCGCCTCTACTAAGACACGTGCGCGCCTCTACATCGACCAGTATGTACGTACACGTCCGCGACCAGAATGACAATGCTACGTATGCTTCGACCAGGTGGGTCCCGACTGTCAGGCACTTCCTTGCATGCGAAGATGTCGCTGGTGGGTCCCAGCAGTCAGGGGGGCGAATCTTTTTTTTGCCTGTACGCACTTCCTTGCATGCGAAGATGTAGCTGGTAGGTCCCAGCAGTCAAGGGGAAATGGTTTTTTCGCAAAATATAGTTGCCCGTTCGGTGGGTCCCTGCTCTCAGGTGGAGGAATAATTATTTTGTGTGTAATAAGGAGGCACTTCCTTGCTGCGGCCATGGACCCAGCTATCAGTCTCTCCTCGTACAGTCCACGTCTGATGGAAGTCGTTCCTTGACCATGTTGACCATGCCGCGCTGAGAGTACCAAGGCGATGGACGATGGCGAGGCCTAGGAAGGGGACGACGCGGAGCCGGGGAAGACGTGGCAGTGGAAGCCCGCGCTGAGAGGAGTACAAGGGTTCACTGGTTCGGCTGCGGTGTGAGGTTGCCGTCGCCGCAGGGCTTGGCCAGCGGTGGGAATTGTCGCGGGATTGTCACGACAGATGTCCTAGCGTGAGGACTTAATCATGGAGCCATCTCAACGTAGGTAACTTATAGGGGTTAAAGCGGACAAAGGACGCAAGGAATTATACTGGTCCGGCCCCTTACGGTGACGGTAAAGCCTACTCCAGTTATGATGGGATTGCTGTGGTTTGGATGACCAGGGAGCGAATACGCTTTGCCTGGCTCTCGAGTTGTTGTCTCTTGTCCTTAAACCGCCACCGGGTCGCCCCTTTATATACACAGGTTGACGCCCGGCGGTTTACAAAATCCCGGCCGGCTCATAAACATGTCTAGCTTGGTTTCTATCCTTTCCTATCTTACAACACAAGTTATACACCTTATGGCGGTTTATGTCTACGGGCCCTAATCCGCCTTTGGGCCCTGGGCCTTTAGATCTCTTATAGTAAAGAGCCATGCTCCTTGTCTTCATGGGCTTCAATATGGATAACTCCTTATGGGAATAACCCGGCCCCTCCTGGGCGGATTATACTTAGTAATTATATCCCCAACATTAGGCCCCAGATTGATTTGAACCTGTTCATGTCAATCTTCAACACTTCAGAAAAATTTCTTCATCAACACTTTCGAGCGAACCTTGTAATCCGCCATGACGTCATCTTCTAGGATTATAATAAACCGCCATGACGTCACATGTTCATTAAAAAACCATATATACCTTACATTTATTACCGAGCCTTCGAAAATCGAGGCGACATCTCTATCACATATCCATTTTTTGGGCTCCTCGATTCCTGTGTGTGTCGCTTATCCCTTCGTCTTATAAATAGGATCGAAGGTCCCTTTCCTTTTCTCCCCTTGCATCTTCATCTTTCTTCCACCTCGCGTCACCTTAGTACCCAAACGCTGTCGTCGCCGTCGACCTTCGCATCTACCCCAACAACGGCCGCTGCATCAACCTGATTCGACCAGAGAATCACGGTGCACTTCCATTGTTCAACAGTCTCGGTTAGTTCTTCTTTCTTTCCTTTGTAGATTCGTTTAGGGTTCGCACAGGCTCATGGAAGCTTCACGGTGTTCTTTGTTATATCCTATATGATATACTCCAAACATAATACACTCTTGTGTGGTAGCAATGATAGTCCCTCTTTTGGCATCAGATCATCCTTTTTGTGTAGAAAGATCCGATCTGGAACTTCATAAACTGCTCAAGCACCAACCCTTAGGTCTAAATATTTTCCTTTTCCTGACATGCGGTAGATCTGAAATTCTAATGTAAAACTGTGAAACTTGTTCTTCTTAACTTAGTCATTTTTCAGCTTCAGATCTATACTCTGATTCTCCATGTAGGCGGTTTATCTTTTAGAAAATAACCTGCCACATACCATTAGTCCCCTTGTAAACCGCCAATTGCTTTATCCTTTATACTAGCATTAACCTCCGGTTTAACAATTTTTTCATGCTGGAAAACCTTTTGTCTCTTAACCTGCAATGCTTTATGCTTGTCAAAGAATGAATCTTAAACCGGCACAATCCTTCATTTAGGTTGTCTAAGAAATGGCCAAGACCTTTTATCCTTGTTACTGGGTTCCATCCCGGGTTACAGAAGAAGATCTGAAAGGATGTGTTATAACCGGCGCTTTACCAAAACAGAATGAAATCCACTGGTGAGCCCCTGGTCGAGAAAAACCTCCTATGCCCAAGGATGGTGAGATAGTTCTGTTTGTTGATCATCTGAACCGTGGTTTTAAACCTCCCGGATCAAAGTTTTTTCGTGATGTGCTTGCTAGCTTCCAGATCCACCCTCAAGATATTGGACCTAACTCTGTGTCCAATATTTTTAATTTTCAAGTGTTTTGCGAGGCCTATCTGCAAGAAGAACCGACCGTTGAACTGTTCAGGGACTTTTTCTATTTAAACCGCTGTACTGAGTTTGTAGACGGGCACAATACTGAACTTGGCGGTGTTTCAATTTAGAAAAGGAAAGACGTCAGCTTCCCTCATGCCAAGCATCATAGTCACCCTAAGTATTGGAACTAGACTTGGTTCTACTATAAGGATACTTCCCCTGATCATGAGAATCCTCTACCGGGTTATCGTTCTCACCGGCTTACCAACACACATCCATTTTCGCAAAGTTTGACTGCAAAGGAATGGGCCAAATACGCACCACAACTCACCAAGCTCAGAGCCTTTATGGCTAATGGTTTAACACGAGTTGTCTTTGTTCGTTGCTGGATATCTTGGAGTATTTTTCCTTTAAACCGTCGCCCTGGTTTAATGTGCTAGTACATAGGAACTCAAAAGATCCTCAACGGCACACTGACATTCAGTTGACTGATGCTGAAGTCACTGAAGCTGTTAAAAAGATACTGGATGAATCGGTGGCTTTCTGCAGCAAAACAGGGCTAAGTCACTTCTACGTTTTGAATAAACTGCCAGCTATAAGAATTGCCCCATTTTGGAAGAAGAAACCTTACGATAAACCGGCAAAGACCCCTCGTCCCATGACAAAGGTTGTCAAAAAACCTGCTAAGAAGAAAATAGCTGAATCCACCAGGCTGAACCTCGACAAGGATCTTGATAATCCGGACTCAGAGGTAGAACTTGATTCTCTTGGTTCATTTTTCATACACCTCAATGACAATGACCCTTATCAGGAGGACGCTGAAGCTATCCGGGCTAAAGATGTAGAGATAATTATTCTTTCCTCCAGTTCAGATCCTCAGCCAACACATAAAACCCATCAAGCAATCCGGAAAGTAAAATTTTCACACCCTCTAGCTTATCTGGATCCCAACTTTCTTTTAAAGAAACAACAGCATGAAGCTCGCCGCACAACCCGGCACAGCGGCCATGTAGTTACTTTAGCCGGTTTACCGAACATTCCAACCCGTAAATGTCGATCAGAGGTCTCATACATTTCTAATACTTCTTATCCCAAGGCGGGTTATTTTAGGCAACCTCCTAATCTATCTGATTCAAACTATCAGGGAACACCTCATTCATCATCCGGCGAGTCAACGACCACACAACTCCCTCCTCTAAAGACTGTTCCTGGGTGAGCACTTTAAACTTAACTCTTGACGCTTTATATTTATTTGTTATATCTAACCTTTGTGTCTTTTCCTTTCAGAGCCAAAGCCAGGCCCAGCAAAAAGACCAAATTTAATAAGCCAACTCATGATAACCCGAAACAGACCCAAGAACAATTTGAGCGGAATGCTGACACTATACATGATGATCCACCACCGGAACATCCTGAGACCTTTGCTGAACCAATGGAAGAGGATCCCACCGGCCATGCTACTGATCTGCCAAGCCCGGCCAGAGTTGCAAACGAACCGCCCAGCCCAGCCAAAGCGGCTGATGAACCGCCAAATCCAGCCAAAGCGGCTACAGACCAATAGGACGATGTCATTGTCACTGGCATCGGCCACACCACCCCTGGCAATCCTATCTCTTTATCAAAGCATAGTGCCAAGGAAGAGTGTTCGGCTATGGATAAGGGCAAGTGGAAAACGGATTTATCTAGCTATGCCGACCTCAATGCCCAAGAGATTCATTCCGGCTTTTTAAACCGCCTGTATACAAGCCGCGACTATGAAGCCGGTTTAATGGGCCTGATGAAGGAGGGATATGAGGTAAACACTGTTAACTCCTCATAATTGTTTCTCTTATGTCCAATTTATAATATCAATTCCAGTAGCCCCCAAGGGCCAGTTTATGATATCAACATGAACCGGGTCTTCGTAATACTTCAACTTTGCCTGCATAGCCCCCAATAGGCGGTTTATCATTTCAGGATGAACCAGGACTTTAAAGTAGGAATCTTGAAATTTTTGCTTGTGCAGCCCCCAGGGATCGGTTTATGCTTTTAGGATGAATCGGTACCTTTCTGTCTTGAAGCTTCCAAAACTCGTGATAACCATCTGTGTAAACCGATTGATGAAGAAAATTCCATAATTTTGACTTGAGCAAATATACATTAGCCCCCAAGTGCCAAGTGTATAACTTGTTATGTGCTTGGGACCTGAAAATGTCAATTGATAAAAGCCATATGCATTAGCCCCCAAGTGCCAAGTGTATAACCTGTTATGTGCTTGGGACTTCAGATATGCACTACTAACTCATTACATGTCGCTTGCAGGCCGATCTGAGCCAAAAAGAATCTCAAATCGCCGATCTTCAGGAGGATATTAAGTCCCAGCAGGCAGAAACTTCCAAGTCTAAAGAGGAGCTGATTGGCACTTTAACAACCATGGAACAACTGAAAGAAGGCTTTAAAAGAAAATGGGCAGGATGGGACGCTGAAAAAGCAACTCTCCTAAAGCGGGCGGAGGACGCTGAAACAATGCTTAAACCGGTAGCAGAAGAATTGACTGGCTTGAAGCGGCAAATCAATGCCATAACCACTGCTGTGTTTGGTAAGTACCCTTATGATAAGCTTCAACATGTATTATCCCATAAACTACAGGTTTATCAATATGTTCAATGATGCAGGATCTCGCATTACCCACCTGGGCTCTGATATGTAGAAGAAGTTGAAGGCTGCCTATACTCTAATAGAGCAGTTATATACCGGAGCACAGCGGACCATTTGCACTGCCGCTCATAACAAACCGCCCCCAAACATTAGAAAAGTTGTCAATGCTACCTGCCCATGAACACGACGCATTCCGTTGCCTCCCCATGAACATGACGACGATGCTGTTTCTCCTTTCCGACCCAGCCATGTACACGAGCCCTGGCCGTACATATGCGCGATTAGGCGTTCGAGACCCCGCCCGTATGTACACATATGTGGCCGTATTTTCTTTCTTGCACCCTGGCCGCTGTACGTACATGTACAGGCTACGTGCGCGCCTCTACTACGACACATGCGCACCTCTACATCGACTAGTATATACGTACACGTTCGCGACCAGAATGACGATGGTACGTACGCTTCGACTAGGTGGGTCCCGACTATCACGCACTTCCTTGCCTGCGAAGATGTAGCTGGTGGGTCCCAGCAGTTAGGGGGCGAATCATTTTTTTTGCCCGGACGCACTTCCTTGCATGCGAGATGTAGCTAGTGGGTCCCAGCAGTCAGGGGGAAACATTTTTTTCACGAAAAATACTGGCCCGTTCGGTGCGTCCCAGCTGTCAGGTGGAGGAATCATTATTTTCCGCATAATAAGACACATTTCCTTGCTGTGGCCGTGGACCCAGCTGTCAGCCTCTCCACGTACAGTCCACATCTGATGGAAGTCGTTCCTTGACCATGTTGACCATGCCGCGCCGAGAGCACCAGGGCGGTGGACGACGGCGAGGCCTAGGAAGGGGACGACACGGAGGCAGGGAAGACTCGACAGTTCTTTCCCATGCGGAGGGGAGTAAGACTGTGCGAAGGTTTACTGGTTCGCCTGTCGTCGCCGGAGAATAACAACAGGTGTGGGTGAGTACAGGGATGGCTAGGCCAGCGATGGGAGTACGGTCGGGCGGTGAGGCCTGCGCGCCAGCACAACCGGCCGCGAGGAGGAGGGAGCAGGCAGTCCCGCGTGCGCTTGTTTGAGCGGTTGGAGCAGGAAGAGCAGAGATTGAAGAAGCACGACAGCTGTTGGATGGACATCCAACAGTCAATGCTTGTGCGTCAACCTTTTTTAGGAAAGCCTCAAATATGTGGAAAACAACATACAACCCATCTGCCATTATTTCTAATAATTTACAGCCCATTTGCTAATTCTTAAGGTTTTTTTGGAGCCCATATTCTTTTTGTTACCATTACAGCCCATAATGTGGCAACGGTTAAAAAATTATAGATAATTTTGCATATTTTGGTGCAGTCCGAACTGTTTTTAATCCTGAAATTTGGACTCACATTCAAACTGATTTTAAAAATAAATGTATATCAATATAAAATCCAACAAATTCTCCACGCATAAAAATTAATGTAATTTAAAATCTTGAAATGAAAGAAAGAAATTTGAAACTAATTGCCGGTTTGATGTGCTTTAAAAATGTAGAACCCATTTCTCATTACTGATGGGCCATTTTCTCGGCCAGCCGAATGAAAGCTCTGCTCGTCTTGAAAGATTTGCAACCCAACAGGCCTAACAAAGCGACTTACTTGGCCAATCACAAAAAATGGGTTGTGGCCGTGGACCCAGCTGTCAGCCTCTCCACATACAGTACTCTTCCGATGGAAGTCGTTCCTTGACCATGTTGACCACGCCGCGCGGAGAGCACCACGGCGGTGGACGACGGCGAGGCGTAGGAAGGGGATCACACGGCAGTGGAAGCCCGTGCGGAGAGGACTACGAGGGTTCACTAGTTCGGCTGCGGTGTGAGGCTGCCGTCGCTGCAGGGCCTGGCCAGCGGTGGGAATAGTAGGGGGCGGTGAGGCCTCTGCGGCAGCACAACCGGCCACGGGAGGCAGGAGCATGCGACACGACCGGCACTGCTTTGGGCGGCTGGAGCAAAAAGACCAGAGGTTGAAGAAGCACTACGGCCGTTGGATGGACATCGAACGGTCACTGGAGCTAGAATCGTTCATATTGACTAAGTTGATAAAGCCCTTCGTCCCTGTCAACTTAGTAGGCCCACAAGTCAGCCTCCCAGCAAGGTGGGTCCCAGCTAGCCAGGGGAGTATTCATTTTTTTGTGCGTAATATGGAGGCACTTCCGTTGGGTCCGAGCTGACAGCGGGGGGAACATTTTTTCGTGAAATACGGTGGCCCGTCCGATGGGTCCCAGCAGTCAGGGGGAAACGATTTCTTTCACAAAATACTGGTGGCCCGTCCGGTGGGTGCCTGCTGTGAGATGGAGGAATCATTATTTTCCGTGTAATAAGGAGGCACTTCCTTGCTGCCGCCGTGGACCCAGCTGTCAGCCTCTCCACGTACAGTCCACGTCCGATGGAAGTCATTCCTTGACCACATTGACCACGCTGCAACGAGAGCACCAGGGTGGTGGTGATGGCGAGGCCTAGGAAGGGGACGACGCAGAGCTGGTGAAGACGCGGCAGTGGATGCCCACGCGGAGAGGAGTATGAGGGTTCACTCGTTCGGCTGCGGTGTGAGGCTATCATCGCTGCAGGGCCTGGCGATGGGAGGCAGGAGCAGGCGGCACGACCGGCGCCGCTTTGGGCGGCTGGAGCAAGAAGACCAGAGGTTGAAGAAGCACTACGACCGTTGGATGGACATCGTTGGGTCACTGCAGCTAGAATCGTTTATATTGACTAAGTTGACAAAGCCGTCAACTTAGTAGGCCCACAGGTCAGCTTCCGAAACGGTGCGCCCCTGATGTCAGGGGGAGGAATCATTTTTTGGGCGGGTGAAGCTAGAATATCCAAGATTGAAGAAGAAGCACGGCATCCGTTGGATGGACATCCAACGGCCACTGCTACTAGAATCGTGTGTTGACTATAAGTCAACAAAGCCTTACATACGCGTCAACTCTATTTTTTTAGGGGACGCGTCAACTTAGTAAGGCCAGAAGTGTGTGGCAGAGAACTTATAGCCCATTTGAGATTTGTAAGAATGTGTAGCCCATTTTTGAATTCTAATGGAATTTACTACAGCCCATTTACAGTTTATTAAAAGTACAGCCCATTTCAACCAACCGTTCAAAATAGAATTCAATAAAATTTCCCACATTTTGATGGGATCCGAAATATTTTTATCCCGAAATTTCTAGTCAGATTAAATACAATTTTAGTATAAATTTATATTACGTAAAAATCCAACGAAACATTACACTCGCAACAATTAATGAAATTAAAATTTTCAATATCCAAAAATAATATTTTATAAAGTAATCACGTGTTTGGTGCATTTTTTATAGTTACTGCCCAGTTTTTATAATTACATCCCATTTATTATTTCTTAAAGCCCATTTTCTTGTTAAGCCTAATGTATCCCTCCTAGGAAAGATTTGCAGCCTAGCGGGGCAAAGAATAACAACTTGACCTTGCTTGGGTATTCCTAAAAAAAGTATAGCTGGGCTAGCCATTTTCAGCTTGAAAAAAATTAATATCTGGGGTAGATATCTGGCCTGGGCTAGGCGGGCCACAACCCGCCCAGTTAATACCTGCAGCGATGTTTTCGTTGTTGTTCAGAGGAGAAAAATTAATATCTGGGCTAAACATCGAACAACTCTGTAGTGCTCACACCTCAAAAACACAAATACTGCTCTAGCTGCTTGGTCCCAGATGTCGGCCGCTTCTTGTGCAATTCTCTCATTTATTGACTACTACATAGGTTGACAATGGTGTGGGACCGTGATGTCAGGAACCAGGGGGAAGCAAAATAAATTACTCCAGCGAGCGCTTCGTCCCTTTTTTTGCTCGGGCAAGGACCAATGCATGCAGCATGTCCACGCGGTTATTAGGCAAGAAATAAATGCGCTTTGCATGCTATTAATTACGATGGCCTGCATGGGTAGCTAATAAGGCATCATCTTAACTACTGTGATTAAATGTTGTGTTTAGAAGAGAGAAATATTCTTCTTTTCCACCAATCTGCTTGCACCTAGGTCGTGATGCACCTTCTAATACGACTTATTCACTTAGACGGAGGGAGTATAGTTTTATACATATATATATATAATAAGGAGGTAGTTGCGTATGTGAGGCTATGGACCTAGTGGGTCCCCATTGTCATCCTCTCCAAGTAAAGTCATCTCCTCGCCCACGCGCGCTTTCCGCCCGAAATAGTCAGCGCCGCTCGCCCCGCTTCCCGGTGCAGGCGATTGCTCCGCCTTCAAACAACACAAGTGTCGTCCGTCCGTCCATTTGCGGCCCACATTAATGATACACGGTTGCCGATGCGGCTACGCCGGCGCCACACGTCTGTCCCTCTGCCCGCCCACCATTGCTATATAAATTGCTGCGCCGGCCATAGCCGTAGTCATCCGCATCCGTTCCCTTTCTCCTGTCCACACCACTACTGCGCACCATGGCTTCCTCGCGCTCTAGCACTCTTTGGGTCGGGTGGACGACGGACCACAAGGAGATCGCAGCCATTGCTGCCGACCGGCTGGCCGGCAGGTAGCCGGAGGACGACGACGTCCCAATGGAGAACATGGTAGTCGATGATCCGGTGCCAACCCCCTCCTCCGTGCCATCCTCGCCGGTGCATTGCACCATGACCATCGGCGAGGCCCATGCCCAATATATGGACAGTGTGAGGCAGATGCGTCAGCAACAGTTCTGGGAGGCGCAGGCCGACGCCGCCTACAACCACCACCTCCTCCAGGGGCACTTGCAGGCAGAGGAGCAGATCGCCGCGGAGCTGGCAGAGTAGGAGGCGCTGCTCGACTCGTACCGCTCTGCCCGCAAGGGCCGCCTCGAGCGCTGGCGGTACCGCATGCAGGTGGCGAAGGCTGCGGCTGCGTACAAAGAGGCTAGCAAAGAGGGCGATGAAGCGGGCGAGGCGCTGTTTGGCGAGACCGAGGACGAGGCAGAGGAAAATGCCGGCTCCGACGAGTCCCCGCTCCACTGGCATCGATGAGGCCCTACTCCGTCGAGGCCCCGCGGCGCCAACAACGAGGCAGAGGACACCGCCGGCTCCGCCAAGGCCCCGCCCCGCCAATAACGAGGCAGAGGACATCGCCGGCTCAGCCGAGGACCCACCCTGCCAACAACGCAGGGAAGGATTTCCACTGCTTCGCTGAGGCGCCGCCCGCCGGCAACGAGACAGAGGACATCACCGGCTCCGTCGAGGCCCCGCCCCACTGCCAACGAGGCCACGCCACACAGAAAACGAGGAAGAGTAGAACACAGTAGGTCGCCGCCGGTCGGGTCCAAGTAAGGCCACCGCTCCTGTTGAATCCAAGCTAGGCGGGTTGATCATTGACGTCCGGTTAGCTTCTTGGCGGCGACGTGGAGTCGGGGAGTTCTGCTTGAGAATAACGCTGCTTCTACTTAACTGCTGGTGCAGTTGGCTGACTGACACGTGGGCCCAATAGGCCACTTGTCAGTTACACAACTGCACCTGCAGTTAAGTCACTGAAGCTTCTGTTTGGCTCAGCGGGACACAGGTGGGTAGCTTCGCTTAATTAATTATACCTCCAGCGCACCCCTTTTTAGTTGAAGAATGTATTAAATGTAATGAAATCTGGCATGTTTATATGAAATCCGACCGTGTATGAATGAATTTATTTCAATTAGTTTGAATTCCTGTATCACTAGCATTGGATGAACATGCAAAACAATACATACTAGCATTATTCCCAGGGTGACCACCTCGTTTGTAGCAGTTTCACATGTACTCCCTCCGGTCCTTTCTAGTCTGCATACAAGTTTTGTCTGCAGTCAAAGTATCTCTACTTTGACCAATCTTATACACAAAAGTATGCACTTTCACAACGTGCGAAGTAAAAAGGAATAGAAGGAGTACAAAGAGTTTGAGTAGCTTTTTAGCATTTCTCTACATTGCAATCAAACACACAGGACTGGTAATTCATAGAGAACATTCAAAACAATCGATGATTATGCATCTCAACGACTCACATGTCAGAGGCAATATTTACTTCAGAACTAATGAATAAAGAAAAAATTGATCGACGCTGCTCACAGCAAAGGGCGTCCCATTCAAAAATATCAAACGCATGTCTTGCTAAAATCAATGAGCAACATTTGACAAGGTTGTCCCATTCCAAAATATCAAATGCCTACGATTGTGGAATGGGCAGGGTTTGCCATCAGTTCGGACATTGACATGGCACCTCGTGCTCAATAAACCAGTTGTTCTTTTTGTGCAGTTCCACCAAAATCAACCAAATTCGCGCGTAGCTTGTATGATTTCTCCCTTATATGTTGCAACACCTTGAACTTATCGACACCTCCTTTCTTGTGGTGGAAATTAATGATTTGATGTATTCATGAACATTTTGTGCAGTTCCCATTGAAATCAAGCTGAGCAACCCTGTTTGCACAAATACAAAAAAGTGATTAGTATAGAGCAAACTGTACTATGAATTGACAGTTTCAACAGGCACATGCATGGTCCATGTAGAGCACACTTTTAGAAAAATGGAACTCACCAGAAGGAATCCTAGAACAACATTGTACTCGCGCATCACAGCAAAAAAATGGAGATTTTGTCAGTCCTTCTGAGCTGAAGTTAGTTTGGTCTTGTGGGGAGTAATGTAACCATCCTTCAACTGCTCCTTCTGATGATAAGATAGATAGGGCTTCTTCATCCTGGCATAATCGGAACTAGTCACTTCACGTACTCCATATTCTTCTTCATAGGAAGATGATCCTGTTGTGCAAAGACAAGAGGACTACTAAATGCTAGCATCACTGTTTGCTCGAAAAAAGGAAAGGAAATATTTAAAACAGCACAGATGAAGCACTTCTCAAGGACAATGCCACTTTTTCATGACAGTATCTAAATAGTAGCACAACACCAATAGAGATGACAAAGCTCAATCATATGGATGAAATCAGTGGGTGAGTACCAACCTTTGTCAGGAGGCTTATTGTGTAGAGCATACAGATGAAGCAATTCTTCGGAATCATCTGTTGCTATCTATGGTGGTGGCCATGCTTACTATATACTCCTCGATTAGTTTAATGTTTCCAACATCTTCTTGTGTAGTTCCACTAAAATATATGGTATCTTCAAAGAAGATCCCTATTTGCACAAGTAAAGATAATTACATATTACATTAAGAGTGGCATCAAATCAGTGGCAAAACAATGCTCGTTCCAGCCATAGCAATAAATTAAGATGCAAAACTATATCATTACTTGTGTCATCACAGTTCCAGTGCTTCATTACAGCACCGGGAGTTGATTTTTGTTTTTCTTCCCCTTGTTCTCCCCCTTCATCACTTGGTTCAATAAAAAACAAGCTTCGCCTTCAATGTAAGATTTGGCATGTCAATTAGGGAACACAAGTATAGTACTAAACTTAATTTTCTGATGAAAGTGGCAAAATACAGGCTAGCAGTTGTGAAATATCTTTATCTTACCTCAGTGGGATATTATGGTGCACATATAGATTGGAAGTCTTGTCTCCATTTGTGCAGTTCACTATAATCAAGCAACATTATCGTACAAGTAGCACAACATATGAATGCACACTGCAGAATCATGTGAAAAAAGGCTAGTACTAACCTCTCATGATGGGAATTCAAACAACTCACAAGAAGAAGATCTGAACCAAATTCGCCTTAACGGATAGGAAGTAAGATCTCCTCTTGTGCAGTTCCACTAAGATCAAGCAATCAAGCAATGTTGTCGGTGTGACATTTTGGTTGAACTGCACAAAACACTCTTAAAAAAGTGTTTTGTGCAGTGCAACAAAAGGTCACAATGGCAACGAGGTGAAGCAGATAACCCTGTTTACACAGAGGTGTAAAGGAAACAATTAGTGGTAAATAACGATGGATGACACAGAAGCCAACAAAAAGAAGCATATACCTTATCTAAATGGGATAGAAAGAAAGACAGTAGCATTTCTCAAACGGTGGCATTGATTAATATTAACATAGAGATTATATTAACAATAAAATTCGTTAAACATGTAATTTGCTTTTAACTGTGGCATTGCATCAATTTTCCAGCGGCATTATTAGAGGGTGTTTGTTTACAGGGACATTTTGGTGTAGGGACTAAAAAAACTCCGTGTCAGTCCCATCTAAACCAAAGAGGAGGGTCTTTTAGGGACTAAAAGTGGGCATTTGGGAGTAAAGAAAGAAGACCCCGAGGGAGTGTTTTTGGGACTTTTTCCAATAGTTGCCCCTGCCACGCATCACACCTTGTCTCTATTAGTTCATTACTAGGGGTAACATGGTCTTTTAGCACATCATTTAATAACCTCTAGTCCATGTTTAGTCCCTGGAGCCCAGCAGGTAGGGACTAGGGAGTTTTTAACCAAACAGGGCCTTAGATTAACAACAGCTAATGAGTTGCACGAGACAGTGGATGCACCAGCACCATGTGCATCTACCGATGTAATGTGGTCATGCACAGTCTGTTGCAACAAAGAACAAACAACCAAGGAGCACATTTGTGTTGGTCCCGGTTTTGTTATCTTTAGACGCCTTTCCCTATGTGAGCGCAGCAAAATCTAGTCCTGCTCAAACTCTACAGCCTTGTCCCTTCCTTTCCTTTTTGAACTAGTACTTTCGCCCCTTCCTTTCCTCTTTGAACCATGTCCTAGATTTATGCGATACAACTTTCCCCACTACTTTCCCCCATTCCTTTCCTCTTTGAACCACATCCTAGATTAATGCTATACAACTTTCCCCCTTCATTTCCTCTTTGAACCACGTTCTAGATTCATGCTATATACAACTTTCCCACTACTTTCCCCCACTCCTTTCCTCTTTGAACCACATCCTAGATTCATGGTATACATGTAGCTAGAGCAACGCATGTGGAGTAAGTAAATTATACCTTAAGGTTCTTGGGGCGTGGTTCGGTGGGTGACGGGACGGCGGCGAAGAAGAAGGGGTCGGAGGCCCTCCCGCGCCGCCGCTGGGTGGAAAGTGAACAGCTGCGCCGGTAGTCCCTCGTCGACGGCGACATCGTTAAGCCTCCTTCCCTTCTCGGCAGATGGATCCTGCCGGCTCTTTGAGCAGCAGTGAGGGGAGAGAGAGGCCAACGAAGTCTTGTTTAGATCTAGAGAGGGCGAGAGAGTGTGAAGAGAGCAACTATAAGCGCTGAGGCTCCAGCGGGAGAGGGCAAGAGAGTGTGAAGAGAGCAACTACAAGCGCTGAGGCTTCAGCGTGTATATATATACTAGAGAGAGAGTGTGAAGCATGCAAACCCTAGAAAACATTTTGACCAGTCAAAGAATCCTCCTAGCACAAATTATGCTCAAGTGTAGTTATCGAACCCGAGACCTCATGTTTGATGAGCGAACAGGCTAACCAGCTACACAACCCTCCCGTTATGTTCAACGAGAGGGAAATAACCTTTTATACATTCCTGCATTCGTGTGGCAAGCATGCCGTGTTTTTTGTGTGTGTGGGAGTCATTGGGATTTCAATCATAATCGTGTCATGTGGCTTTCGTGGTAAGACTATCCACAGTGATGCAGAAATAATGCAGCCTTAGTCACCTTACCTCTCTCCACGTAGTATGTTGGGTCCCACCAGTCAGAGGGTGAAACAAACAAATTAATAAGAAAAATTAAAAGCGCCAGCGGTGTATCTTACCTCACACATCTCGCTACTGATCGGGAACACTGTCCAATTGATCCCTCTGTTCACTCACGTACTATTTTAAGTGAATCCTCATTAGAACATGCACACAAATTTTGGGCACTTGTATTCGACTTAAGTCAGTGTGCCACCGTATCTCGTATACTTACTACTCCCTCCGTCTAGGTGTAATAAGTCACGTTAGAAGGTGCAACGGGACCAAGGTGTGTGTGTGTGTGTGTGTGTGTGTGTGTGTTTAACACCATTTGTGTGTTAGAGAGAGCGACAGATCGTCCTACTCCTACAGAGAGTTGTTGTGTAGTGTATGATTTTAGCCGCGAGAGTCGGTGCATCCTCTCGTTTCCGGGCGTGTCCGGTAGGGACATGCGGACAGCTACCACGCCCGCTCCTGACCAGCCTGGCCCACCCAAAGCCCCTCCATCGCCCCCGCGCGCTTCCCGCCCGAAATGGTCAGCGCCACTCCAAAGAATTGGTGCCGCATTCATGCTCGGGCAGAGCGGACGCGTCCTCTCACTAGCGCAAGAGTGATGGTTGCTTCGTCCGTCCAACTTACTGCTGGGTCTATGTGATTTGACGGCTCATTGGTCTTTATTACTAAGGTGGAAGGACTGCTGGATGTCCCACGGTTTCGGCAAAAGGAGGTATACTACTACTACATTACAATTTTCTCCATTCTTACAGCGGAGGCGTGCAAGAGCAGTGAAAACACGCAGGCTCAGTGATTACATGGCCCACCTCACACTATCACCGTGCGACACCTAACTCTTTACATTGTACTCCCTCTGTTCCTAAATATTTTTAGATGAGTCCCACGCGTTGGCGCGGAACAGCGGTATATCTCTCTGCGCAAAAATATTGATTTCATAGAACAAAAAAACTCTATAGCCGCATGACAAATGTGGTAGCCAAACTAAATAAACTCCCATCATTATTTAGATCATCCAACGTAAGGAAACAAAGATCAGCCAACTCCTACTTCATAATGGGATTATATTTTTCTTTTTGACATGTTAATGGGACTTAAAAGCTCACTTACATGCATGCTACCGGTGCATGCTTTCATGCAGACATGTTGATGTGATTTAAAACCCACTCACATGCATGCGGCACGGTATTTCTGCATGCTTGCATGTGGCTTAGTGCGGAGCCTCTCAACGTCAAGATCAGACGGCTATTATGGACTAATTTACTTCATCTAATGGCTACATCAATTTTGATGACATGGCTCAAGGAGAGGATAGAGAATTCCTAGTAGTGCGGGCTAGCTATTACTAGTAGATATAAGTCTTTGTAGAGATTCCACTACATACAGAACAAAATGAATGAATCTACACTTAAAATGCATCTATATACATCCGCATGTGGTTCATGGTGAAATCTCTACAAAGACTTATATTTAGGAATGGAGGAAGTACTAGTAGTATGTACTGTAATTTATCAGCGAGATAAATTTGTACAATGCTATGAAGCTTCCAGCTTCTGTTACATGTATCTTGCATCCAAGGTTGCCCGTTGCAACATTTCATCAAATACAAAGGAGACTAACATGCATGTTATTGCATCTCAATGGTTGACAGATCATAGCAAATATGTACTCCCTCCGTTCCAAAATAAGTTTCTCAACTATGTGCAAACTTTAGTACAAAGTTGTACTACTACTAAAGTTGACACTTATTTTGGAACAGAGGAAGCTAAAGAAAAAAACGATCCATGCAGTCCCTAGCCCTTGAACCGTGAACCCTGACCAGGCTTCAATTTGCTGGCAACGTTCGAGCTTCCTAATAAATGAAGTTTGCAACCTTTTGACCATCGGATCATTTTGTGCAGTTTCACCAAAATCGAGATGAGCATCCCTGTGGCAAAGAAATTGAACAAGCGTGATTAGAATAAGATTACTGGGACTAGTTGATGAGACATAAACTCATCAGAAATACAGTATGTAGAAGCCAGTAGAGGTATGTGCGGGGTAGAGAAGTAGAGAAATATCCACAGGGAGTGATGTGGGCAGCTGGAGCAGTGGTGCAAGCCGGCTGTAAAGGGAGTTGTACCTAAGGGACATAGATCAACCTTGAGGAGGGCGGCGGGAGGCGGCAACTGCCCACGTCGTGACAGTGAGCAAGGGACGAAGGCAACCTCACCGGCTTTGTGAGAGAGAACGGCGGGGACCCCTGATCGGGGCGTGCCGACAGTGGGTTTTCGCCGTCGGCGACGGCCACCGCATCTACACTAAGCATCCACCCCTTCCCCAAGCGGACGTGATATGCCGGGATGTTAGATATGTGGCCACAACTGTTTTGTGCGAGAGAGTGTGAAGAGAGCAACACCAACAAGGAACCATGTAGGCTGGCCGGTCCTGACTATGTATATAGTGGAGCGGTTTCCTTTTCTCTCCATATGAAACTATCATATTGCGTACGTGCCACTAAAGAAAAAAAACTTTATTTATAAATGACGCGGCACCTACTACTCGTTCTCCTATAACCTTGCGCTTGGCATCTCCAAAATATTAACCATGCGATTGGCTCTTCACCTCTTCGTGAAGTCGAGCAATAATGGTAGTGCAGTATATATCGTTCTGGCTATATGAGACCGAATGAATTGCTGCACATGCACCACGTGGGCGAGGGTCGAGGGGCGAGGGAGAGTGCTACATAAGGAGCAAAATTAGTGAATCTACACTCTAAAATACGTCTATATACATCAGTGTTTGGAGTATGTACTAGTAGTTCATATTCAAATCTACTAAAGGACATATATATTCCAAACAATATGATATAATCTCTATAACCAAGGTAGTAGGGACGAGGAGTAAACGGAGGGAGTAGTATATTTTTCTCCTCGTCCTGCGAGCCACCACGCGCATGGGCGTGGGCGCGTGCGTAAGGCGTAGTAAGCAAGCTTCACCTCATCCTGCGAGCCACCGCGCCCGTGGGCGGGGGAGACGGCGTACTAAGCAAGCTTCTCCTTGTTCTGTGAGTTGACGGGACACATCAAAAGTACTCAAGTGTATAGAGCCTTGCCTCTAAGGTAGGCCCCACATGGTTTGCCTCTTTTTTTAACATAACACGTCAAGTCGCAATTTGTTTGTTCACCCGTGGTAGACGATCCTCCCTCCACCAAATGGACAACCAGTACACGTGCCAAATTACGACGTGGGCTGCCTTTTTCGTACAGAAATGAGCTCCACCGTGTACCCGCGCGGGTGTGGTTGGGAAAGATACAGGAGTATGTGCGCCGTGCATGCACCTCTTCTCTTCGTGCACGTCCCCCACCTACGTGGGTGTGTGTGAGAGATACAAACCGTGTTCATGAGTGTTTTTTGTTTTTGGGTGGGGGTGGGGTGGGGGTTGATTTCATGAATTATTTGTGGGAATACGTGTCGATGACATCTCAAACAAAATTTTGCATGCAATGTGTGTGAAATGGAGGCCTATCCATATCATACATAGAGGATCGGGCAATCCACGAGAAGAGAGGGAGGGGTCATAGCTATCGATAGAGTCGAAGAGAGGATCAAGTGGGTGGGGGCGAGATCGACGAAGAGAGCCATCGAAATTGTGTGTGTGTACAAGTCAAAGATATAGGGCGACTGGCCTACCAGAACGTTAGAGGGCACACGTCAAGTTTGTGTGTTGCAGGGAGACATGACTAGAGTGCTTGATGTATCGGTGTGTGTGCGGGGAGGGGGTGGTGGGAGGGGTAGGCAGAGGCCTAACTATAGAGGTAGAACGACTTGTATATGTGTTGAGAAGGAGAGACCCAACTATGTCTTGAGGGAGATCGGTCGACATCCATTCATAACTGAAGGACGGGAAATATGATGGGAGAGAGAGAGGAGAGAGAGAGTGAGGGAGAGGGAGGGCGAGGGGTAGAGTGCTGGATGGGTGATGGAGTTGCTTCTCGAAGATGGTGGGAGAGGCCTACTAGACAAACTGAGGGTGGAACTGCATTGTTATCAATAAAAGTGGGGATGTGTTTCTATGTGTGCCTGTGCATGATAGATCTGTCGGGACGCATCCATGGATTATGAAGGGGCACCTGTGTTTGGTAAGCAAATCTAACTAGATCGGTAGATCAATTGTTGTTTGTCAGAGGAAGGGAGAGACACAACTAATGAGGTAGATCAAGTTATAAGGACCTAGCTAGCTATATGTATAGCGAGAGATCGGTCGGTGTACGTCCATTTGTTAGAGGCAAATAAGGCCCAGCGAGATGGATAGACAGAGAGAATGGAGCTACGAGGTGGTGTGAGAGGCCCAACTACTAGCTAGATAGGGGGAGGAGTGTGTGGTTGTGAGTGCGATGAAAAGAGGGGCGAGAGTTTACACATGTGTCTGACCGTATGAGAGACACGAGGCAAGGACACATAAAGGAGGAGATTGAAGGTGTGTTTGTATGTTGTAGGCAGGCATCGCTGGAGAGGTTTATCGATCGTTGTGTGTCGGAAAGGAGTTGTGGAGACTCTGGGAGAATGACCTAATGAAAAAATGAATGTGCCCAGTGGATAGAATGGCGAGGGAGGGGGAGGGCGAGGAGGGCGTGTTCATGCACGAGAGAAAGTTAGTGGTAGCTACAAAGGTTAGAGGATTGTGTGGGTGTAAGAGACTAACAAAGATCATAATTTGATATGAAAGCGGATTCATATATTTGAATAGGAGATCATAGTGTTTTAAACATTGCATGCATGAATATAGCGGTGATACACATGCTGTGCACATGTTATACCATAATGTGATAATGCAGGGCGTTTGCAACTCACCGCTAAATGCCGAACAATCTAAACCATACTATACATCAAACAATCTCACATTTTATTTGCATTTGTGATAATGTGTGGCGTTTGCAGCTTACAACTAAATATCGAACTATCTAAACAATACTATATATCGAACATTCTCACATTTTATTTGAATTTCTGGTAATGTGTGGTGTTTGCAACTCACATCTAAATACTTGTAGGCGTAGGGGGTGGGGCACCATACATAATGTGATAAACACATTATACATATGAGACATGGTTTACATTATGAAGATCTAGCTAGAGCTAGAAATGTAATGTGATTTGAAATCAAAATAAAGTGGATTCAAAAAATCTAGTTCGAGTTCATATACTACACATAGTTCATATGTAACTCGAGATTAATCATGTGGTGTGCTATGAAGATAATACACAAATGATGGTTTAACTTGACAATAATGATGATTGTAGATCTTATTAAAACAGAGAAACAAATTCAAATGCTTTGACTTCACAACAATCATTACTGTAGATCTTATTCAAATAGAGAAACGAATTCAAATTTAGTTCATATTGAAGCGGTAGTATATACATTTGGAATGCACTAAAACGTTCATTTGAGTAGTAGGTTGCATGCATTCTACACATAGCGAAATATTTTAATTGAACATAACATGAATTCAAAGTTTTGAATGACATTTGTAGGGCGCATTGATTTGGTACAGTACACGTTAGGGTTGTCTGGAAATTTCAACCCGTGCCTTGTTAGCCCGAAATATTTAAGATATGTCTTTGTCTCGTTGTGCTCCGACAACTCCCTCCATCTCAACCCGCGCCTTGCTATTCCAAAATTACTACGCGCACGAAAACTCCAACCTCCTGTAAAATCCCGACACGCGAAATGCCCATGGTACCCCTGAACCGAAAGAACCGCCTCAAATCGGTGGGGGTACTTTCATAACTTACCCCACATTTCGGACAAGCGCGTCTCTAAGCCATGGTTCCCCACTGCCATCCCATCCGCCCACCCATTTGTACATCGAGGCCGCGAAAACCCGTGATGAAACCCCACACCCTGCTCCGTCTGCCACCTAGCCGGAGCCTCTTCCCCGACGACATCGTCCACAGCAACACCTCGACGTCCCTCATCCACCGTACCGGATGAGGATCCGTCGGCAATCTCATCATCACGCCGGTTCGGCCACCCCGTCCTCCACATCCAAGGAGATGCCCCTACGTTCCCCTCATCTTTCGCGCCACCTCCATTCCGACACCACCGTCTTCACCTGCACCGTCGGAAGAGCATCATCATCACCGTTTCCTCGGATGAAGCTGCGGCCTAATCGGCGCCAACAAAGAGGTTGTACACTAATTGCCGCATTTTCTTCTTGATTCGATCTCACGGTGCTGCCGGCGCCCGGTCCCGAGCCGACACGACGCGACTCCATCCACGGCGGCGTCGCCGGCCACTTCCTCCACGCGGCGCTCCCTCGGCGGCGATGTCCACATCAGTAGGACCTGCTGCTACTTTAGCTCTCGCTCGCGCTTCTGCTCTGCTCTTGCTCTCGGTCCCCTACCTGGTCTGCTCTTGTTATTGCTCTTGCTCACACTGCTGTTCTCACTCTTGCTCTTGCTTGCGATGCTGCTCCGATTTAGCTACATTTCACTCTGATGCCGCCGGGGTGAAGGAAGAACCAGCCGCAGCAAGGAGGGGGGCTCGCCGGATAGGTACCCCACTATCTATCTTATGGTTCAGGATGGGGGCGGTGGTCGCCGGCGGTGGCGGGGCGTTGGCGGGGCAGTGGTGTGGGAATTGCTAGAGAAAAAGCTTGGCACGGGGGGGCCTAGAGGGATGGCCGGGGCGGCGGCGGACCAGCGGTGGGGAGTGTTTTCGGGGTGGGCGGGGCGGTGCACCGCCGGCCGCGGGCGGTGGGGGGCGGCTGTTTGGCCAGCTCAGGGGGGTCGAGGTTGAAGATGAACCGCAGGCCCTTGATTTTGTATCCAACGGCTGCAAAATCGACTGACCAGAGATGAAAAAGTTAGTCGACTGACGTGTAGCCTCACCTTGCTAGTGCGTTTAGTTTCCATAGCAAAATTCAGTTTCGACAGCAAAATTCAGTTTCAACAGTTAAGTTCAGTTTCGACACTTTAGATCAGTTTCGACAGTTAAATTCAGTTTCGACAGTTAAGTTCAGAGATGAGCGGCTGATGTATTTTACATCTAGCACTTTGTGTTTATGTATTTTACGTCATGTATTGAAGATGCTATTAGTATTCCACTCAGGTTAATGTTGTTCGTTGTCTCTCTTGTCCTGCTTCAGCCTCAGCGTCGTACAACTCACCGGAGCTACTCCAATGACGAAACCCTCCATCACAGCGGAGCAGTACCTCGGGCTCCATCTCCAGATGCCTAAGGTCTTCTTCCCCTCCTTCGACAGCCAAGTCAGCCGGAGCATCCTCACCGGCCAACCCAATCACGCTGAGATCGACATGGCTTTGCCAAAGAGGTTGTACACTTGTTGCATCTCTTTTTTACTCTACATGTTATATATATTGTCCACTGAGCACACGGATTTGTTCCTTTAGTGTCTCCTTGAAAGTAAAAACGTAGGAATTTTAATTTTCACTTGTCCTCCTTTTCAAATTCCTATTCATGAAGCACAAGACTAGGAGATAGTAGCATAATAGCATTATAACCGTACATTTTCTTGTGGTTTGACTTAATCTCACCATGCTTCTTTGCATCCTGTGATCTTCCAATTGTTGTGAATCAAACACCCAGATTGGCAAAAATCCTGTGTTTTTAAATTCTCTGTCTTGCATGTGCATTCCTATCCTATTCCTGTCTATTTCCTATCCCTGCATTGTTGGAATCCTCCAATTCAAATGTGCCCTTACAAAATTACTTCTCTTACAGATAGTTGTCAAAGAAAACCTTGCGTGGTTTGTCCCGCTCCTGCTGGGTCGTCGTCCACACCAGCTCAGCTGCTCCAATGACAAAAGGGTCCAGCACAGCAGGGATCCGGCCTCCAGACTGTCTTTTGCTGCCTCAGATCTTGTTCCCCGCCACTGGCAGCCATGAAAACTGCACTACCATCATCAACCAAGCAGATGACCTTGAGGACTACACGGGTCCGCAAGAGAGGTCGCACTCTTTCGTGTCTGCTTACGTTATGCATCGCTCAATATTACATGCTACTTTATCGTCCTGTTCACTGATTAGACTATGAGTCAGCTCCAAACTAATGATCAAACTTGAGTTTTTATATGGTTGTGGGGTACATATCGGGGCCGCTATCAATAGTATCTATCTACTATCTGGTTAATCTCCGGTGTCTACTATGAGTTTCATGTTGGGTGGGAAACAAACAGTAAAGAAGCCATTATCTGTATTTTTTAACTGAAGCCATTATTTGCCTGCTATTATTGGTTTTGGGTCTATCCACAGGTTGCTACCATCACTCTGGATTTCTGCATGCACTCCTTAAATAATCTCACTATGTTTTATTCCTATGCATGAAAGTTATTGTAAACAATGGAACTAAACATGAGGAAAAGAGACGAGCCTTGCATGGCAATAAAATTTCAGGCAGACGTCGCTCCATGGTAGGTGCAAAGGCAGCCCCCCTCCATGCATTTCAGATTGTAATCGAGAGGAAGATATCTATTCCGAGGGGGATTCAGAAGGAGAAGACAACTCCTATTTACCCCCTGAGGTCTTCGCTCTAACTTGGCATGCTGATGTTGGTTATATGATGCATATGGTGTCTTGCATTGCTTACTTTATACATCAAATATGTCATCTGCTTAGTTTAGACATCCTTTGTGCGAATGCCATCTGTTTAGTTTATTCATCATTTCTGTGAATTATGCAACGCCATCTTGTTTAGCCAGGCATCATATATGTGAATTTTGCAATGCCATCCTGCTTAGCCAGTCATCTTATATGTAAATTATATCAGGCCATCCTTTTTTCGTTACATATTACATTTGTCAACAATGTTATTACATTCAACTGCTCTTCGTGTGCATCAGCCATTTGAGACGGTGATGGCAAATTCCGGAGTGAAAACAAGGTCTTCAGAGCAGACTATGCTATCTGACGAAGCGCATATCTCGCTGGTTATGGATAGCTCCTCAGAGGAGGATTCAGAGACAGACGACCAGTCCTATTCCCCCCCCCCCCGAGGTGTATGCTCTAACTTGGCAGTGTTATGTTGCTCATATCGTGCGTATGGTGTCTCGCATTGCTATGTCATTTGATTAGTTTAGACATGCTTTGTGTGAATGCCACCAGTTCAGTGTCTAATTACCATATATGTGAATTATGCATTGCCATCTTGTTGCAAGACATTATATATGTGAATTATACAATGCTATCTTGTTGCAAAGGCATTATATATGTGAATTATGCAATGCCATGTTGTTTAGCCAATCATCATGTATGTGAATTATATCATGCTATCATTTTTTGTATTACATGTTCCATTTATCGACAACGTTTGTATATTCAACTACTCTCCCTGTGCATCAGCCATTTGAAGCGGTGATGGAAGTATCTGGAGTGAAAACAAGGTATTCAGAGCAGACAATGGTACCTGCTGGAGCAGACATCTTGCTGGTTACAAAGACCTCCTGATAGGAGGATTCAGAGACTGATGACCAGTCCTATTTTCCCCCTGAGGTCTATGCTCAAACTAGGCAGGTTTATATTACCCATGTCATGCATGTTCTTGCATTGCTTAGTTTTTACATCATATATGGATTGCCATCTGCTTACTTGCTTACTATATAAATCATATATTTGAATTATATCATGCAATCATGTTTACATAGTACATACACATCATCTATCTGAATTATGGCATGGCAACCCATTTAATAAAGACATCATATAGTTATATCATCTCATCCTGTTTAGTGTTTACAGTCATCATATTTTGAATTATGGCACTCTATCCTTGAATGTATGTGAATTATGGCATGCCAACCTATTTAATAAACACATTATATAGTTATGTCATGTCATCCTCTTTACATAGTCTCATATTTTGAACTATGTCTTTCCATCTTTTTTAGTTAGCCATCATAATGTGAAATTGTGTCATGCTATCCTGTTTAGTTAGCAATCATATATGTAAAATTGTGTCATGCTATCCTGTTTGGTTAGACAACATAAATATGAATTATTTCATGCCCTCTTTTATTCCCCACTATCCATTGCACCTGTCTATCATACAATGTCTATACTTTCAATTACTTTTCTTGTTTATTAGACATTTTAATTGGAGAGTGTGATGGCAGTATCTAAGGAAGTAACAACACGGTCTTCAGAAAAGATAGTGCTACCAGTTGATGCAGGTAGAACCACAGTTGTACTTGCCCAAGTACCAGATCCACCACACATAACCCAGACTCTCGCAGATTGTACCCCTACCCAGTTGGACAGAGAACCAGCTACACCCCTTCTAACCCCAACCCTGGCAAATAGTAACCCAGTTCCAGTTGACACAACACCGTCTCCACCACAGAGCACCCAAACACGAGCAATTAGTAAGGGAACTGCAGTTCCCAAAGCACGAGGACCACCACTCCGAATCCCAACTCAACACTTAAAGGATAAGAAGATTTGTTCTCAGGTCAGGTTCTGTAGCTATGGTTCATACTCCTTTGCTCTTGCATGACTGTATTTACTCATACCAACTATTTTCAAATTTGAAGGATGGAATTGAAACTCCAATGGCGCAACAGGTATGTTTTAAACCTGTTTCTTTAACTGGTTTGCAGTTGTAACCTGCTCTATGTCGATTTCAGTTTCAATTGAATAAACAATTATGTTCTCATGTCATGCACATTACAAGTGTTGTTATTGCTCTATAGTTCCCCACCCTTATATTCTGTCTATTCTGCTTTGTCTTGAACAAATATTATTTGAACCGTGTCTCTATCTTGATTTGACAACACAAACTAGAATGATATAGACCATAAAGTGACCATGGTACATAGATATATGTTTGTTTCATGCTGTTATCCTGTCCACTTTACTACTGAACTCATTTACCAAAATGAGTTTCATATACAACATGGTAAACATGTGATGTGTCTACTTGTTTCTCTTTTAGAATGCGGACAAATTATTGGAGAACAGTACCCCATTATCCAATGGTAAAGGAAGTAATGCAGATAAGGTTCAAGATAGTGAGACATCCCTGTTGGTCTCCAAGAAAGCTGATAAAAATATCTTGACGAAAGTGAGGGAACCCAAAAGTCCTGTCTTGATGTAGTGTTCGAGTTACTGGCCATTACTGCTGGCACAAGCTCTTCGAACTCGCTGCTTGGATCAGTTCGTCTTCTTGAGTCTTAACTTCAAGTTGAAAGACATCGATCAGATGTGCTGCGACAGGAAGCTGAAGGAGTGAGGAAGTCCCTGCATAATTCAGATGCATATTTTCTGGTGCAACAGCAAGCGCTGGAGGATTTAAGCGCCAAACAAGAGAAAGTTAATACGGTTGCTAAGCATCTTGCCAGCATTATGGGTACCCAGGATATTGTTTCTTGAGATCTTTTGAAGTGGTTTCAGTTCTGGATTTGTTTTGCTGTGGCGTTTATTTGCGCTGGTCGCCAACTTTGACAACCAGTGTATATGATATGCTACTTTGTTCCCTATATTTGCACTGGTGGTGAACTTTGATGCCCAGTGGATGTAATATGTGGAATAGCCGTGATAGCCTAGCATTAGTTGCTTGCATATTTATTTCCTTGTTGTCTTGTTTATTTGTTTGCTTGTAGTCATTGCAGTTATTTTTCCGTGGATAGCTAGTGGCTGCAATAACCTATTTTTTAAAACTAGGCCACGATAACCATGGGCTAATATTTACTGTAGTGACACTGGGCCTCCTACTGGCCGTAGAAACAGTGAGCCTTCTACGGGCCGTAGAAACAATGGGCCTTCTACGGGCCGTATAAACAATGGGCTTTCTACGGGCCGTATTACCAATGGGCCTTATACGGGCCGTATAATCGATTGGCCAAACATGGGCCAAATAGACCGCATTATGGCCGTAAACGGGCTAGAGTTGGAATCGTCCGTTCATGGGCCGACCATAATGGGCCATCGTTAATAGGCCATATTTGATGACGCTATGAAATCGGCCCAACATATTAACGGACCACAAACGGGCCGACTGTAACCATAGGCTGAATTTGGCTCACAAGCAGAAAATGACAGTAACTGGTCGTAAGTAAATGAATGCTGGAAATGAGGCCAAGAATAAATGGGCTCTGAGAAGGCCGAAAGATAACATGGGCTGGAAACGGCCCAAAGAAATAACGGGCCGTTAATGGGTATAAAGTGATACACTGTTCATTACGGGCCAGTTTCACCACAGGCCGTTAATGGGTGTAAAGTGATACATTGTTCATCACGGGCCAGTTTCACCACGGGCCGTTAGTAGGCTACGAGTTACATAGGGCCTCATATGGGCCGAAAGACGTCATGGGCCAGAAGTGAAAACGGGCTGGAATCATATTGGATGGCCCAGATGACGCTACTGGGCCTAATTTGGATAGGGTGTAACCGGCCTTGGGTTAGCGGGCTGTAAATGGGCTATATTTGAATAGGCCGTTAATAGGCTTTCCGTGGGCCAGCCTGCCAGCTTTTGACCAAGTCAAACTGGCCAGCCTTTTCACAGGAATGGGCCTCTGTTGGGCCGTGCCACGTGTCGACGTATCATAGGCGCCTTCCGTCCAATGAGTGGTTGACATCTGTCCCAACGATGAGACGACACGTGTTTCCTCCAGCCAATGATGATTTTACACGTGGAAAATCCCCATTGGTCGGGGTTGTTAACGGGTTATCGGATCCAAAACCCGACCCGATACTTAATGGCGTTCCGTTACGGTGGATGTCACGTGTCGGTCACCCTTGACGAAAGCACTTCTGTGACGCGCGATTTATCGTCATGGAAGTGGACATTTCCGTGATGATAATTTTCGCAATGTCATGGAACACTTCTACGACAGCACATGTTTGACTATCTTAATTTTGTCATAAATTTTTCATGGATGTACATGCATGACAAAAAAAGCGACCTACTGTGACAAACACGTATCATCACGGAAGTGTATTTTTTTGTAGTGGATAACGACGCAGATCTTGCTGATAAATCGCCGAACGCGTCGCTGCAATGTCATGCTCCTCATCTAACAGGTCAAGTGCATCCTGACGTGCCTTCTCATTGTCGGCTTCAACATAAGCCGCCACACGGGGTGAGTCATGACGGATGTCACTAGGGAGGGTCGCCTCTGCTTCGTAAGCCATGAAGAAAGGTGTATAACCCGTAGATCTGTTGGGCATGGTATTGATGCTCCATAACTCAGAAGGTAACTCCTCCATCCAACAACCCAGCGTCCTCTTTAAAGGAAACATAAGCCGGGGCTTGATGCCTCTTAGGATCTCTTGATTGGCTCTCTCCGCCTGACCATTAGATTGGGGGTGAGCCACTGATGACATGTCAAGCCGGATGTGCTCATGTTGACAAAATTCTTCCATAGCACTCTAGGACAGATTAGTGCCATTATCAGTTATAATGCTGTGTGGAAAACCAAACCGGAAAATCACCTTTTTGACGAACTGAACCATCGTGGCTGCATCACACTTACTAACTGGCTCTGCCTCTACCAACTTAGTGAACTTATCAACCGCCACCAAAAGGTGGGTCTTCTTATCCTTGGACCTCTTAAAGGGCCCAAACATATTCAGCCCCCAAGTTGCAAACGGCCAAGTGATTGGAATCATCCTCAATTCCTGAGATGGAACATGAGTGCGGCGTGAAAACTTTTGACAACCATCACACCTCTTTACCAAGTCCTCAGCATCAGCATAAGCCGTCAACCAATAGAAATCGTGACGAAAAGCCTTATGAACCAGTGTGGTGACCACAATCTCCTTCGTGGATCTCACGCAAAATCTCATAGCCTTCTTTAGGAGACACACAACACTAAAACGCCCTTGTTACACTGCAATAATGCAATTCCCCATTGATAATGGTCATTGACTTGGATCGCCGAATTATCTGCCTGGCCAAAGTTTCATCCTCCGGTAACTTGTCCTGGTTGATATACGCCAAATATGGGACCGTCCAATTGGGGATAACATGAAGAGCTGCCACTAACTGAGCCTCCAGGTCAGGAACAACCAAATCCTCCTCTGTAGATAGCTTGACCAACAGGTTATGCAAAACATCCAGAAAAACATTGGGTGGAACCGGTTTATGTTGGGAACCCAAACGGCTTAAAGCGTCCACCGCTTCATTCTTTTGCCGGTCCACATGGTCAACCTGATAACCCTTGAAGTGACCTGCAACAATATCTACTTCTCGATGATACTCTGCCATGAGTGGATCCTTGGAATCCCAAGTACTAGGTACTTGCTAAGCCACCAGGTCTGAGTCACCAAAGCACTTAACCCGGCTTAGATTCATCTCCTTAGCCATTCGAAGACCATGGAGTAAAGCCTCATATTCAGCTGCATTGTTAGTGCAAGGTAACAATATACGGAGAACATAACAAAACTTATCAGCTCGTGGGGAAGTTAACACGACTCCAGCCCCCGAGCCCTCCAATTGCCTGGACCCATCAAAATGAATAGTCCAATAAGTATAATCCGGATTTTCTTCCGGTGCCTATAACTCTGTCTAGTCCTTGATAAAATCCACATGCGCTGGGGACTTAATTGCCGTACGAGGCACATATTTTAACCCATGAGGTCCAAGCTCAATAGCCCACTTGGCAACTGGGCCAGTTGCCTCCCTATTCTGGATTATATCTCCCAAAGGGGAACAACTGACCATCATGATGGGATGACCTTGAAAATACTGCTTGAGCTTCTGGCTTGCCTGCCAATGTGGGTACCTCTGTTTAGACTCAATAAGTACCTCACTGATATAATAAACCAGGCGTTGAACCAGATACTCCTTCCCAGCTTCCTTGTGCTCCACCACAATGGCCACACTAACTGCCCGGGCATTAACAACCACATATAACAACAGCGGCTCTTTATCGACCGGAGGATCAAGGATAGGTGGCTCAGCTAATTGCTTTTTCAAGTCCTCAAACGCCGCATTAGCAGCATCACTCCAGACAAAATTATCTGACTTTTTCATCATCCGATATAGAGGGATAGCCTTTTCTCCTAATCAGCTGATAAACCGGCTGAATGATGTAATGCGACCTGCCAGACGCTGAACATCGTTAATACACGCCGGTTTAGCCAAAGATGTAATAGCTTTGATCTTTTCCGTATTAGCTTCAATGCCCCTGTTAGACACCATAAAACCTAAGAGCTTGCCTGCCGGAACACCAAAAACACACTTGGCCAGATTAAGCATCATCTTATAGACCCTGAGATTATCAAAAGTTTCCTTCAAGTTAGCTATCAATGTCTGCTCCTTTCTGGACTTCACCACAATATCATCCACATAAGCATGAACATTGCGCCCAATCTGATTATGCTGACAATTCTGCACGCCGCGCTGGTAAGTCGCATGGGCGCTCTTGAGCCCAAAAGGCATAGATACATAGCAGAATGCTCCAATGGGAGTTATAAAAGTTGTCTTCTCCTGGTCCATAATTGCCATTTTGATCTGATGATAACTAGAATAAGCATCCAGAAAGCTCAAACGCTAACAACCCGTCGTAGTATCAATGAATTGATCAATACGAGGGAGAGAAAAGGGATCAGCCAGACAAGCCTTGTTCAAATCTGTGTAATCCACACGCATCCGCCAAGTGCCATTGTTCTAAAGAACTAGCATCGGGTTAGCTAACCACTCAGGGTGAAAAACCTCCACAATAAACCCTGCTGCCAAGAGCCGGGCTACCTCCTCACCAATAGCCTTACGCCTTTCTTCATTGAAGCGGCGGAGAAACTGCCTAACCGGTTTAATCTTAGGATCGATATTAAGAGGGTGCTCAGCGAGTTCCCTCGGTACACCTGGCATGTCAGCTGGTTTCCATGCAAAGATCTCCCAGTTCTCACGGATGAACTTGATGAGTGCGCTTTCCTATTTCGGATCCAGATTAGCACTGATGCTAAACTGCTTGGATGAATCACTAGAGACAAAGTCAACCAGCTTCGTCTCCTCCGCCGATTTAAACTTCAAGGCCGGATCATGCTCTGTAGTTGGCTTTTTCAAAGAAGTCATATCTGCCGGATCAACATTGTCCTTGTAGAACTTCAACTCCTCTTTTGCACAATCCGACTCAGCATAAGACGGATCACCTTCTTCACATTCCAAAGCAATATTATGACTCCCATGTACCGTGATGGTCCCCTTATGACCCGACATCTAGAGCTGTAGATAAACATAACAGGGCCTTGCCATGAACTTAGCATAAGCCGTCCGTCCAAAGAGGGCACGATATGGGCTCTTGATTTTCACCACTTCAAAGGTCAATGTTTCTGATCTTGAATCATGATCATCTCCAAAAGCAACCTCCAGAGATATCTTACCAACTGGATACACCGATTTACCAGGTACCACACCATGGAAAACAATGTTCGACGGTTTAAGATTTTTATTTGTCAACCCCATGCGATGGAAGGTTTCATAATAAAGTATATTGATACTGATCCCTCCATCCGTGAGCACCTTGGTGAACTTATACCCCCAACCCGAGGTGCCACCACCAATGCCAGATGACCCGGGTTATCAACCCGGGGTGGATGATCCTCTCGACTCCACAAAATGGAATGTTCAGACCAGCGCAGATAACGGGGCATTGCCAGTTCAACGGAGTTTACTGCCCTTTTATGAAGCTTATGATCACGCCTACATAAGCTAGTGGTGAAGACATGATACTGCGCACTATTCAACTGCTTCGGATTATTTTGGTAACCCGATTGCTGCTGCTGCTGACTCCCCTGATGATTATAACCACCCTAGTTGCCATGACCGCCTAGATTTCCAGTTCCGCTTTGGTTGCCTTGAAATGATGAACCAGAATTGCCTCCACCATAACCCGGCCCATGAGAACCGCCTCCTGAACCGCCAGGTGGCCCATGATCGTATTGAAAAAGATCCGAGTTTTTGAACTCCCGCATAATAAAGTAGTCCTTCGAAAGGTGCATGGCTGGTCTCTCTCGTGTCCCGTGCCTTGGACAATGCTGGTTTAACAGGCGCTCAAGATTGACACTTGATCCACCACTCCGCGGGGGCGGTTTACCCTTATCACGCTAATTATTATTCTCCATGTTGGTGTTAGCCACAAAATCAAATGTTATCTGCTTTGCGCTTACCATTGTTTCCATGACCCGTCGGGTTATGTTGCTGCCCCTAGTTACTGCCACTCTTCTTTCCCTTCCCCAGTTTTTCATCATCAGACTCGGGGTCTTTGGTACTATCACAGTTGGCACACTTAACCAGAGCTTCCATAAGCATTCCCATGTCATTACAATGACACTTGAGCCATCCCAATTTCAACTTCAAAGGCATGAACCGGCAATTGACCTCGAACATTAAGACTACTGTATCGGCATTAATGCGGTCCGATGAACTGAAGATTTCCAAAACCCGGCACACCCAATGGGTTGTCGATTCACCTTCTTCTTGGACACAGGCGGCTAAGTCCACAGTTGACATGGGCTTCTTGCATGTGTCCTTGAAATTCTGGATAAACCGGGCCTTTAACGCATCCCACGACCCAATGGAGTTGGCTGGCAAACTTTTCAGCCAAGTGCGGGTTGTTCCTTCCAACATCATGGTGAAGTATTTAGCACAGCCGCATCATCCACATCCAGCATCTCCATTGCCATCTCATAGCTTTCAATCCATGACTCGGGGGGTAAATCGGCAGTATAATTGGGCACCTTGCGGGGTCCTTTGAAATCCTTGGGCAGCCGTACGTTACGTAGAGCCGGGACGAGACACGACACCCCCAAAGAGCTAGAGGTAACTCCTGGCTCCACCAAAATTTTTGGACGAACTGGAGTAAGCTGACGGGCCGCGTACTACGCCGCTAACTCGGCTTCTCGACGCGCATTGCCCCCTGATCCACCAAATCATGAGCATTAGTACCACCACCTGCCGGATTATGCCCTCGAGGCGGGTTACGGTCCCGCGCGCTGCTTGACACGGCCAGTTCATCAAAATGCCTGTTGTAACTCCGACTTGGGCGGGGGGTAGAATGAATCCTCTCGCGGCTGTATGAATACGCCTACTTCTAAGTCAAAGTTGTCTGAAGGAACTCCCTAGCCCGTCGCATCTCAACCGCTATGGGGGACTCACCTTTGATTGGGAGGGCTGCCAATCATGAAGCGGCAGCGACTATGTTATCCAAGGGGTTGGAGTAATGACCCGGAAGCGTTGACACGCGTTGTGGCGGGATAATCTGACGAGGCGGATCCACTGTGCGCGACTGAATCGGCACCCCTATTCCAGGTGCTTCTACCTGGTTTACCACTGGTTGGTTGCTGGTTCCTGCTCCTGGCGTGTTAAAGAGATTCCTTGGCTCATAAAATGGAGGTAGGTGGGACCGGTACCTTCTCCTCATTACATCATTTGATGCGTTCTAATCCAGCATAAGCGGATAAGCCTATGCATCCAACTCGGCCCTCTCCGCTGCCATCCTGGTGTTCTCGGCTGCCAGGTATGCCTTGGCCTGAGCTATCTGATCCTTCACCTTCGTGACTTCTGCATTATGCTGATCCTAATTTGCCGGGTTAACTTTAGCCGCCAGCAGTGTTGCCAAAGCATCGAACAAATCGGACAAAACCTGATCCGGCGATGGCGCAGGGCCTCCCGCCCCAGCTGCTGTTGCTACTGCTGAACAGGAGATCATTACTGGGCGGTTGAAGAATGCTGCGCCTACTGTGTACCGGCCATGAATATCGCAACTCGGCTCGGCGGACCAAGGGGGTCCGGAATACTGTCGCTATCAGAACAGCCCCCAAACTGGCCATCTTGCAGTTGGTACAATGACTCAGTCTCTTCGGTAGATGACTCTTCATCAGAGTGAACAATGGTTTCACCACCAGACACCAATCTATCCTCAGATTCTGCTCCATGGATGACTCCCATGAAGGCATGCTTCATGGTAGGCTGAACCCGGGCGGATCTTGCACGCTGAGCCGTTTCGACGATGTCGGTGCAGATGCCCGGCTCAGGGCCCGGTTCACCGATCTTGCCAATGAAGACGTGAATAACGTCGAACGGGACCCGATATCCATACTCAATTGAACCGGCCTCAGGGCCCCAGCCTGCATCGTCAATGTAGAGCTTGCCACGACGACTCTTGGTCATCCGACCCACAATGTATCCCTTGAGCCCTTCGAAGCTGCCCTCTAAGAACTTGAAACCATCGTGTGATAGCCCCACGATGGGCACCAACTGTCACGGGATTGTCACGGTAGATTTCCTAGCGTGAGGACTTAGTCGTGGAGCCATCGCAACACAGTTAACTTAAAGCGGTTAAAGCAGACAAAGGACGCAAGGAATTATACTGGTTCGGCCCCTTACGGTGAAGGTAAAGCCTACTCTAGTTATGATGGGATTGCTATGGTTTCAATGACTAGGGAGAAAATACGCTTTGCCTGGCTCTCAAGTTGTTGTCTCTTGTCCTTAAACTGCCGCCGGGTCGTCCCTTTATATACACAGGTTGACAACCGGCAGTTTACAGAATCCCGTCCGGCTCATAAACGTGTCCGGATCGGTTTATATCCTTTCCTATCTTACAACACAAGTACACACCTTATGGCGGTTCATGTCTACGGGCCCTGGGCCTTTAGATCTCTTATAGTAAAGCGCCATGCTCCTTGTCTTTATGGGATTCAATATGGATAACTCCTTATGGGTATAACCCGTCCCCTCCTGGGTGGTTTATACTCATTAATTATACCCCCAACAGGATTAGTAGGGGGCGGTGAGGCCTCCGCGACAACATAGCCGGCCATGGGAGGCAGGAGAATGCGGCATGACTGGCGCTGCTTTGGGCCGCTGGAGCAAGAAGACTAGAGGTTGAAGAAGCACTACGGCCGTTGGATGGACATCGTACGGTCACCGGAGCTAGAATCGTTCATATTGACTAAGTTGACAAAGCACTCCGTCCCCGTCAACTTAGTAGGCCCACAAGTCAGCCACCCACCAAGGTGGGTCCCAACTAGCAGGGGGAGTATTCATTTTTTTGTGCATAATAAGGAGGCACTTCCGGTGGGTCTGAGCTGACAGCGGGGGGAACATTTGTTTCGTGAAATACGGTGGCCCGTCCGGTGGGTCCCAGCAGCCAGGGGGAAATGTTTTTTTCGCCAAATACGGTGGCCCATCTGGTGGGTCCCTGTTGTCAGGTGGAGGATTTATTATTTTCCCTGTAATAAGGAGGCACTTCCTTGCGGCTGCCGTGGACCCAGCTGTTAGCCTCTCCACATACAGTACTATTCCGATGGAAGTCATTCCTTGACCACGTTGACCACGCCACACCGAGAGCACCAGGGTGGTGGACAACGGCGAGGCCTAGGAAGGGGAGAATTTGGAGCCGAGGAAGATGCGGCAGTGAATGCCCACGCATAGAGGAGTATGAGGGTTCACTGGTTCGCTATGGTGTTAGGCTGCCTTCGCCGCAGAATAATAGGGGGTGTGGGTGAGTAGAGGGATAGCCTGGCTAGCGGTGGGAGTAGTAGGGGGCGGTGAGGCCTCCGTCGCATCACAGTCGGCCACGGGAGGAAGAAGCACGAGGCATGACCCGCGCTGGTTTGGGCGGCCGGAGCCAGAAGACCAGAGGTTGAAGAAGCACTACGACCGTTGGATGGACATCGTATGGTCACTGGAGCTAGAATCGTGCATATTGACTAGGTTGACAAAGCCCTCCGTCCCCGTCAACTTAGTAGGACCACAAGTCAGCCTGCCACTATACTGGGTCCCAGCTAGCAGGGGGTATTCATTTTTTCGTGCGTAATAAGGAGGCACTTCCTTGCGTGTGAAGATATAGCTAGTGGGTCCAAGTTGTCAGCGGTGGTAATGTTTTTTTCATGAAATACAGAGGCCCTTTCGGTGGGTCCCAGATGTCAAGTGGAGGAATCATTATTTTGCGTGTAATAAGGACACATTTCCTTGCAAGCGGCTGTGGACCCAACTGCCAGCCTCTCCATGTACAATCCACTTCAGATGCATGTCGGTCGTTGACCACGTTGACCAGGCCGCGTCGAGAGCACTAGGGCGGTGGACAATGGCGAGGCCTAGGAGGGGAACGACACGGAGGCAGGGAAGACTCGGCAGTTGTTTCCCACGTGGAGGGGAGTACGATTGTACGAGGGTTTACTGGTTTGTCTGCCGTCGTCAAAGAATAATAGCAGGTGTGGGTGAGTAGAGGGATGGCTAGGCCAGCGATGGGAGTACGGTGGGGTGGTGAGGCCTGCACGGCAGCACAGTCGGTCGCGAGGAGGAGAGAGTAGGCAGTCCAATCGGCGCTTGTTTGAGCAGCTGGAGCAGGAAGAGCAGAGATTGAAGAAGCACGACAGCTGTTGGATGGACATCCAACAGTCACTGCTTGTGCGTCAACTTTTTTTAGGAAAGCCTCAAATCTGTGGAAAACATAGTACAACCCATCTGCCCTTATTTTTAATAATTTACAACCCATTTACTAATTCTTAAGGTTTTTTTGGAGCCCATATTCTTTTTGTTAGCATTACAGCCCATATTGTGGCCACGGTTAAAAAATTATATGAAATTTTGCATATTTCGGTGCGGTCCGAACTGTTTTTAATCCCGAAATTTTGAGTCACATTCAAACTGATTTTAAAAATAAATATATATCAATATAAAATCTAACATATTGTCCATGCATACAAATCAATGCAATTTAAAATCTCAAAATGAACAAAAGAAATTTGAAACTAATTGTCGGTTTGATGTGTTTTAAAAATGTACATCCCATTTCTCATTACTGATAGGCCATTTTCTCGGCCAGCAGAATGAAGCTCTCCTCGTCTTGAAAGATTTTCAGCCCAACAGGCCAGACAAAGCAACTTACCTGGCAAATCATAAAAAAACTGGGCGGTGGCCATGGACCCAGCTACGGCCGTGGACCCAGCTGTCAGCCTCTCCACATACCGTACTCTTCCGATGCAAGTCGGTCGTTGACCACATTAATCACGCCGCACTGAGAGCACCAAGGCGGTGGACGATGGCGAGGCCTAGGAAGGGGACAACACGGAGCCGGGGTAGACGCGGCAGTGGATGCCCACACGGAGAGGAGTACGAGGGTTCACTGGTTCGGATGTGGTGTGAGGCCACCGTCGCTGCAGAATAACAGGGGGTGTGGGTGAGTAGAGGGATGCCCTGGCCAGCGGTGGGAGTAGTAGGGGGCGGTGAGGCCTCCACGACATCACAGCTGGCCTTGGGAGGTAGGAGCACGCGGCACGACCAGCGCTGGTTTGGGCGGCTGGAGTAAGAAGACCAAAGGTTGAAGAAGCACTACTGTCGTTGGATGAACATCGTACGGTAACTTGAGCTAGAATCGTTCATATTGAGTAAGTTAACAAAGCCATCCGTCCCCGTCAACTTGGTAGGCCCACAAGTCAGCCTCGCATGATGCTGGGTTCTAGCTGGTAGGGGGAGTATTCTTTTTTTGGTGCGTAATAAGGAGGCACTTCCTTGCATGTGAAAATAACTGGTGGGTCTGATCTGTCAGCGAGGGGCACGTTTTTCTCGCGAAATATAGAGGCCCTTCCGATGGGTCCCAGATGTCAGGTGGAGGAATCAAAGACTTGAGAAGGCGTACAGAACAAGCTAGTGTACCAGTAAAGAGATGTTGCTGAGTTTTAGAAAAAAGAGAGACGTGCTCCTGTAGCTGGTTCGAATCCAATCCTAGACTATAACTATATATGGTGCTATGCTACTCTGCAAGTAATGAAACTGACATATCCAACGTTCGCTTCTCCTCTTCTCTACTTACTCTGCCTAGCATCGGAAGCTCTGGCCGCAGCAACCATGTCCACTGGCTTCTCGTCCACCTGCTCTTCAGCAGGCAACAACCAAATATGCGCTAAGTCGCCACCTGTAGCATCGCCTGTGGGTCTCATCACACCCCAGCCTGCACGCGCACCGCAGCCGGTTGCTCCTCGCAACCCGCTGCTATTGGTGTGGTGCCATTGCTAGAAATCACGCAGAGCCATCCGTCGCGTCTCAACCACAATCCTCAACCCTGGCCGAGTCTTCTACAAATGCCCGAATCATGGGGTAATAATATGTTTAAGTGTTATTCTGCTGCTTTTAGTTTCTGATATTTTTAATAGTTTGGTTGACGATCTTCCAATTTGATTAGTGCAGAAAAGGGAAGATTCATGTGATTTGTATTTCTGGGAAGTTGCTGATGTGGGGGAGTGCAACTATGCTGATTATTTGGTTAGCCAAGGAATCCCAATACCAGTAGGTTGGGGTGTTGGACAAGTAACTGAAGGAACGACAGAAGAGGAAGATGCAGAGCAGAAGGTTAAAGATGTAGTTCCTCTGATCATGGCTAAGCAACAGCTGCTGAACGACCTTGACAGCAATTAGGAGAGGAACGAGCTTGTGAAGAAAATTGGCAAAATCGATGTGCTCTGTAGGATGATTGTCTATTTATTTGCAGTGTATGTAGGATTCGTTATGTATTCAATGGCTATGACATGAGCACTTTGCTGGAACTACTAATGAATGAAACCTATGTAGCAGGCTTGGCATAGTGTTGTGAACATATAATGATTTCTACTAATGAATATCAGGGGGTATCCCCTTTTGCTCATAAATAAATAAATAGCAGAGTCCCTTTTGGTAATAAATAAATAAATTAGCAGAGGCCCTATCGGGTCATCTTTGTTCTCATTCAAAGACGTCGAGCAAATTGCAGTCCAACCACAAACTATGTCATCAAATTCAAGTTTCACAGCCAAATATGAGTACAACTAAACAACAATGTCATCATGTTTTAGTCGTCATACAATCACCAAACACAAATCAGCATACATAACAAGTGATGTTCTCATAGGAAAATACTAAACAACATGTTCATCAGGTTCTAGTTGTCATAGCAAACACAATTTCACATACTAGATAAAAAACGTCTTCTCACAGGCAAATAGGACAACGGCAATGTAATCATCATCCGCAGCAGCAGCGTCAACATCTTCACCATGTGTACCAGTCTGAATCATAATTCACCATGGTGTCATCTTCTTTTTCGTCCTCAACATCCTCGGATGTTGGCTTCTTATTGATCAACTCTTGTATGTCCACAGCACGACAGGCAATCTTTTCGCCAGCGTCATTGAAGTGATGGTTCTCAAAGATATTAGGAACATCTGTGTTATCTTGTACATCAAGAGCAGTGCAAGCATCATCTTGTTGTGCAACTTCATTAAACGAATTCCTCTGCTCAAACCTTTGCAATACTCTCCAGTCATCGCTACGTGCAAATGTGTCTTCCAAGGAAAATATCTGTGTTGCTTGATTGCCAAAATGAAAGGCTCGTTGGTCTGGTACGCCGCCTTGTTATTGATGTATTTGAAATAATCATCAGCTCTGGGTTTTGCGATCCTGGAAAACAGGTTATACCAACGACAACACAACAAAACCACACACCGATGATCCTCGAAAATGGAGATATACTGCAACTGAACAATGTCTGTTATGTTAGCATACATTTCAGTTGTCTCTTTGTCATACGTATCCATGCTCATCATGGCACTGTTTTGTGTCTTCCTGCCTTCATCTCGTGCAACAGTGTTGTAGCGCACATCTTGAACAACGCAATATTCATAATGTCTTACCCAAGTATCATGACCCATTGCTAGTGAGTAAAGGGCATCATCAACTGTCTGCCCATCCTCCCGCATCTTCTTAACCTAAGGTTAGAAAATTGACAAGCTGATCATATTATGTACTCAATATATTGAAAAAACCGACAGTGCAATTCAAAAGCTTACATGGCTCTTGAACCATTTCACAAATCCTGCCATAACTAGTTTGTCAATGTTTCTTTGATTTTGTGGCAGTAAATCCTTTTTGTCGATGATGCACGACATAGTGATCGCGTCAAACATTTAAATATATAAGAATGTGCTGCAAGTTTAGTAGATTACGATGTATAAGCTGTAGTACTTAGCACTTACTTGATATAAGGTAGTATCTCAGGACAATTATTCAACACATACCAGACCATTTTGTCCAAATCTTTAGGTTTGTCCCCTTGTCGACTCTTCCCTGTAACTCGAACATAATAATCGAAAACATTGAGCCCGGGATTGTCTTCATCCACCTCTTTGCTAAGCTGATCAGCCGTTTTAATGTATTTTGAGAAGAATGACAATGCTTCTGTAGCAATGTAGGCCTCTGCAATGGAACCCTCGGGTCTAGCTCTGTTCCTAACATAGCCCTTGAAAGTGCCTAGCCTCTTTTCAATAGGGTACATCCAGCCATACTGTACTGGACCTCTAAGTAGTGCCTCATCAGGTAGATGAACAGCCAAATGCACCATCAGATCAAAGAAGGCTGGAGGATATATCTTCTCAAGGTCGCATAGGATAGTTGGTATATTGTCTCTAAGATGCTCCAAAGAATCTATCATGATATTTATACTGGAGAGTTCCCTGAAGAATTGTCCCAACTCTGCAACTGCACTGTATAAGTCGGGGCAGCCCAATCCTCTAAGGATAATAGGTAAAACCCTTTGAAGTAGGACGTGGCAGTCATGAGTTTTCAACCCATGTACCATATTTCCATCTGCACTAACTCTCCTTTCAGGGTTGGAAGCAAATCCATGTGGGAATCTCACACGTGACAGGACCTCACAGAATTCTTTTCTTTTTACCTTGTCCAAGACGTACCCAACTGGTGCCATATCCCGTGGTTTACCTTCATCTTGCACCTGCAAATCCTGTCTGATACCCAGGTGTGTCAAATCAATCCTAGATTTTAAGGTATCTTTCGTCTTGCCTTCAATATTAAGAAGTGTGCCGATAATGCTATCACATATATTTTTCTCGATGTGCATCACATCAATATTATGCCGCAGATCCAAATCTTTCCAATACTGCAAGTCCCACAAAGTGGACCTGCAGGTAAATAATAATGTCTCTTCTTTCCTGCGACACTTCCTTTTCCTGCTACCATTATCGGGATGGTTTCCTGGTGTAATATGCCTAACCTTCTCTAATTCCACTTGCAACTCATTAGCAGTGAGCCTCTTTGGCGCATCACGGTTTTGACGCTTTGCATTGAACACATGTCTCCGGTATTTTCTAGGATGCGGCTTGTCCTTGGCAAGGAAACGGTGGTGTCCAATGTAACAGATCTTGCTAAGTATTGTGTATGACAACGGATTCCTGTCAGAACGAACACATGCATTGTAACCATGTGTCGTTCTCCCTGACATAGTGCCCAAAGCCAGATAATCATGGATCCACCAAATTATAATAGCACGCAGAAAGAAATCAGCTGGTGGGCTGCTATATAGGTCTCGAGTGAGAACACCCCTCCATAGCTGTTGAAGTTCCTCCACAAGAGGCTCGATGAACAAATCAAAATCCTTTCCAGGACTTTTTGGACCTGTGATGAGCAAGGCCATCATGTAGTTTGATTCTTTGGTGCAGACATTTGGAGGCATGTTGTAAGGGATAACAAGCACTGGCCACATGCTATATGTGACGCTCTGGTGGCCAAATGGGTTAAATCCATCTGAAGCTACGCCAAGTCTAATGTTTCTCGGGTCAGCAGCAAACTTTTCATGCTTCTAATTGCAGCTTTTCCACTCACTACCATGTGATGGATGGCTCATTACATTCTGATCTCTGTACTCCTGGTTCCTAGAATGCCACAGTACATCCTCTCTTGTTTCACCATCATGAAACAACCTCTGCAATCTTGGTGTAATTGGAAAATGTCTCAGACCATTATGAGGAATCCTCTTCATAGCATCACCATCTTTCCATCTTGATGATTTGCATTTTAGGCATTCACTTAAGTTGGCATAATCCTTCCGGAATAGAACACAATTATTCTTACAAACATGGATCATATCATATCCAAGTCCAACTTCACAAAGGAAATTCTTCATTTTACTGTAGATGTGTGGCAGCTCAGACGCATCTAGGAAAGCTTTGCGGAAAGCAGCGAACATTGCATCGAATGATTTGTTGGTCATCCGCTCAGATGTCTTAAGAAAGGTGACCATAGCTGAGAATACTGACATCTTATTTCCTGGGGTGACAGCCACGTTGCATTGTTCAAACATGCGGGCCCACCGTTTTTCTTCTGCATGTGAAAGTTCATGGAATGCACAAGCATTTCATAGCATTGTTTCAATGTTGGTCAAACTCACTGGCTCCACCACCACCACCTCCTCCTCCTCCTCTTCCACATGAGCATTAGGCAGATCAAGATGGTGATCTGCTGCTTCCACGTAGTTAATAATATTGACGTTCATAGCTTCACCATGATGAACCCACCTAGTATATGTGACCGACATCCCATACAAGTGTAGATGATTTTGCACAGTTGACTAGGGTCTTGTAACTGAATGCATACAACTACTACATGGGCAGAGCACATGTGATTTCGGACCACAGTACTCAGCTCTGATAAAGTTCATGAAGTTTTCAACCCCCTCAACATATGCAGCGGAGAATCTTCGAGCACAAGTTATCCAAGTCCTGTCCATCTGTTAGACATACAAATTAGTTCTTCTACTAGATATTACAGGAAAGACATATATGTTTTTTATGAAGTCCATAAGAAAATACCTAGGTCGATGTCTAAAACTATGGCAAGATATTTGGACGAGTAGATCTAATTAATGAAATATATGTAAAGCTAATTCAACAAACAAATTTGTGTCCTAAATTATGGCAGGCTGTTTCAACAGTCAATGAGGCCGAGCACACAGCCATCGAACTATCGAAGGCCATCGCAGCAAAAAAGATCGAGTATAAAATGGTGTATACCTATTTCACCTAACAGATTGGCTACTAGACCATGGCAATCTACGTCACAATAAATATATGGCAGGATATTTTAGCAACTAATCGGCCTTGGCATGCCATCTCAGCTAAGAAAATTGAGTGCAAAATAGGGCAAGGAAGCTTCTTAAGAAGAGCATATTGACTGTAAACTACTCCGGCAAATAGTGAGATTAACAGTGTCTATCAGCTAACATTCAGCGTTACACCGACATCCATGGGGCCTCAGTCTAGAATGCATGTACCGCGGGAGAAGCTGGCCGCCGTGCATCTCCACATCAGAGTTGCCAGCGGTGGCGGCACTGACCACCATGCGCCTCCACAAGAACATTGCCAGCGGTGGCGGCGCGGCTGGAGGATGGCAGTCTATGAGAGCGTACTGTGGGAGCGAGAGGATCGCCGTGCGTCCCCTGACGAACCACGGCGCTGACGTATCGGCGTGGCGAGGAGGGCAGCATTGGCGAAGCGAATGGAGTGGAGGGGGACGAGGGGTGGGAGGGGGGTTTGGGGAATATTATTGGCTAGTTGGCCGAAGGGCGGTTGAATCTATGATTTGGGAGGAATTTTTGGGTGGGGGGGAGGATTTTTGTGCGGTGGGCGGGGGGAGTTTGGCGCATGGTCGGTTTCTCCATGTGCAGTCCCACGTGTCAGTGAAGAGGCAAGCCAAAGCGCGTTCCCTCTGCGTGAGCCGTGTGCAGGACCGAACGTGTGTGGGGTGCAATGCGACCGCGACAGGGGTGCTGTGACTGTACCACCTTTTTTCCTTTTAAACTAGATGCTTCGCCCCCCTCAAAAAAACTTATTGCTTCACGCGATCCATCGATACTACTACTAGCACTACAAAACAATACACTTCCGTGATGATACGTGTTTGTCACATTAGGTTGCATTTTTTGTCATGCATGTACATCCATGACGATTTTATGACAGAATCAAGATAGTCATACATGTGCTCTCGTAGAAGTGTTCCATGACATTACAAAAATTATCATCACGGAAGTGTCCACTTCCATGACGATAAATCGCGTGTCACAGAAGTGCTTTTGTCAAGGGTGACCGACACGTGGAATCCACGTAACGGAACGTCGTTAAGCTATCGGGTCAGATTTTGGATCTGTTAACAGCCCTGACCAATGGGAAATTTCCACGTGTAAAATTCTGATTGGCCGAAGGGAACACCTATCAGCTCATCAGTGGGCCAGATGTCGCCTGTCCATTGGAGGAGACATGCCTATGATACGTCGACACGTGGCTGGGCCCAACAGAGGATCATATAGGTTAAAAAGGTCGGCCCAGTCAAAGGCCCGTAGAACTTAATCAGGTACTAGTGGGCCAGCCCAATAACGGCCTGCTTAATAAAGTCCCATTTACGACCCGAAGCCAAATCTGGCCCGTTAATTGTTCGCCCAATATTTGGGCCCATTTATGGCCCGAAGCAAGATCTGGCCCGTTAATTGTTCGCCCAATATTTGGGCCCATTTGCGGCTCGAAGCCAGATCTGGCCCGTTAATTGTTTGCCCAATATTTGGGCCCAACTACAGCCTAGTGACGTTCGGCCTATTAGAGACTTGATGTAGACATGGCCCCATTTCAGCCTAGTGTGACTTTCGGCCTGGGAATGGCCCGTGCTGCCCATGGGCCATATATGGTCCGACGGGACATTGGGCCCACTAACGGCCCATGCTAAAGGTGGCAGCAGTTAAGCCCAACGTGACTTTGGGCCTGTTAAAGGCTTGTCGCGTAATTCGGCCCATTGATGGCTGTGATAAGCTTTCGGCCTCTTAAAGGCCCATGATATCAGTGGTCCAACTAAGGCCCGAGATATGTTTCGACCTGGTAACGGCCCATGAGCTAACTGGGCCCAAAACGGCCCGGTCTACATTTCGGCCTAATGAAGGCCCGTCGATGACTAGTGAAAGTTGAGGCCCAACATGCATTTTGGCCTGCTAAAGGCCCGTGGTTTCATATCGGCCGTAACAGGCCAGTACAATATTCAGCATGTTAATGGCCCAACGCTACCTGGGCCAAACTAAGCACTGGGTCGACAAAAGGCCCAACTAAAATATAGGCCGGTGTAAGTTTGGGCCTGGCGCAATGTGTGAAGGCCCCAATCATTCGGGCCCAAGAAAGACGCAGGCCGGCCCAATTGTGGCCCGCTAAAAACCTGGCCCGTTAGAGTCGAATGTTTCGGTTCGGTCGACTACATCTGATTTTTTTTCGGATAGCGAATGATGGCAGTAACTAGTAGGAATTAAGAACAAACCTACTCTATACAATAAAGAAATTACGGCATACTAACTAAGAATAAACCTACACTATACAATAAAGGATTTAAGGTATATTACATCCACTGGGCATCGAAGTTCGCCACAAGTGATCATAAAGCGCAACGATGAAGCAGATTACAAAAACTGGGCACCATTGCAGCATAACAAAATAATACAGAACCAAGACCAGTTCCAAGACAGTTCAAGAAAGGTTAGCCTTGTGGGGGAACTACGGCGCAAGCTGCTGAGCAAGGCTGTGAGACCGACCTAGCATGTCGGTCATAGCTTCCAGGTGTAGCTGTTTAGCGATGAGGTTCTCATTGGTGTTCTCCGCAATCTTTCTTAGAGATAGGACTTCAAGTCGAAGTTGAGTTGCAGAATGCCTTTCTGCAGAACTTGGGACTGAAGAAGTCGAACTGATTCAGACAACAAATTTTGTGAGCTTGTCTGACTATTAGTCTCAAGTAAATTGAACACTGCATCAAGACAAGACTTTGGTGTTGTCTCGCTATCTTCAAGATGTTTTGCCTTCTTTGTTGCAATATATGTCGGGTTTGTCTCACAGCCCTCAGCAGACTTGTCCATGCCATAAGGCATATCACCCTGAAACAAAGCGCAGAGATGACAGGTTTTGCACGTGTATAAACAAAGATGATAACTGTTCTGTCAATTGTATCCAATTTCAAATTAGAAAATAAAGAGTAAGTTCAAAATATCAATAGCATAATTTGGCATTGTTCATAATGCGGGGAGCTTCACCACACTACTGGATTACCATGTCAACATAACAAGCATAGATGAAGGGCAAAGAAAATCATTGTATCTATTTTGGATAATGTGCATGGCATGTTGTTCATATCATCAGCCACATCAGTAAGATAAAACAGGAGATGACAAGGTGCAAACATGGGCTGCTTCACCACACACTAGATTATAGATCCCCAAAAACAAGCATACATATAGGGAGTATTAAGTAATGTGCATGGTATGAATAAGGAATTTGATTTTACAAGTAAAACTTAGAACTTACGGTTCTTACGAACATGCATTTTGGTAGAAACAACAAACTAAACAGCAGTAAACAATAGGGAGTATGAGCAAATTAAACAGCAGTTGAGGATAAAGGCTTTAGAAGGAATGACTTACATTAATAGTTAACACTGGCTTTATAATGCCCTTCTCCATGTTAAGGGAAGGATAACTCAAGATTTTAAGCACAGAATCTTCTTCATAAGCATTGCCTGTACTCTACATTTTGTAGAGAGTAATTATAGATATGATAATACTGGAAGGCATAGAGGATAATGAAGATAAGATGCAGATTGATGCTACATAATTAACTACCAATCCCTGGAAGTACAAGCATTAGAGGACAAAATGTACTGACGAGAGCAATGGGCTACACATCTGCACTGGCATTTTCTGTGTATTCTACTTGTTGGTAAGATTAAATATAGATCTGATCCTTTTTAGTAAATGGTGGGCGAGGGAGATAAGATGCAGAATGCTACAAAATGAACCAATCGCTCTTCCCATAATACAAGAGTGTTTTGAACACTGGTGTACTATACAAAACGTTCTTATATTATGGGACGGAGGGAGTAGCTGTTAATGTAAGTACAGTGATAGTGTAATGCCATGAGACAGTTGCGCTCGGTGTCTTCCAATTATTTGTTGTTGTTGCCATGTCATTAGCTTGCGTGTTGCATCTTCCCATGTCATCATGTGCATTGCATCATCATGTTTTAGAAACTTGCAGTCGTCGTGTCTCTCTCTCTTCTCTTCTCTCAGCCCAAAGCTTTCTGCACAGTCCTCTATCACCGCCAGGCCCCGAAACCCCTCCTCTCCGCACAGTTCATCGACCCCTCAGGCGTGTCCGAAAGCTGTCCCGGACCCGACCCGGATAGTCGTTATCATTGGGTCCGGATCATCCCCAAACATCTACAAAACATCTCCATTTTGTTATTTGGACATCCCTAGCCTATTTATCTGGGACGTACGATTAAGATCGGAGGGACCAAATGCCCCTATCCAAAAATCCACCTGTTATATATATTAGACCAAACCCTATTTTATAGGGATCCTCCTCCCGCCGCCACTCTTTCTGGTTCCCCTAGGGACCACCAGCGCCTCCACCTGGTCTCCTCCTCGATTTCCCCATTGGCCCAATTCCACCGCAACCTCCTCCTTCCAGGTCCAGACAGCCAGTCACCTCCCTCCCAATTTTTAGTGCCGGCCATTTCCCTGCCAAGATCCATCCATCCAACCACCAGCCAGCGCTCGATCCAGGTTGGATCGAGGCCTCGACCTCGCTCTCCTCGGCCCCGAGCGAAGCTTGTCCCACAGCCAGCCGTGCCTCCCCGTCAGCAACAAGATCCTCCACCAGGACCCCGCAGGCCGCGCCCTCCGTCGACTCGGCTGTCGGCGACCATGTCCAAGACCAGCCTTGTCCCGCTCCTCTCCTCCCTGTCTCCTTTCCTCCCCGTGCTTCTCTCTCACAGTTCTCTCTCACAGGAACGACACCATGGCCGTTGAATGGAGCTTCACCTCCATGGATCCTTGCCTCCGCGCCCCAGATCCGGCCCCCTCCGTTGGATCCCGCCATTTCAGACCCGTTCCGGCCTCTCCTGCCCGTTGACTGCGCCGCGGAGTCCGCCGCTGCATCCCCTTCTTGCCATGCGCTGCTGTTCGGGAGGAGCAGAGTGCAGCGCCCTTGCCGCGTTGACTGCCAAGTCCCACCTGCTCTTTATCGTCCTGCAATATGCGTCGCCCTCGCCGGAGAATCTGTCAGGTCCGCCGCTCCGCCGCCTAAGACCAAGCTGCCGCCGCGCCTGTCCCCTGCCTGGCTGCCTCGACCTGCTGCTATACCTTTTCTTCAGAAATGCACAGAGCGCATGCAGTCAGTGCCTCCGCTGCGCCTGCATTGACCCGAGCCACTGCGACGGCCTGCCTCCCATCCACCACCTAAGGCCCAGTGCACCGGCCTCCAGCCCAGCCTGCCTCTCCCACCGACCTGGGCCATAGCCCATGGTGAGCAGTCACCCAGATCCTTTGCATTGTTGGGCCGCCCTTTGTTTCGACCCATTCTTGTTATTTTCAGTTATGCGATTTTTGTCTATTTTTCCAGGGAATTGCAGTTTTGCAGTTTAGCCCCTAAACATCATGCATATGATAACTCACCAACCGTGCATCGGATGTAAATAATTTATATATGTGAAATGATGAAATTTTCATCTAGTTTCATAATATGTCATTTTCATCCATGTTTAAAATGTTTAAAATAATGTTTTCATATAATTTGCCCCTATTGCCATGTTTAAATGCTTTATTTCATAACTAAATAACCGTAACTCAGTTTTTAATAAACTTTATATGTAAATGGGGTAGAAAAATGCCTAGTTTAACATGCTGTACTCACTTTGCATGTTTAACAACTCTAAAATATGCTTTAGGGCATAACAGGACTAAACCTAATATATGCACATGAGGAGTTTCCGGATTTGTTGTTTGTTGGTCCGGCCTCATTTAAACTTGCCTACATAGGTAGTTTTCTTTTGCTTCACCTCTTGCCATGCTAACAAACATTTAATATTGTTGATTATATGAATGAGAGAGAACTAAATAAGTCATGTGGTGTTTTCTTCAATATGCAACTCCGTTGCATATTGAGCTCCACTTAATTTGTAGGATTGCTTGTGCATTTTGCCATGCCATGCCATGCTTCATTAAACCGGACATGCATCATACTTGGTTGTGCATCCTGCCATGTTCATGTGTTGGTTGTTTACTATGTTGTGTGCTTCTTTCCGGTGTTGCTTATTCCGGGTTGGTTCTGATAATGTCGCGTTTGTGAGGATCCATTCGACTACGTCCATTTGTCTTCTTCATGGACTCGTTCTTCTTCCTTGCGGGATCTCAGGCAAGATGACCATACCCTTGAAATCACTTCTATCTTTGCTTGCTAGTTGCTCGCTCTATTGCTATGCCGCGATACCTACCACTTGATATATCATGCCTCCCATATTGCCATGTCAAGCCTCTAACCAACCTTGTCCTAGCAAACCGTTGTTTGGCTATGTTACTGCTTTGCTCAGCCCCTTCTTATAGCGTTGCTAGTTGCAGGTGAAGATGGAGTTTGTTCCTTGTTGGAACATGGATATTTGTTGGGATATCACAATATCTATTATTTAATTAATGCATCTATATACTTGGTAAAGGGTGGAAGGCTCGGCCTTATGCCTGGTGTTTTGTTCCACTCTTGCCGCCCTAGTTTCCGTGATACTGGTGTTATGTTCCTTGATTTTGCATTCCTTACACGGTTGGGTGTTATGGGGACCCCTTGACAGTTTGCTTTGAATAAAACTCCTCCACCAAGGCCCAGCCTTGGTTTTTCCATTTGCCTCACCACCACCTACCCTTCCCTTGGGTCGGTCAACCAGAGGGTCATCTTTATTTTAGCCCCCCCCCCGGGCCAGTGCTTGTCTAAGTGTTGGTCCGAACCGAGCTGCCTGTGAGGCCACCTCGGGGAAACTTGAGGTTTGGTTTTACTCATAGCTAGTCTCATCCGGTGTGGCCCTGACAACGAGATACGTGTGACTCCTATCGGGATTGCCGGCACATCGGATGGCTTTGCTGGTCTTGTTTTACCATTTTCGAAATGTCTTGTAACCGGGATTCCGAGTCTGATCGGGTCGTCCTGGGAGAAGGAATATCCTTCGTTGACCATGAGAGCTTGTGATGGGCTAAATTGGGACACCCCTGCAGGGTTTTGAACTTTTGAAAGCCGTGCCCGCGGTTATGGGAAGATGGGAATTTGTTAATATCCGGTTGTAGGGAACTTGAAACTTAACAGAATTAAAATGCATCAACCGCGTGTGTAGCTGTGATGGTCTCTTCTCGGTGGATTCCGGGAAGTGAACACGGTTCTTGTGTTATGCTTGAACGTAAGTAGGTACAGGATCACTTCTTGATCACTTCTAGTTTACGACCGTGCTTTGCTTCTCTTCTCGCTCTCATTTGTGAATGTTAGCCACGATATATGCTTAGCGCTTGTTGCAGCTCCACCTCATTACCCTAGCCTACCCATAAGCTTAAATAGTATTGATCTCGTGGGTGTGAGATTGCTGAGTCCTCATGACTCACAGATACTTCCAAACAGTTGCAGGTGCCGATGATACCAGTGCAGGTGACGCAACCCAGCTCGAGTGGGAGCTCGATGAAGATCGTGTTCGATTGTGTTGTTTAGTTTCCAGTTGATCAGTAGTGGAGCCCAGTTGGGGCGATCGGGGTCTAGAATTTGGTGTGGTCTTCTTTTATTTTGGTTCCATGGTCGGACCTTGATTGTGTTCTGGATGATTTAATGCTATTTTCATGTATTGTGTGAAGTGGCGATTGTAAGACAACTATTTATCCCTTTCTTATTCTGTACATGGGATGTGTAAAGATTACCCCTCTTGCGACATGCCTACAATGCGGTTATGCCTCTAAGTTGTGCTCCGACACGTGGGAGATATAGCCGCATCGTGGGTGTTACAAGTTGGTAATCAGAGCCTTCCCTGACTTAGGAGCCCCCTTCTTGATCGAATCGCTGGCGTTGTTGAGTCTAGAAAAATGTTTTGAGTCTTATAGGATTATATATATCGGAGAGTAGGATTCTTTTTTACTCCTCAGTCCCTTCGTCGCTCTGGTGAGGCCTCCTAACATAGAGTTTTGACTCTTCTCTTCTCAAATTTCATGAATTTTTTTTAGGATCATGCGGGTATCTTGGAATCGTTCTAATGGTTTTGTGACAAGAACATTGATCTTGGTGCCTCCTGACATTTAGGGGTTGTGGAAGTGTACCGGGGAGTTGAGCTCCGAGGTGTTGTCGTCACAATTTTATCGTTGCAGTTCTGGAATACCAGAGTTCGCCGACATCGAAAATCTCTATTATGCAGTTGTGGTGAGATAACCTCGACGCCACCCAGTAGTGGGGCGGGAGTTCGGTAGTATTGCCATAACTCGTATAACGGATTCTTTTCGAAGGTTGAGGTACACGATTTCCGAAGGTTTCTTGGTTATTTGTTGAAGGATGGATACAGTTGGATGTAGGATTTGCAAGTTTTGGGTGAGATATTATGCTTCCCCTGTATCCCCAACACCTGATTGCATAACCAGAATGTTTCGGGAGTTTATAAGTGGGAATTCAAGTAGCTCCTAGGATATCTTTCCGATAGATGCATGATATGAGATTGGGGTTCGACGTCTAGTGGTCCGCCTATCCACGGTTGGTTTTACAGTGGTCTCGTTGTGTCAGAGTCCTTGGCTATGCTGACTCGGGGATGCTTCGTATGTCATGTGCACTCCCTTGTACATGATGGTGCTGTATGATCGAGCCAGTGTGGGCCCCACCACGAAAACTTCGGATGAAATCTCTATCATATGTTTGTTCCGGCTTATTCTGCAAGCCAATCCTTATTTTTGTTTTGAGTTGTGGTTTTAGAGTTGCTTCAATGTCAAGTGTTGATTCCATACCTTTGCTAAGTGGTGTTCTCATATTTCTATGTGAGTACTAATCCTTCATGATAATCGTGATTGTCATGTCAATCCTTTTCAACCGGCGTGCTTCTCGTCAAGTGGATCCGATCATTTCAACATTTGTAAGATCAAATCTCAGTTTTCGTCAATGGTGTTTGTTTCATCCGTCTCCATGTTTCCTTTGTTTTCCCGCCCACCCACCCTTTTTCTTCAAGGACTCAGAATGCTTAATCAAGTATCCTTTTATTGATGGAAAGTCTCTCCATTCAGTTCCGTCAATGTTCTTATCCGGTGATTTTCAGGAAGATTCTAACGGGGCTTCAAGTTGTCATTCTCTGTTCCTTTTCTTTTCCGGTGGATTCAAATCAAGCTTTTGGTGTTGATCATATCACTTTTCCTCGTTTCTAATGCTTTCTCATGCCGGTGCACCTCGTAATCATCCACTTCTCGCTATTCAATTGTTCCGGAGTGCTCAAGATATCTCGAAGATCCGTGTTTCCACTCTGCTTTCATTCAAGCTCTTTTGAGGATGTTATCTCATTCAAGTCATTTAATTCAAATGATGCAATCTCTCTTTTCAAGCAATCATTTCAATGGTGTTTCTTTTGAGTGGTCCCTAACCCACAAGTTCTTTTCCTAGGATCTTACCTGACTCTTCTTTTTTTTCCGGAGTTATTCTCAAATTTATTTGAAAGTTTGACATAAGAATGAATTATCGTCAATCATTTGTATTTCTCCAAGTTCTTTTAAATGCTTTTCATCGTTGGCTCAACCTTTCCATTCTTCATTCCAGAGTGCCTCAACAATTCATGACGGTGTTTCTCGTTGTCATTCTCGAATCTTGAAGACTGAAGAAGAGTTTTATCGGCAATCTTGCTCCTTTCTCTCAGAGATGTGTGGTTCTAGCTTGATGCCATCCTCTCATAATTGTTTTCGATTGTGAGAATTATTTTCATCCATCCGAAGCATTTCAGGAGTCTTTTTAGTTCGATTCTCCAGAGGCCAGCATTTCAGAAGATTTATTCATCCTCAGCTTTTAGCTCTCGTTCTCTAAATCTTACCGGTGCATCATTCAAGTATTCTCTTATCAGTTCGTGATCTATTCGTTCTCATGTATCAAATTCCCTCAAGTATCTTCATTCGTTCTCTAACTCTTCCCGGTGTTTCTTTATCTTTTCTTCAATGGTTTTCAATTCTTACGGTAGTTTGTTTCAAGATTTCTCTTCCTTTGTGATCATATCAATTCATTTGTTCTTTCAAATCCTACTGGTGGTTCGTCGAAGACGTTCTCAAGTTTGCGTCATATCTATCTTAATCCTTTCTATGAGAATAAGTAGTTTGCCAAATCCGTTGATTGTCATCAATTTAAATTGGTGAACAATAAGCATAATGTAATTCTTATTCTTGTTTCATCAAGTAAATTCAATTCCTTATTCCGGAGGTTCATCAAAATTCTCGTTTTCAATTGTCATCTTCTCTTTTTCCCGGAGTTACAAGCTCTCATCATCACGAAGCTCCATCTAAATCTTCGCAAGGCTTCACCTTGTGTTTTCACCTTCTCTTTCTTCCATTATTCTTTTATTATCGTAGTTATTTCAGCTTTCCTTTCGTTTGACCATTCTTTTATTACCGGAGTTCTTCGAGAGTTTCTTCATGATGGCTCATCAAAGATTTAATTCCTTCTCGAAGTGTTCATCGAGATTATATTTCAAACGAGCTCAAGTGTTCTATATCTTGCATTTTCAAGTGCAATTCTTTCTCTCTTATCTTGTGAGGTGGTGTTATGTCATTGTTGATAATTTCCCTTCGTGTTTCATGATTCACAAGTTTCAAGAGTGACATATCTAAATCCATCATTGTATCCTCGCTCAAGACATCTTTTAAAACCATCAATCTCTTCATTGGTGATATATTGGGTTTATATTTCACCTAAAGCTTCTGTAAGGACTGTTGCTATTTATGGTGCTAATAAATGACCCAAGTCCTTCCCTTATCCTCCCGATGAAATAAGTTTCTCGTCTACTTGTTCATATTAGTCCAATCTTTTGTTTCCATTAGTGGCAGAATTTCACCTCATAATTTTGAGATGTTTTCCATAATCCCACTACAAGCTTGTTCTTTTCGTTGCTGTTTTTCCAACAACTCCGTTATAACCTTCTTGGAAGGGTGCCTTCCAAGCTCATTGTGGGAGAAGTTGGCATTTTCTTCTACGTTCTTTTATTCCAATGAACTATCTTCTATTCTTTCTTCTGGAGGCACTGTGATGTTGCTTGTTTCACTCATCATCTCGGATTGTGAAGATCATGTTCTTTCCTTTGCTTATCCATTTAACCGGAGTGTCGTGCCCGCTTTTCGAGTTCTTCCCATTCTGCCAAGTTTTGCCTCCCTTCTCAACCATAGTGTCGCGTGAAATCTTTCTTACCACTTGTGCCATTCTTTCAATAGTTCCGGAGGCAGTGTGTTGTTGATTTCATCAAGCATACTCTCCTCTTGTCAAGTTTATGTTCAATTCCTTCAATTTATAGTTGGAGTGCTTCCCAAATTATATCATTCTTATTCATCTTGTTTTTAACTGGAGTGGTTTCAATATCTATCTTGGCAATTAACCTCAAGGTTTCTTCGCGATGTTATTTGTTCCTCTTTTCTAACGGAGTGTTTTCAACTTTGTTCATCCTCGTCCTATTCTTTCTTTAAATTTGTTCAACCTCTCAAGACTCTTTGGTTTCACTCATTTGTCAAAGAAGCAACTTAATTTTTACCTTTTCTCTTCCTCTTCCGTTTTCTCTCCAGTGCCATCCTAGATCTCGCGACGAGACCCTCTCATAGTGGTGGAGTGTTGTAACGCCCCGAGACCGTTGCGCCAGGTGTCTTCCAGTTATTTGTTGTTGTTGCCATGTCAATAGCTTGCGTGTTGCATCTTGCCATGTCATCATGTGCATTGCATCATCATGTTTTTGAAACATGCAGTCGCCGGCTCTCTCTCTCTTCTATTCTCTCAGCTCAAAGCTTTCTGCACAGTCCTCTATCACCGCCAGGCCCCGAAACCCCTCCTCTTCGCACAGTTCATCGACCCCTCACACGCGTCCGAAAGCTGTCCCGGACCCGACCCGGACAGTTGTTACCGTTGGGTTCGGACCATCCCCAAACTTCTACAAAACATCTTCGTTTTGTTATTTGGACACCCTAGCCTATTTATCCTGGACGTACGATTAAGATCGAGGGACCAAATGCCCATATCCAAAAATCCACTTGTTATATATATCAGACCAAACCCTATTTTCTAGGGATCCTCCTCCCCGCCGCCACTCTTTCTGGTATCCCTCGGGTTCACCATCGCCTCCACCTGGTCTCCTGCTCGATTTCCCCATTGGCCCAATTCCACCGCAACCTCCTCCTTCCTGATCCAGACAGCCAGTCACCTTCCTCCCAATTTTCAGCGCCGGCCATTTCCCTGCCAAGATCCATCCATCCAACCACCAGCCAGCGCTCGATCTAGGTTGGATCAAGGCCTCGACCTCGCTCGCCTTGGCCCCGAGCGAAGCTTGTCCCGCAGCCAGCCGTGCCTCCCCGTCGGCAACGAGATCCTCCAGCAGGACCCCACAGGCCACGCCCTCCGTCGACTCGGCTGCCGGCGACCACGTCCAGGACTGGCCTTGTCCCGCTCCTCTCCTTCCTGTCTCCTTTCCTCCCCGTGCTTCTCTCTCACAGCTCTCTCTCACAGGAACGACGCCATGGTCGTTGAATGGAGCTTCGCCTCCATGGATCCTCGCCTCCTCGCCCCAGATCCAGCCCCCTCCGTCGGATCCCGTCGTCTCAGACCCGTTCCGGCCTCTCCTGCCCGTTGACTGCGCCGCCGAGTCTGCCGCTTCATCCCCTTCTTCCCCTGCGCTGCTGTTCGGGAGGAGCAGAGTGAAGCGCCCCTGACGCGTTGATTGCCAAGTCCCACCTGCTCTTTCTCGTCCTGCCAGATGCGTTATTTCAGCTTTCCTTTCGTTTGACCATTCTTTTATTACCGGAGTTCTTCGAGAGTTTCTTCATGATGGCTCATCAAAGATTTAATTCCTTCTCGAAGTGTTCATCGAGATTATTTTTCAAACGAGCTCAAGTGTTCTTTATCTTGCATTTCCAAGTGCAATTCTTTCTCTCTTATCTTGTGAGGTGGTGTTATGTCATTGTTGATAATTTCCCTTCGTGTTTCATGATTCACAAGTTTCAAGAGTGACATATCTAAATCCATCATTGTATCCTCGCTCAAGACATCTTTTAAAACCATCAATCTCTTCATTGGTGATATATTGGGTTTATATTTCACCTAAAGCTTCTGTAAGGACTGTTGCTATTTGTGGTGCTAATAAATGACCCAAGTCCTTACCTTATCCTCCCGGTGAAATAAGTTTCTCGTCTACTTGTTCATATCAGTCCGATCTTTTGTTTCCATTAGTGGCAGAATTTCACCTCATAATTTTGAGATGTTTTCCATAATCCCACTACAAGCTTGTTCTTTTCGTTGCTGTTTTTCCAACAACTCCGTTATAACCTTCTTGGAAGGGTGCCTTCCAAGCTCATTTGTGGGAGAAGTTGGCATTTTCTTCTATGTTCTTTTATTCCAATGAACTATCTTCTATTCTTTCTTCTAGAGGCACTGTGATGTTGCTCGTTTCACTCATCATCTCGGATTGTGAAGATCATGTTCTTTCCTTTGCTTATCCATTTAACCGGAGTGTCGTGCCTGCTTTTCGAGTTCTTCCCATTCTGCCAAGTTTTGCCTCCCTTCTCAACCATAGTGCCGCGTGAAATCTTTCTTACCACTTGTGCCATTCTTTCAATAGTTCCGGAGGCAGTGTGTTGTTGATTTCATCAAGCATACTCTCCTCTTGTCAAGTTTATGTTCAATTCCTTCAATTTACAGTTGGAGTGCTTCCCAAATTATATCATTCTTATTCATCTTGTTTTTAACCGGAGTGGTTTCAATATCTATCTTGGCAATTAACCTCAAGGTTTCTTCGCGATGTTATTTGTTCCTCTTTTCTAACGGAGTGTTTTCAACTTTGTTCATCCTCGTCCTATTCTTTCTTTAAATTTGTTCAACCTCTCAAGGCTCTTTGGTTTCACTCATTTGTCAAAGAAGCAACTTAATTTTTACCTTTTCTCTTCCTCTTCCATTTTCTCTCCGGTGCCATCCTAGATCTCGGGACGAGATCCTCTCGTAGTGGTGGAGTGTTGTAACGCCCCGAGACCATTGCGCCAGGTGTCTTCCAGTTATTTGTTGTTGTTGCCATGTCAATAGCTTGCGTGTTGCATCTTGCCATGTCATCATGTGCATTGCATCATCATGTTTTTGAAACATGCAGTCGCCGGCTCTCTCTCTCTTCTATTCTCTCAGCTCAAAGCTTTCTGCACAGTCCTCTTTCACCGCCAGGCCCCGAAACCCCTCCTCTTAGCACAGTTCATCGACCCCTCACGCGCGTCCGAAAGCTGTCCCGGACCCGACCCGGACAGTTGTTACCGTTGGGTTCAGATCATCCCCAAACTTCTAGAAAACATCTTTGTTTTGTTATTTGGACACCCTAGCCTATTTATCCTGGACGTACGATTAAGATCGAGGGACCAAATGCCCATATCCAAAAATCCACTTGTTATATATATCAGACCAAACCCTATTTTCTAGGGATCCTCCTCCCCGCCGCCACTCTTTCTGGTATCCCTCGGGTTCAACATCGCCTCCACCTGGTCTCCTGATTGATTTCCCCATTGGCCCAATTCCACCGCAACCTCCTCCTTCCCGATCCAGACAGCCAGTCACCTTCCTCCCAATTTTCAGCGCCGGCCATTTCCCTGCCACGATCCATCCATCCAACCACCAGCCAACGCTCGATCTAGGTTGGATCAAGGCCTCGACCTCGCTCACCTCGGCCCCGAGCGAAGCTTGTCCCGCAGCCAGCCGTGCCTCCCCGTCGGCAACGAGATCCTCCAGCCGGACCCCACAGGCCACACCCTCCGTCGACTCGGCTGCCGGCGACCACGTCCAGGACTGGCCTTGTCCCGCTCCTCTCCTTCCTGTCTCCTTTCCTCCCCGTGCTTCTCTCTCACAACTCTCTCTCACAGGATCGACGCCATGGTCGTTGAATGGAGCTTCGCCTCCATGGATCCTCGCCTCCTCGCCCCAGATCCGGCCCCCTCCGTCGGATCCCATCGTCTCAGACCCGTTCCGGCCTCTCCTGCCCGTTGACTGCACCGCCGAGTCTGCCGCTTCATCCCCTTCTTCCCCTGCGCTGCTGTTCGGGAGGAGCAGAGTGAAGCGCCCCTGCCGCGTTGATTGCCAAGTCCCACCTGCTCTTTCTCGTCCTGCCAGATGCGTCGCCCTCGGCGGAGAATCCGTCAGGTCCGCCGCTCCACCGCCGGAGACCAAGCTACCAGCGCGCCTATCCCCTCCCTGGCAGCCTCGACCTGCCGCTGTACCTTTTCTTCAGCAATGCGCATAGCGCACATAGTCAGCGCCTCCGCTGCGCCCGCGTTGACCCGAGCCGCTACGACAGCCTGCCTCCCATCCACCACCTGAGGCCCAGCGCACCAGCCTCCAGCCCAGCTTGCCTCTCCCACCGACCTGGGCCATAGCCCACGGTGAGCAGTCACCCAGATCATTTGCACTATTGGGCCGACCTTTGTTTCATCCCATTCCTGTTTTTTCAGTTATTTTTCAGTTTTGCAGTTTAGCCCCTAAACATCATGCATATCAGAACTCACCAACCGTGCATCGGATGTAAATAATTTATATATGTAAAATGACTAGAATTTCATCTAGTTTCATAAAATGTCATTTTGATCCATGTTTAAAATGTTTAAAATGATGTTTGCATATAATTTGCCCCATAACTAAATAACCGTAACTCGGTTTTTAATAAACTTTAGATGTAAATGGGATAGAAAAATGCCTAGTTTAACATGGTGTACTTACTTTGCATGTTTAACAAATCTAAAATATGCTTTAGGGAAGAATATACCAAACCTAATATATGCACATGAGGAGTTTCCGGATTTGTTGTTTGTTGGTCCGGCCTCATTTAAAATTGCCTAGATAGGTAGTTTTATTTTGCTTCACCTCTTGCCACGCTAACCAACATTTAATATTGTTCAGTATATGAACAGGAGAGAACTAAATAAGTCATGTGGTGTTTTCTTGAATATGCAACTCCGTTAGATATTGAGCTCTACTTAATTTGTAGGACTTCTTGTGTATTTTGCCATGCCATGCCATGCTTCATTAAACAGGACATGGATCATACTTGGTTGTGCATCATGCCATGTTCATGTGTTGGTTGTTTACTATGTTGTGTGCTTCTTTCCGGTGTTGCTTCTTCGGGTTGGTTCCGGTAACGTCGCGTTTGTGAGGATCCGTTCGACTACGTCCGTTTGTCTTCTTCATGGACTCGTTCTTCTTCCTTGCGGTTTCTCAGGGAAGATGACCATACCCTTGAAATCACTTCTATCTTTGCTTGCTAGTTGCTCGCTCCATTGCTATGCCGCGATACCTACCACTTGCTATATCATGCCTCCCATATTGCCATGTCAAGCCTCTAACCCAACTTGTCCTAGCAAACCATTGTTTGGCTATGTTACCGCTTTGCTCAGCCCCCTCTTATAGCGTTGCTAGTTGCAGGTGAAGATGGAGTTTGTTCCTTGTTGGAACATGGAAATTTGTTGGGATATCACAATATATCTTATTTAATTAATGCATCTATATACTTGGTAAATGGTGGAAGGCTCGACCTTATGCCTGGTGATGGGGTTATGTACCTAGGGTAGGGTCACGGACCTGTCCCAAGTAACTTACCCTAGGACATCCCTAGAAGAGGTCGCCTTCCAGTCGACCAACGAGGATCTAGTCGACTAACGAGGACACACTCGACTGGCCTGAAGGACTCGACCACGAAGACGCACTCGACCACCAGGAGGTCAAGAGGCACTCTGCACCGCAACGGCCTGTAATTAAGTAGACTTTATGATAGTAAAGGCACTTTATGTGGGGCGTTACCAGTAACGCCCCAGACTTAACTCACCTTAAACCTTCTCCTACGTGGGCTGGCTGGGGTCCTGGCGCACTCTATATAAGCCACCCCCCTCCACAGGCAGAAGGGTTCGGCACCTTGTAATCCATACATTCATAATCCACTCGACCGCCTCCGGGCTCCGAGACGTAGGGCTGTTACTTCTTCCGAGAAGGGCCTGAACTCGTACATCCTTTGTGCTTACAACCTCTCCATAGCTAGGACCTTGCCTCTCAATACCTACCCCCCACTCTACTGTCAGGCTTAGAACCACGACAGTTGGCGCCCACCGTGGGGCAGGTGTTTTAGCGATTTTGTGGAGAAGTTGCGATTCTTCCGAGTATTTTCATCATGGTGTCTGCTGGAGTTTTGATCGAGGGTCAAGAGATCCGTCTCGGCACTCTCACCTTCATCGCCGACGACTCCGCATGGCTCCAAGAGGCTCCGCTCGACGTTGATGCGCTCCCCGTCCGCGGTGCGACGCATTTCCGCGCATGTGTCCGCGGCGTTCTGTTGCGGCAACCGTCGACCCAGTATCGGTCGGTTCCTTCCACCCTCCCGGTCTCCCGCCAGCGCAAGCGCTCAGGTCGGTCGAGGCTTCAGCGATGGGTGAGTCACGCGGTGGCTCGCCAGTCGACCACTACGCAAGTTGCGGCAATCGAGCCCAACGAATCTCTCTACGGCTTGTTCGATCAGTCGACTGGCTCCGGAGAGACTGCATCCGAATGCGGAAGCAGTGATCCAGCGGCGGAAATCCTGATGGTCAACGGGCCTCATAGCCCTCCCGGCTTCGCCCGCGGTGGTGGAGCAGGCGACGGCGGCGACCCTGCTCGAGGTTACGAAGAGTACCAGCCCGAGCCACTCGACTCTCTGCAAAGAGAAGAGCTTCGCCGCAGGAACGAGGATCCCCTGCGTATTCCTATCGCAGGAGAAACCCCCGAGGCTCGCGCCTTGGAGGAGGCGCGTCTGGCCAATTTGGCCGAGCGCACTCGACTGGAGAACCTTCAGCGAGCACTCGACGAGCGCGCGCGGCAACGAGTTCCCGACACCAGTCGACGTCAACTCTTCCCGCCGACTCAGGTATATCGAACCCCGATTCAGAATTTAGCAGCAGCGACCCGTATAGCAGAGTCCATTCAGCCTTCGCAGTCAGAAGCTGGCAGAGGTTTGCTGCAGATCAGAGATCTGCTCCGGGCAGCAGGAGATCAGAATTCAGCCGTGTCTCAGTCGCGCAACAGGATTCACAGTCGATCTGTCACTGTGAATACGGTACAGTCGGCTCACAGCCCCAGATCGCCTCCGCGGCGCGAAGGGTATGAGCATCGGCGAGATCAATATGGCGACAGGCTCGACCGAGATGATAGGCGTCGAGTGCCTTATTCCCCTCCGAGGGGTGGGTCTTACGCTCCTCGGCAGCCAGATGATAGGCGTCAGTACAGTACAGGGCGTAGAGTTCCAGTTGACCCCAGGGAGCCAGGCTTCGACGCGCGATCCATTATCGTGCAAGGGTTGGTCGACCGGAACAGAGCCCATCGTGGTGCACTCGACAGAGAAGTGCCCACGAGCAGTCGAGTACATGTTTCTGGCCCTGAATGTTTCAGCAGAGCTATCAGAGCCGCTGTTATTCCCCCCAATTTCAGGTTGGCGACAGGAGTCAGCAAGTTCACTGGTGAGTCTAAGCCTGAAACTTGGCTTGAAGACTACCGAGTGGCAGTTCAGATCGGTGGTGGGAACGACGAGGTGGCCATGAAGCATTTGCCCCTCATGTTGGAAGGTTCTGCCAGGGCATGGTTGACCCAATTACCTCCTAGCAGTATCTACACTTGGGAAGATCTGTCCCGAGTGTTCGTCAGAACGTTCGAAGGGACTTGCAAGCGACCAGCGGGATTGACAGAGTTGCAAGTCTGCGTGCAGAAAACCAATGAGACTCTCAGAGAGTATATTCAGAGGTGGATCACTTTGCATCACACAGTGGAAAATGTCTCTGATCATCAGGCAGTGTGCGCCTTCAAAGATGGCGTCAAGAACAGAGAACTCAGCTTGAAATTTGGTCGAACCGGTGACATGACCTTGAGTCGTATGATGGAGATTGCTACCAAGTACGCCAACGGCGAAGAAGAAGACCGACTCCGAAGCGGCAAGCACAAGCCGAGTCAGTCGGAAAAAGGGAATTCCAGTCGGAAACAGAAGCGGAAGGCTGAACCGGCAGCTCCTGGAGAGGCTCTGGCCGTGACTCAAGGAAAGTCTAAGGGGAAACCAAAAGGATCCTGGAACCCCAAGAAGGTGAAGGACAAAGAAGGGAACGACGTGATGGATATGCCGTGATGAACCCCAAGAAGGTGAAGGACAAAGAAGGTGAAGGACAAAGAAGGGAACTCCCAAGGCACGCGGGTCGACTACGCGTCGGTCGCTCATCCGCAGTCGAATGGACAAGCAGAGCGAGCTAATGGACTGATTCTCAAGGGGCTAAAACCGCGACTGATGCGTGATCTCAAACACGCGGCTGGAGCTTGGGTCGATGAACTTCCATCTGTGCTCTGGGGACTGCGGACCACGCCCAATCGGTCGACCGGAAGAACTCCATTCTTCTTGGTCTATGGAGCCGAAGCAGTCTTGCCAAGTGATCTTCTCCACAATGCTCCTCGAGTCGAAACCTACAACGAAGCAGAAGCTGAACAAGCGCGGCAGGACGCAGTCGACCTTTTAGAGGAAGAAAGGGAGATGGCTCTGATCCGGTCGACCATCTACCAACAAGATCTGCGCCGTTTCCACGCTCGAAATGTGAGAGGTCGAGCCTTCCAGGAAGGGGATCTGGTGCTCCGAGTGGATCAACACAAACCACATAAGCTTGCTCCTTCTTGGGAAGGCCCTTTCATCGTCACCAAGGTTCTCCACAACGGGGCATACCGTCTTTACAACGTCGAGCATAATATCGACGAGCCCCGAGCTTGGAACGCGGAGCTACTCCGCCCGTTTTACACTTAAGTTGTATCACTCGGATGAGTTGCAATAAATAGCTTCTGTAATTCATGGGTTTAGAAATAATTGTGTCAGCACTTTTTCTTTTTGTCCACATAAAAACTCCCCCTCAGTGGGTGGCTTAGCTGCGAATCCGTTTCGCCTAAGTTTGGAAAAATCCTGTCGAGTGGTGAGCCAGAGTCTCACTCGGTGGCTTAGCTGCGAATCCGTTTCGCCTAAGTTTGGAAAAATCCTGTCGAGTGGTGAGCCAGACTCTCACTCGGAGGCTTAGCTGCGAATCCGTTTCGCCTAAGTTATAAAAATCCTGTCGAGTGGTGAGCCAGACTCTCACTCGGAGGCTTAGCTGCGAATCCGTTTCGCCTAAGTTATAAAAATCCTACCGAGTGGTGAGCAATCCTTTCACTCGGGGGCTTAGCTGCAGTCCAAGCACTCGCCTAAGTTTATCAAAATCCTACCGAGTGGTGAGCAATCCTCTCGCTCGGAGGCTTAGCTGCAGTCCAAGCACTCGCCTAAGTTTATCAAAATCCTACCGAGTGGTGAGCAATCCTCTCGCTCGGAGGCTTAGCTGCAGTCCAAGCACTCGCCTAAGTTTATCAAAATCCTACCGAGTGGTGAGCAATCCTCTCGCTCGGAGGCTTAGCTGCAGTCCAAGCACTCGCCTAAGTTTATCAAAATCCTACCGAGTGGTGAGCAATCCTCTCGCTCGGAGGCTTAGCTGCAGTCCAAGTACTCGCCTAAGTTTATCAAAATCCTACCGAGTGGTGAGCCAGACTCTCACTCGGAGGCTTAGCTGCGAATCCGTTTCGCCTAAGTTATAAAAATCCTACCGAGTGGTGAGCAATCCTCTCACTCGGAGGCTTAGCTGCAGCCTCGTGCTCGCCTAAGTTATAAAAATCCTACCGAGTGGTAAGCCAGCCTTCCACTCGGAGGCTTAGCTGCAGTCCAAGCACTCGCCTAAGTTTATCAAAATCCTACCGAGTGGTGAGCAATCCTTTCACTCGGGGGCTTAGCTGCAGTCCAAGCACTCGCCTAAGTTTATCAAAATCCTACCGAGCGGTGAGCAATCCTCTCACTCGGAGGCTTAGCTGCAGTCCAAGCACTCGCCTAAGTTATAAAAATCTTACCGAGTGGTGAGCAATCCTCTCACTCGGAGGCTTAGCTGCAGCCTCGTGCTCGCCTAAGTTATCAAAATCCTGTCGAGTGGTGAGCCAGACTCTCACTCGGAGGCTTAGCTGCGAATCCGTTTCGCCTAAGTTATAAAAATCCTACCGAGTGGTGAGCAATCCTCTCACTCGGAGGCTTAGCTGCAGCCTCGTGCTCGCCTAAGTTATAAAAATCCTACCGAGTGGTGAGCAATCCTTCCACTCGGAGGCTTAGCTGCGAATCCGTTTCGCCTAAGTTATAAAAACCCTACCGAGTGAAGAGCGATCCTCACGCTCGAAGGCTTAGCTGCAGTCCAAGCGCTCGCCTAAGCACAGGCACCTTGCTTTGAACCTGCAAAGGACATTTTGAGCCGAAGGCAACCATATTCAAGCGCCAAATTCAAGTTCGAATCGATGTCTAAAGGGACCAAAAGTGCTCAGGCGTCAAGCCTGTTAAAGTTTGTCGGATACAATTCCACTCGGCATACCGAGGCAAATTTAAAAAGAGTCGAGCCATAAGAAGTTTTTTACCCCTCCTGTGGAGGGCTGGAAGGTGCGACGAATTCATCAAGGTCAATTCCGTCGGCGATCCGAGTGGCAGCTGCAAGGAAAGTCTCCATGAAGGACCTGAAGTCGTGCTTCTTGGTATTGGCCACCCGAAGAGCCGCCAGCTTCTCCTCTCGTGCATCCTTGCAGTGGACTCGGGCCAGACACAGAGCAACATCTGCACCACACCGAGCTGAGGACTTCTTCCATTCCTGCACTCGACCAGGGATCGTGTTCAAGCGGGCCATTAATGACTCAAGGTCATTCTGAAGTGTCTCCTCAGGCCAGAGCGTCGAGTCGATGCGAGATGTGGCGGCCTTCAGCCTTGCGAGATAATCCACGACGGATGCAACGCGAGATTCCAGTCGGAAGATATCCATGGCAACCTCGTCATTTACCGGAGAATTGACAGGGTCAAGGTTTGGCTCCAGTCGGCTGGTTTCTTCTTCAAAGTTTTGACAAAATTCTGCAAGAGTGATCACTAAGTCAAGGGGATAGTCGAATGGAAGAAGCCACAGTCAGAAATACTTGCCAAACATGGAGGTTTACCTTCGAGCATAAGAAACAGCTTCTTGGCAAAGCCACTCAGGAAGGCCTCCAGCGCAGTCTTCTTCTCAGTCAATTTGCTGACTTGATCGGTCAAGGCAGCTTTGTCGGTTCTCAGTCGACTGACTTCTTTGTTGGCAATCCCAAGAGCAGTTTTCAGGTTGGTATTGTCCTGTTCAAGCTTGGTGACTGAAGCTAACTTCTCGTCAGCAAGCTTGATCTTCTCAGCTAGCTCAAGGTCTTTCTTCTGCTGGGCCTCCTTTACCTTACCTGCAAGACACAGCATGATCAGATGTTGAAACAAGCAAGAGGAAAAGCAGTTGTCAAGGTCTCACCAAACATACCTTCAGTCTCCTCCTTCGCCTTTGTCAGCTTCTCCTGAACCAGCTTCAAGCTCAGCTCGACTTGAGTGTGTTTCTGTTCTAGCTCTGAGTAGCGAGCCACAAGATCACAGGAGTTCTGCGAAGAACCAATCGACCAAACGTCAAAAATAATTCACTTCCGAGTGAAAAAGGGAAAAACACACGTTTCTAAGACTACAGCCGAATACAACTATTCGACCGTAGTCTCGGGGACTACACCCAGTGGGTGCACTCAGCGTGCCCCCACTAATCCTGTCGAAGACAAAGTCGACCAGTCGACCTCAAAAAAAAAAAAAAACAGTGTGCGAGACGCATTATCTAAGACTGTGATCAACTGCAAGCAGTCGACCACAGTCTCGGGGACTACACCCAGTGGGTGCACTCAGCGTGCCCCCACCGGTTTGCGAAATCCAGTCGACCAGTCGACTGATAGAAAGATCGACATTATAAAGCCTAAGGCCGACTGCCAGCAGTCGACCTAGCCTTGGGGACTACACCCAGCGGGTGCACTCAGCGTGCCCCCGCTAACACGGAGTTTATTCAACACTCCCAGTGGGTGACCAATATAAATCCCGGAAAAGAAAAGTTTTTGGGAGCATATCCAACAGAACAAACAGCAGTCGACTGACCTGGACATTGCTTTGGAGGGCAGAGCTGGCGTCATAGGCTGCTTGACTCGCATCCCGGATGGTCTTCAGCTGCTCCATCATGAGTCCCGCCTGGCGTATCGCCTCCTTCGCCGCACCAGCTTGGTCCTCTGGGACGTGGTGAGTCGTGAAGAGGGAAGGCTGCTGAGCACTCGTCAGTGGGGTCGCGAAGGTCACCGTGTGTCGAGTGGTGTTCTCTCCCTCCACAGTCAGAATTTCAGGCGCTGACGCATCCTGAGACACCTTGCCGGCAGGCGCTTTCCGACTCCTCCTGTGCTTCAGCGGCTCCTCATCCTCATCATCATCAGGTAGATCGATAACAGTGTTGGGTGGAGCTGCAGAGAAGTGTCAGGATCAGAGATCGCGAGTCAGTCGACTAAGTATGGTATTAAGAACACGGCACCTGGATTCGAAGTTGCGGCATCCTCCATCTCGTGGTCATCGGCCCGGGCCGAGGTCTCAGAAGTAGCAGCACTGCAGCTCCAAAGGATCAGTCGACTAACATCAGTGTCGACCAGAGATAAAGTTCGCATAAGAATAAGAAAATATGAACAACACTATTACCCTGAAATGGTGGGGATGGACACCTTCATCTTCGGCAGAAGCTTGGCCGGCTTCGATGAGGCCGCCCTGGGCTGCTTCGGCGCCTTTTCAGTCGGCGCCGGAGAGGTGGTCCGAGGGCGCTTGGTCGACTGGGCAGCGGTCGCTACCCCCTTACCACGTTCGGTCGAGGGGTCGTGGACAAGTTTCGACCGCCTTTCTGAGCGCGGTGGAACGACCTCCTCCTCCTCTTCTTCCTCGTCCTCGAGGTCATCTTCATCACCTTCATCATCATCATCGTCGTCGTCATCCCCTGCAGCATCCGAGTCCCATTCCTCCTCTCCCTGGCTCTCGCCCCCGCTCGCCTCACCTCCGCTCGCCTCGCCCCCGCTCGCCTCGCCTTCTTCAGTCGAAGTTTGTGCCCCATTGGGCATCGAGTACAGCTCGGTGAAGGCCTAGCAGTCGCCCAAACAACGATCAGTCGACCAGTCGACAGGATCGGCAGGAATGAATACAACAAAGACACGACGGAAAGCAGAGCAAGTGTACCTTGTTTGGGATGCTGTCGTGGTCGAGTGGAGGAATCCTTCTGGCTCCGCGCGGGTTGTCCCTGTTCCCGGTAACGGCTACCATCCACCTTTCCAGAGTGACATCGTCGACTTCTTCTGGATGGACTCTGGTCTCGTCCGCGGGCCCACAGTACAACCACATGCAGTGGCTCCGGAACTGGAGAGGTTGGATGCGGCGCTTGAGGAAAACCTCCAAGAGGTCCATGCCTGTCACTCCGTCCCGAACCAGCTGCACCACTCGCTCCATCAACATCTTCACGTCGGCTTTCTCCTCCGGAATCAGCTTCAGAGGGGAGGGCTTGTTCACTCGGTCCATGGTAAATTGAGGGAGTCCACTCGACTGCCCTGGCGTCGACTGGACCTGGCAGTAGAACCAAGTCGACTGCCAGCCCCTGACGGACTCGGGAAAAGACATGGGCGGGAATGTGCTATTGTTCCTCACCTGAATCCCCAGGCCCCCACACATTTGGACGACTCGGGTCTTCTCGTCACCTGGGCTCGCCTTCTTCACGGTCTGAGAGCGACACGTGAAGATACGTTTGAACAAACCCCAGTGCGGTCGACAGCCCAAGAAACCCTCGCACATGGACACGAACGCAGCAAGGTAGGCAATGGAGTTTGGGGTAAAGTGGTGGAGCTGCGCTCCAAAGAAATTCAGGAAACCCCGGAAGAAAATGCTCGGTGGCAAGGAAAACCCCCGATCGACATGAGTGGCCAGGAGCACACACTCACCCTCTTCTGGCTGTGGCTGCCACTCCTTCCCCGGCAACCTCGCAGCTCCGTGAGGGATCAAGCCCTCGTCGGCCATGTCGAGGAGGTCCTTCTCCGTGATGGTCGACTGGATCCAGTCGCCTTGGACCCAGCCTTTCGGCAGGCGGGATCTGGACGAAGATCCTCGGCGGCTTGTGGATCTCCCCTTCGCCTTCTCCGATGCCGATGCCTTCTTGGCACGCTCCAGTGCCGCCGTCTTCTCCTTGGCCATGGTCGCCGGTGGGATGCACGAAGGAGAGCGGTGCGGAGGCGAGAGCAGGCACGCTGAGCAGGGAGGAAGGGAGCAGAGGGAGAGAGGGAGAATGCGGAGGCGCAGCACAGAAATCCTCGCCGGGCACATTTATAAGGTCCCTTCCGAGTGGCTGACGTGTGGGCCCGGTCGATCTAATCATATCTGTGAGCAGTTATGGAGACTGGATACGTGGCGAAAAAGGCGGCACGGAGATCGAGGCGTCTACGCCCCGTCCCATCCGAACGCTGCGGTCCGCCCCGCTTCGCGCGCGCCCCCGAATTTCGCACCCCGCAGAATCCGCGAACAACAAATCTGCCTGTCAGACGCGGCGATTCCGGCGATCCGTCGCTCGGAGATCGACGAAGTTCGAAAGATCACTCGACGCAAAAATAGAATGGATCGAGTCGACCGAAGACGAATTGCTCCTTGTCAACGAAGAGATTCTTTGATCCAGAACAGCGCACAACTAGAGCGCAAAGGTTAATCGGAAACGACGTCAACTCCTTCTTCACTCGAAGCCTCAATCCATTCGGGGGCTAATGATGGGGTTATGTACCTAGGGTAGGGTCACGGACCTGTCCCAAGTAACTTACCCTAGGACATCCCTAGAAGAGGTCGCCTTCCAGTCGACCAACGAGGATCCAGTCGACTAACGAGGACACACTCGACTGGCCTGAAGGACTCGACCACGAAGACGCACTCGACCACCAGGAGGTCAAGAGGCACTCTGCACCGCAACGGCCTGTAATTAAGTAGACTTTATGATAGTAAAGGCACTTTATGTGGGGCGTTACCAGTAACGCCCCAGACTTAACTCACCTTAAACCTTCTCCTACGTGGGCTGGCTGGGGTCCTGGCGCACTCTATATAAGCCGCCCCCTCCACAGGCAGAAGGGTTGGGCACCTTGTAATCCATACATTCATAATCCACTCGACCGCCTCCGGGCTCCGAGACGTAGGGCTGTTACTTCTTCCGAGAAGGGCCTGAACTCGTACATCCTTTGTGCTTACAACCTCTCCATAGCTAGGACCTTGCCTCTCAATACCTACCCCCCACTCTACTGTCAGGCTTAGAACCACGACACCTGGTGTTTTGTTCCACTCTTACCGCCCTAGTTTCCGTCATACCGGTGTTATGTTCCTTGATTTTGCGTTCCTTACATGGTTGGGTGTTATGGGGACCCCTTGACAGGTCGCTTTGAATAAAACTCCTCTAGCAAGGCCCAACATTGGTTTTACCATTTGCCTCACCACCACCTACCCTTCCCTCGGGTCGGCCAACCCGAGGGTCATCTTTCTTTTAGCCCCACAGGTCAGTGCTTGTCTAAGTGTTGGTCCAAACCGAGCTGCCTATGGGGCCACCTCGGGGAAACTTGAGGTTTGGTTTTACTCGTAGCTAGTCTCATCCGGTGTTGCCCTGAGAACAAGATACGTGCGACTCCTATCGGTATTGTCGGCACATCGGGTGGCCTTGCTGGTCTGGTTTTACCATTGTTGAAATGTCTTGTAACCGGGATTCTGAGTCTGACCGGGTCGTCCTGGGAGAAGTAATATCCTTCGTTGACCATGAGAGCTTGTGATGGGGTAAGTTGGGACACCCCTGCAAGGTTTTGAACATTCGAAAGTTGTGCTCGCGGTTATGGGCAGATGGGAATTTGTTAATATCCGGTTGTAGAGAACTTGAAACTTAACTTAAATAAAATGCATCAACCGTGTGTGTAGCCATGATGGTCTGTTCTCGGTGGAGTCCGGGAAGTGAACACGGTTCTTGTGTTATGCTTGAATGTAAGTAGTTTCAGAATCACTTCTTGATCACTTCTAGTTTACGACCATGCTTTGCTTCTCTTCTCGCTCTCATTTGCATATGTTAGCCACCATATATGCTTAGTGCTTGCTGCAGCTCGACCTCATTACCCTATCCAACCCATAAGCTTAAATAGTGTTGATATCTCGCAGGTGTGAGATTGCTGAGTCCTCGTGACTCACAGATACTTCCAAACAGTTGTAGGTGCCGATGATACCAGTGCAGGTGACGCAACCCAGCTCGAGTGGGAGCTCGTTGAAGATTGTGTTCGATTGTGTTGTTTCATTTCCAGTTGATCAGTAGTGGATCCCAGTTGGGGCGATCGGGGTCTAGCATTAGGGGTGGTCTTCTTTTATTTTGGTTCCATAGTTGGACCTTGATTGTATTCTGGATGATTTAATTCTATTTTCATGTATTGTGTGAAGTGGCGATTGTAAGCCAACTCCTTATCCCTTTCTTATTTAGTACATGGGATGTGTAAAGATTACCACTCTTGCGACATGCCTACAATGCGGTTATGCCTCTAAGTCGTGCTCCGACACGTGGGAGATATAGCCGCATCATGGGTGTTATAGATAGACCATGTTCAGTCCTTACAAGAGGACTGCACAGCTAAACCTCTTCAAAAACATTGGGTTGATTCTAAATTTATGTAATAGTCCATATGGATCTTATAATGTCCACCAAATTGACGATTACGAGGCTAACATGTACAGTGATGCTACATAATCAAACAGATCTATGAAAGTAAGTATGGTCATACAGGGCAAGAGGTACTCACAAGAGCAATGCAGTGTGCAGTATAGTTGCGAGATTCTGTGGTCCCTTGAGAACAAATGTTCTTTTGCTAACAGTTTTCATGCAAGTGAGACATTAAGGCAAATGCAGAAATGTAGTTCAAATTGTGATGTGATATCATAGACAGTACCTTACACTGGAGCCGAGACCAATGTGTAACAAGATTATTCTAGTCACCGTCGGATAAATGTAGCACCGGAGACTTTATAGAAATTTCGTTCAAAGGCTTTCCATCGAAGTGCGCTTGCCTCTGGTAGGAACGATACTTCATCAACGAGGGCTTGAAAAGCGCAACCAACCCTTACTCGTCATCACAATCCAGTTTGCTCCTGCCTATTTAAAAGAATGAAATCTTGTGTCTTCTGTCAGCAGAAACATATGCAGTAATGACCATGAATAACATTAGTACATTACTTACGCGTAAGTTGTGGAGGAAGACTGGAAATTGTTCTGTGTCTACGGTATAATCTTTCCATGAAGGAAAGATGCGCACAAAGTTCCTGACAACAACATAAGCTTCGTCTTCTAAACTGGGAAGAAATGGAATAGGGGTCCTATTTGCTGCAATTGGGGCTCTCTCTGGTTCGAAAAGGGATTTGGCAAGTGGATTTAGTGTACTCTTTGCTGGAATGGGGGTTTTGCGTCGTACAGCTGGTGCTATGTCAACTGGCATAATCATACTGTTTACTACAGTTGGTGCCTGGTGAGTTGGGGCATGAGAAATGACCAGTGTAGTAGGGCTAGAGTCTGCTAGAGTTGGGGTATTTTGTGGGTCAGGTGATATTGCAACTACACCTAATGGGCTATTTGATTTATTCGGTGCCACTACCTTTTCCAAATTCTTTGCTTGTGCTCCTCCACGATCAGCAATCGCCCTCTTCCTTTTGAACGTCTGATACACAAGAACAACATTTGAATGGATAAATATGGTATGATGACAAATGGAATATGTACTGAAAATGGATAGGTAGGGCGTATTCACATACACGATGTGTAAACTAAGCTAATGGCAGTTCAACAAAGTAGAAGCAATGCAAAGCATCAGTTGCAAGATATGTGCGAGCAATGTAACCTTGGAAAGTTAGAGCAAGTACCTTGATGGGTGAATAAGATAGGGCATCTTCCTCTGACTCCTCCACTAGGAGCTACATTGACTTAGGTCTCCCTCTAGCTCAGAATCACTTTTAGGATCATATTTTGAGCATGAATCTGTAGGTGGAGAGCGTTTGCATTGCATTGCATCTAGACATGATTTCAGTCCCTTAATGCCAAGTTTGACAACCATGGCATTGTTCTGCTTTATTCTTTTCATGCGCGCAAGCTCATAATCATTATGATGCTATTCAGAATCTGAGATTCATGAAAACATAAAAAGTAGTCAGATTATCTATGGAATGCATTGCGGATTCAACTCGAAGAGTGTCTCCCTATAAACCCCTGCATATGCAAAGTTCACCTCCCCAACCATGCTGACCAGACCACACACAGAAATACAAACCCCTTATGTCTGTATAACAGGCAGGCACACACTTCAAAACTAAAGTAGGAACATTAGAATCATATGAAATTCGTATTTGAACAAATAAACTAAGCAATTATGAGTCGTGTAATGTTTAGCTTCAAGGGTGGACTGTTGGTAGTGCGACACATAGCAAGTAGGCAGATTGTATTCCATGTAAAAGATCGAAACCTATGTAAAAGCTGGAAATGACACTTTCGTTCTATACAATGCAGTGTTCGTTACCCACACATGATGGAAGAGATCACACAGAGAAATACTATTCACTCATGCCTATGGTTCCATTATTTAGAAACAGGGTGGTCCACCCTAAAAGAATATTAACAACAAATATGACAAGGCAAGCATAGATGTAGTGAATCAATCATTTACTTGTGAGCTTACTAGGACAAGCATGCAGAATTGTAACTGTAGTAAGGGACCGTCCAAAATCTGAATGAAGAAGTTTGTCTAGCACCTATTTTTTGCAAATAATCGACGTGAATAATTGGATATTATATCGAATAAGTAAGAAAGACAAGTAAAATTTTCAACAAACCTAGCTTGCAGTAGTAATCTGGGTCAATGTCACTATGACCAACAATCCAAAATGACTAGTTTCGGTTCCGAGGGCCGGAATTTTGAAAACCATGTGAACTTTAGAGGTACTAAATATTACCTAAATACATCTGAACCATTAAGTGTAGGTAGCACTGAGCACACAACAAACCCTAATGACAGTCCTGCCTAATGAGTAATGAATCAATTAGAAAATGGGTGATGAGGAGTGGCTGCTGAGTGTTGAGGACGTATCTCAGGATAAAATCGGGTTGGCTTGGTGGGTGCTGCACGCCTGAGCCCTGAACGGACTGGGAAGGTAGGCACGGCGGCGCGCACGTGCAGCGGTGACGCTGTTGGGCAAGCGGCTCCTGGCCTCCTGTTAGTCTGGTGTCTCCTCCTAGAGTCATGCCGTCCGGGGACGGCAAGTCGCCGGCGAGGCAGGCGGCTGGGGGCGAGTAGAGATCGGAAGCGCACAGCAGAACAGAGGGGAATCGGGGCTTGGGACGACCCAAAATCCCAGGGTGGGCCGGCCCACCGTGGGCACCTTGTAGAGATACACAGCCAAGCGGCAAACATGCATTTTCGAAACTAATTTAGGAACATTTAGCTGACCAATTAAACAACTCTGTTTTAATAATATCAGATTCATATTTGAACAACTAAGCTTGTTTAGCTTGATGGGTGGAGCAGTGTTATTATGACACGAAGCACGTATTCTGATAGTATAGTGATCATAAAAGGGGGAAACTCTAAGCATATTTTTTTAGCAAAAGAGGGTTTCCCCTCCGATTTCTATTAAAGAAACCACCATGGAACCAACATGATCAATTAAACCCTAAGCATGATCAATTAAACCGTATTATGGCTGTGCCATGGCAGATTTGAAGCTGCAAACCAGAGAAATGATATTTAGCATCCATTGTTTGCTTCGAACTAAGAACTAAATTTTAAGAGCTGAAAAGAAAGTAGAGTAACCAAGTTAAGATCTATTTTCTGCTTGAGATCAAAAAGTTGAGGATATATGAATTACCACCTCTCTTGCAGCGCCGTGTAGGCATTGGGGGTGGGATGGCTGTCGGTGGCGTTGAAGCAGATCTGCGATGGTAGACGGGTGCATCGGGGGATAAGTCCCGTTGTGGTGGAAGAGAATGTCATGTGAGTGGCCCCGGTAAAGAGGACGACGACGCCGATGAAGCGAGAGGACACGATGCAAGGCTATTGGTACGTCGCCGTGGATAAGAAACGTCCATCTCTAGCAGTGGACGACGTGGTCTTGGTAGGCACTCTAGCATGGTGGAGGACGGTGGCGATGGATGTGGTAGAGGACGGCAACGATGGATGGGGTGGTGGACGGAGGCTCGTGTGGGGATGGGGTGTTCTAGTGCGAATGGTGTATGAATGGGAAAATGGAGGGAGAGGTACGGGGAACCATCTTTTTGGGACGCGTCTATCTGAAATATGGGAAAGTTACGAACTTAGCACCCGTTTAAAATTTGGACGTCTCGTCAGTTGGGGATAGGACGGTAATCTCGCATCTCACCAATATTTGCCCAAAGCGATTTCGGGCGAGGAGAGGGTGGTTGGCCCCATGGTTGGCGCCCATGGTGTATCAACCGGGCTGACAGGTAGGGCGGTTGTGTCACGTCTGAGTGAAGTTACAAACCTGCCCCTATTGAAAATATTTGCCTACATCGATTTTGGCCGAGTCGAGTTTGTTTTACCGCCCACCATGTATGAATGGAGAATGGAGGGAGAAATAGAGGTCTTTCGGACGAGCTGGAATCAAATGAGTTTTGTCGCCCATGTTTGACGCCCACCGTGTCGGAATGGGCTCAGAGGCAGTCGTGTCACGTCTAATTGAAGTTACTAACCTACCCCTATTTAGAGCAGTGGAAATCAGGCCGATGGATTGTCCGTGTAATGGGTAGACATTAATTTCCATCTCCCAAACACTTGGCTTCGAGCAGGCGACGCGGGAGTGGACATTTTGCTGCTTCTTTCGAATTTTGGGACACTATATAAGCATCCACGTTTACCGTCGAAACTAAATTCGAATCCATTTTGTATTCCTATATGAATCTTTATAAATCATTCTATGTGTTTTTATATATCTTCAAAAGGACGACAAAGATGTATTCCACTATCATATATAAATAGAGTTTACAAATGCCGATACTCAAATTCAGAAACTAGAATCCATTTTAAGGTGAATTCGAATATTTGGAACACTTCATGTCCAACTCAAATGTCACACGCAACATAATGTGTACTCCCATTTAGATATGTACACAAGCGATGTATCAAGATTCAAATACCGAGTCAATCAACCAAGAATGTACAGAACTAACAGACATATAAACACTTATAGAGTATATGGATCAATAATATCAACTAATATACATAAGCCAGGCCGCTGTACTTTTTTTGGCTACAACGGCATCCTTTTTTTAGCCAGCATCTTGGCCCTTTCCGATGTGTGCCACTTATGGTCCATCTATACTACTACTATTGCTGAATGCACATTCAGCCCGATTGGCATATGTGTAGGTCTGGCACAGTAATCCAAATGAAATGTCTCCGAGTCTTATCAATTAATACAGACTTGTGCTCAAATAAAATTACAAACCAAAAAAACAATTATTACATGATATCTAAAACAAATGGTTTGATTGATTACATGAACAGACAACACGAAGGTTATTCAACTATGGAAAGAACATTTCACCTATGATTTACCAAGTAGGAATTTAATTTCCTTTTTTCCTTCAGGACCTTAACAATCTGGTCAGTCTCAGCTTGCTTCGTTTTGAAATCCACCAAATATTTAATGGTTGTCTTGAGTACTGATTGTGATTGTGCTGTTTGCTTCCTCAACATGTCAACTTCATCTCTAAGTGTAGAAGCAGAATCTCTTTCTAACACTAGTTTAGCATCTAGAGCATCAACAGTTGGCAATTCATAATGCACGATTAGGCCGGTGCCACTGCTGTGGGATGATGCAACGTCCATGGGGACCTCGCTCTTTGATCTTGGGCTAACCTATTTTGCAATTAAAGTTCCGATTGGATTCAGAAAAGTTGAAGTTAGGAAAACATCTCAACTGGGAGTTATAACAGCAAACCAGTTAAACAAACAAGGAATTAAAGAGTTTCAATTGGATGCTGAAAAGTAGTGTCACATCCCTAGCTTCTGGTGCTGCCTGGTGTGTGCATCATGTTTAAATTTTTGAAACTTGAACTGAGGAATTTAGAAGCCTCAAAACCCTAAATAAAAGTAGGGCAAAAACCCTAAAAATCTCATTCATTGTTCCAAAATGCTCTTCTTAAATGTTTGATAATTTTTGGCAAGGGTTCTGGTCCCAACCAAAATATTGAACATTTTTAAGGATTTATTTTTGGGACTTTGAATTTAAATCATTAGCTATTTGAATTTGAATTATATTCATATAGCTAGAATATAATTTCAAATACCCCTGAAATATTTTATGAGCTTTTGGAAAAGTCCATCTAGCCAAATAAAAATATTCAGAGGAATTTTTGGCATTGTTTGAATTATTTTAAATTCAAAACAGTGGCAAAAGAATTAAATAAAAATAAAATAGAAAACAGTAAATAAAAAAAGAGCAGAAGACCTACCTGTTGCTCACCTGGTAGCCCAGCCGGCCCAGCTTCTGCGCGGCCCGTTACTGTGCAGCCCAGCTGCCAGTCATCTTCCTCCCCCTCGCCCCGAAGCAGCTGCGTGCTGGACGCACGCGCGCCGACGCCGGCCACCTCCTGCTTCGTGCTGGAGGCCTCCCCTTCGAGCCTATCCATGCGTGGAGATGCCACGCAGCCGCCCGGAGCCGTCCAGCCCTTCCTCTCTTCCCTGGAGCTCTCTCCCGTTCCCTGGCTCTCTCTCCCTCGCTGTTCCCCACCTCACCGGACCGCGCCGACGCTACCGACGAGCACCACGGCGGCTATCGCCTCCCCTTCGTCCTCTCGAGCGGTCCAGGAGCTCCGCCATGACCTGCTCTTCATCTTCGCTGAGACAAACGACGCCGGAGCGCCCCGCAGCGCCGTCATCGTTGTTGCCTTCGTCCTCTGCACCGACAGCCGTCGTCGTCGATTCGCAGCAACCCGACCGCCCCCGACCTCGCCGACGACGCCATCGGACGCGCTGTGAGCACCCGCATCGTCTCCCCCTTCTCCCCTGGTCGCGCCCGCTCTCTACGCTGTAGCCCCGCCATGGCCGAACCTTCGCCGCCGCCGCACTCGTCGCCGGTGATGCTCCGGTGACCATTTGGTCCCGGGCATGCGCCCAACGCACTCCCCGCATCGCGTAGAGCCTCCGTGGCACTTCGCCGCGCTTGTTTGCGCACCGCAGCCCCATCCCCACTTGCACCCGAGCTTCGGCCGCCGCCGAGCTCGTCGCCGGCACCACTCCGGCCACTTCCCGGCCGCGCCACCACCACAGTTGGATGCGGACGAGCATCCGCATCTCGAAGCTGTGCTCCGCGCGCCAAACCGAGCCCTGTGGGCAAAACCCGAGGCTCGCCACCGCGGCTGGCCTCGCGGGCGTCAAGTCGCCGGTGGGTTTGACCCACGTTGACCACGGCGGGACCCCCCCCCTGTGTCCATGACAGGTGGGGCCGGCCTGTTAATTAGGTTAGGATTAGTGTTAACTAAAAACTAGTTAGACTAATTACACTGACATGCGGGCCCCGCCCGGCTAACCAAGTTAGTTAGGGTTAATTTTAATTAGTTTAGTTAGTCCAGACACTGACATGCAGGGCCCACAGGTCAGTTTGACCTGGACGGCGCCCGTTGACCTGCTGACGTCATGCCAACGTCATGCTGACGCAATAATTCCTTTCTGGAATTTAAATAAATCTTAAATGATTTAATATTTTCAGAAAATGCCCTAAACCTCTAAAATTCATAGAAATTCAACCGTAGCTCCAAATTAAATAATTTATATATGAAAAATTATCAGAAAAATTCAAGGAATCCATCTGTACCATTTTCATGCATGTTAGAACAACTTATCACTACTGTTTAGGACAAATGAAGTGAATGACATTTGAATAATCACATATGGAGTTTGAATTTGAATCTTGTATTCAAACCAACTTCATTTAATCTGTTGCTAGTTGCATTAGCTCAAAACACATTCATTTTGCCATGTCATGATCATGCATCATATTGTGCATTGCATTGATTGTGTTCCTTTTTGTGTTGCCGGTGTTTGTCCCCTCTCAATAGACGTGATACCGATGACGTGATCGTTGACACTGATGAAGACTGAATGTTATCTTCAGAAGTGCCAGGCAAGCAAAACCCCCTTGTTCATTCCGATGAAATCCCACTCTCTTGCTCCTGCTCTCTTTTACTGCATTAGGACAACAACGACATATTTGATACTTGCTGCGGTAGCTGAACCCTTATCCTTTGCATGACCTGTCATTGCCACAGTAAATAGATGAAACCCACTAGCATGAGTAGGAGTTGTTTGAGCCCTGATGTGCCTACTCATTCATGCTTGTTTGTCATGCCTGCTACTTCTTAGAGTTGAGTCAGGTCTGATTCGTCGGGGATGAATCAGAGGCGTGTGAACATGTCCTACTATGGGTGAACTAAGTGTGTGAACACGATTTGGTAAAGGTAGCGGTGAGAGGCCATGTAGGAGTACATGGTGGGTTGTCTCATTGCAGCCGTCCTCAGGAACTGAGTTCTGTGTTTGTGACCCATGACCAGTTACTACCACACATTGGGTTCCGGTAACTCGACCCCTCTCGACTTATTAATCAACATGATCTCTGTCCAGGAGTTGCAACTAGTTTCTGGTGTTTGTAGGTAGTGTTAGTAGTCTACCAAGTGGCACCCGGTACAGGTGGGCTTGGGACAGACTAGACACAGTGGCACGGTGTACCAAGTGGCACCCGGATGGTGGGCTTGGGAACCCTGCACACATCGTTTGGGGCCGTGAGCGACACCCCGGCCGGATCTCCTTGCGGATGGAACCCGAATAGGCGATAAACCTGGACTAGAGACTTGTTCGGTTAGTCAGGTCGTGGCCGACTCCCTCGTCCGGCTTCCGCTTGAAGGTTGCCGAGGTACATGACGTGTACAGGGCGGTAAGTGGCGAGAGCGTGTGTGAAGAAGTACACCCCTGCAGGGTTAACATCATCTATTCGAATAGCCGGATTCCTCGGATATGGAAACTTGGACCCCTTGCATAGTTCATAGACAAGGGAAAGTGGATACTCTAAAATACGCAAGATAAGCGTGAGTGCTATGGATGGCGTTCTCGTAGGGAGACGGGAGCGGATCCATAGTGGTGTATTGATATGGTGAATATGTGGACTCGTGTGCGCCACCTCAAAAGAGTCGCTTGCAGTCGTAGTTCAGAATAGCCACCGAGTCAAAGCTGGCTTGCTGCAGTCAAACTCCACCATCCCCTTTGTTGATAATGATGCATATGTATTTAGATCTGATGTAAGTCTTGCTGGGTACATTTGTACTCACGTTGCTTAATTTATGTTTTTGCAGAGAGACTTCAGTCTCACTAGTAGTTCCACGTGGACTTCGACGTTTAGCTTGTTACCTCAGCTACGATCTTGTGCCCTCGGCAGGATCTAGTAGATAGTCAGGCTTCTCAGCCTTTTTCATTTATAGTTGTCTGTACTCAGACATGATAGCTTCTGCTTGTGCTTTGTTTTGTATGCTCTGAATGTTGGGTCGTGAGACCCCTGTATGTAATATCTCGCTCCTCGGAGCCTATTGAATAAATACTTGAGTCGTAGAGTCATGTTGTGATGCCATGTTGTATTTGCACATATCGAGCATATTGTGTGTATGTTATTGAAATGCTTGGTATGTGTGGGATCTGACCATCTAGTTGTTTATCTTTAGTAGCCTCTCTTACCGGGAAATGTCTCCTAGTGTTTCCACCGAGCCATGGTAGCTTGCTACTGCTCCGGAACACTTAGGCTGGCCGGCATGTGTCCTTCTTCGTTCCTGTGTCTGTCCCTTCGGGGAAATGTCACGCGATGAATACTGGAGTCCTGTTAGCCCGCTACAGCCCGGTTCACCGGAGTCCTGCTAGCCCAGTGCTACAGCCTGGATTCACTCGCTGATGACCGACACGTTCGATGCTGGGTCATGGATGCCTGTCCCTGTAAGTCTGTGCCACTTTGGGTTTACGACTAGCCATGTCAGCCCGGGCTCCTTATCATATGGATGCTAGCAACACTGTCATATACGTGTGCCAAAAGGCGCAAACGGTCCCGGGCTAAGGTAAGGCGAGACCCATGGGAATACCGTGCGTGAGGCCGCAAAGTGATATGAGGTGTTACATGCTAGATCGATGTGACATTGAGTCGGGGTCCTGACAGCGTTGGTATCAGAGCTTGACTGCCTGTAGGATTACCAAGCCAAACTGGTCGAAGTTGAGTCTAGAAATTCTTTAGTTATATAAGGGAATTGATTGTGGGATGGAACGTAAGGCTCTTTTTACTCCTTATACCTTATGCCGTTCTGATCTGAGTCATCATCTTATTTTTCCTATGAGGGTTAAGAACTAGGTTATCTCTTCTTTCTATCAGGATCACGTGTTACTAATCCGCAGACTTATAAGATTGTTGATTCAAGCCTCAGTTCAGTTTCTACCTCCGTATGTTAACTGTTGATCTCGAAACCTTGATATTGTGCTTTTGAGTGGTTATGCCACCATTTTTGTGAATGTCTCAAATCTTTTCTGAGCATTTACAGCCGTTATGCTGTCCGAGTCATCCCAGGTTTCCAAACAGTCTGATGCATTTGCAAATCCCTTCCTCCTGTTTCCGATGTGCCTTTGGTCAGATTAATCACACAAATCAGTGAGTTGAGGTACTTTACTGCCTCGACCTTTATGTTGGAGTTATTATTATGACCCTAGGTGTCTTAGGGGATCATCTAGTAATTTAGCCATGATTTGTGTTCCCAGTGTGATGATTCTGGCCATCATTCTCGAAAGCATCCCGTGATGCTACTTAGTAGTAGGTATTCTATTCCTGGGTTTTTGAACCCGAGATTCACTCTACTTACTTCATGTTGATAGTGTTTGCTAGTTCCTTCAGGATATTAGTAACCTTTGCGATTAGTCCTCGAGGTCCGTGGTATTTCCTTCTTCCAAATACTATGAACCGTTTATGGCAGATGTTCCTCGCTGATCGAAAGATCACAATCAGAGTGCTCTCGATGGGTTCTCGATTCTATATTGTGACTCTGCCAGTTCTACCTTTCTGCATGGGTTATCCGGAAGAAATATGTTGAATTCGTTTGACATGCTAGTCCATGCATCCACAACTTGGAAAATCATATGTTCTTTTGAGTTGTCCCTCTTTAGTTGTTTTCTGGCCCTCGTCTATCAATTGATAGTCAAGAGTATGCGCGCGTTCGTTTATCGATGCCTATTACTCTTGTGGTCCGTCAAGCCATTCTATCGCAGAATGACTAGGAGAAACAAACTCCAGTACCTCTTCCATATCCAGGATTGGGTCAAAGAAGTTGTGCTCCGCAGATCAAATTGCTAATCCAGCTTTTGTTCTGTTCTACCTTGGAGTATTACCATCTTTATATCGGGATTGTTATAGGAATTGCACACCATCCTATGAACTCTTGGTACAGTGATACTTCTTGCCATCATTGTTCATTCCTCGGTTCCTGTGTTATCGTAACCGGAATGCCGACAAGTGAATCGTGGTGTGTGAAATCAATACTGCTAGCAACTCTGTTGCTTGGTAGTAAATGGACAATATTTTCATTCTTAGCATGTTGGTTATTGAATCACCATTCTAAGATAGATTGTGCTACCTAGTCCTTATTTCCTGGTGCACTCTTTGATTGATGAGTTAGGATTTTTGGCAATCCCTCGCGCTTTTTATCATATCGTCTTGCCCTTAAAAGCAAGATTGTTCTCGGGTTTAGTAACATACCGGTGGTTCGTGATTTTCTGAATATCTTCTCAGAAGTATTACCAGGTTGTCACTTGACCGCTATGTTGAGCTCGTGATCAAGTTGGTTTCTTGTGAACCACCTTCTCTCCAAGAGTCGGTGTTAGATATCCCTGAGCTAGTTGGTTAAGCTAAACGACAACTTGGAGGGTTGGAAGATAAAAGCTTGCCTGACTTAGTTCGTTCCAAAGGGATATTCTTTGTGTAGTGTGTATTGAAGAAAGATGATATCTTCATCGATTGGTCCCTGTGATCAGTTGCTGGACCTATTGTCTTATCAATCCTTTGATTTGAGTATGGGCTATCGTCAAATCAAGTCAGAACCAACAATGTTCGTAATGTTGTCTTACTCGTGGTTGATCCCTCGAGCATACACCATTATATCCTTTGGTTCTGACCAATGCTATCACCTTGTTCACATGATGGTGGAAGTTCAGTGATATGGAAATTCCGATGAGTCGTTGTTGAGCCCATTGACAACATCCTTATCTCCTCCATGATGTTGTTGAACATTAAGTTAGTGTTGGAAACTTTTGAAAGCATTTTCTTCATGCTACCTCATGAAGTACTTGTTGATGAAAGGAGTGACTTCCTTTGATTCACGTGCATTTTGATGTAAGTTGCTGTCGTGAATTCGAGAAAGTTTGTTTTTGCTCCTTTGGAATCACCCCAAGTCAGTCATGCACGTGCAAAGAATTCTGTGGTCTGTTAGACTGATCATCTTCATTCCATATGTGTCCCGAGCACACCAAGCCACTGATTGATTTGTTCAAGGAGAAGAAGTTCCTTCATAAGAGCTAATCATATGACTTATGCAAGGACTTCGTTATCCACGGCGATGGTTCCCAACCAGAACTCGGTAGTGTTTTATTGTAAGACTACCATGTGATCATGTTTGTCTGAGACAACATGTTCACACGTGCGTAGCAGAACCAGCTCATGTTTTGGAGCTTGCTATCGTAGTTCATTTCCTGAGAATCTCGCAACGTCATCTCGTCGATTTGTGTTGCAAACTTTCATTTTTCTTCCTAGACTCGATGAGTCTGGAATATCCTGACACCAACCAGATCTGAGTCTCAGGCAGATATGATGGTTGGAACATTTCCCAAGAACTATAATATTGGTCCCTCGATAACCGGTAAAGTGGATGTCGTGGCCAACACACCCAGCCGGAAGACCTATTATTATAGTATCTTGTTTGAGGAAGTTGGCCACCTCCCCATAAGGACTTCGTAGGATTTACCCCCTAGCTATGCCTTATGATTTTTGTGTTTCCGAAGTATGACCTTTACCTGATGTTCTAGATACCAGACCATTTCAAGGAATGGGATACGCTAGTACATCAAGGAGAACATTAGAAGCGGAGTGCTAAATGTCTCTCAGTCGATCATCCAGATTTTATTTCCTTGGCCCCGCCAAGGGAGAAGTCTGAGAAGGTGTTATCTTCCTTTGCGTCTGCATCATCCATCATTAGCCATCATGGTAGTAAGTTGTGTTACCGGACCCTTGACACGGATGTTGGTAAAACCTTAATGAATATGGAATTGCTCAAGTTCTTGAGAGCACGCACAAGCGCTAGGTGTTATCATCGGCACTAACTGGGTTTGCTCTCACCTTCCTCGGTTATACTATAACTTCTCAAACAGTGAATTCACTCTCTATTGTTGGGCTCTTCCCCAGTTACCAGAATCATTCCCAGCATTTGCATTTTGTTCCTAGCTTGCACCGCCAATGTGCCATTCTACCACGGGTCTCTTCCATCTCCGGTGATAAACAAATTCATCCATTACGTTGTCTTCAACAAGGTAATCCACATCATCCAAGTCCGAGTATGCCATTCTACCGACCCCCTCCAAACGATTGGTCGAGAATTGCCTTAAATTGGTATAAAGAGTTTCAATGATCTTTGAATCAAAAGTAATTCCTTTTGCCACTTAAGGGGATATATCTTCGAGTCACCTTCCCTAAGGTGCATCATTATGGTGTCATGTCAACTTAACTCCTCGCTACGTTGACAATCGTTTACCACCTTCTTAAGTGTGGAATTATTGTCCACCTAGTGAACCTTCGTCATTCGTATTCTTTCCACCCCTCCTGATGTGTATCTCGTGTCTCAACCCGAGAGATGGTTCTAAGTCTCATTCCGTGAGTTAATCCTGAGTTGTTCGACCTTCGAGAAGACCGATCCTTCTAGAGTTTTCCTTTCCTCTTCTTGTCAGGATTAGCTGAAGTTCTCAGAGCAAGACGACAAGACAAAGATGGTTTCAAATCAACGTTCATTTGAAGTGCAACCTGGATCGTGAAGATTGTACTAGTTTGCGTTTCCCCTTCACCTTACCCTACGCTTGAATCTCGAGACGCGATTCTTGTTTAGTGGGGGTGAGTTGTCACATCCCTAGCTTCTGGTGCTGCCTGGTGTGTGCATCATGTTTAAATTTTTGAAACTTGAACTGAGGAATTTAGAAGCCTCAAAACCCTAAATAAAAGTAGGGCAAAAACCCGAAAAATCTCATTCATTGTTCCAAAATGCTCTTCTTAAATGTTTGATAATTTTTGGCAAGGGTTCTGGTCCCAACCAAAATATTGAACATTTTAAGGATTTATTTTTGGGACTTTGAATTTAAATCATTAGCTATTTGAATTTGAATTATATTCATATAACTAGAATATAATTTCAAATACCCCTGAAATATTTTATGAGCTTTTGGAAAAGTCCATCTAGCCAAATAAAAATATTCAGAGGAATTTTTGGCATTGTTTGAATTATTTTAAATTCAAAACAGTGGCAAAAGAATTAAATAAAAATAAAATAGAAAACAGTAAATAAAAAAAGAGCAGAAGACCTACCTGTTGCTCACCTGGTAGCCCAGCCGGCCCAGCTTCTGCGCGGCCCGTTACTATGCAGCCCAGCTGCCAGTCATCTTCCTCCCCCTCGCCCCGAAGCAGCTGCGTGCTGGACGCACGCGCGCCGACGCCGGCCACCTCCTGCTTCGTGCTGGAGGCCTCCCCTTCGAGCCTATCCATGCGTGGAGACGCCACGCAGCCGCCCGGAGCCGTCCAGCCCTTCCTCTCTTCCCTGGAGCTCTCTCCCCTTCCCTGGCTCTCTCTCCCTCGCTGTTCCCCACCTCACCGGACCGCGCCGACGCTACCGACGAGCACCACCGCGGCTATCGCCTCCCCCTCGTCCTCTCGAGCGGTCCAGGAGCTCCGCCATGACCTGCTCTTCATCTTCGCTGAGACAAACGATGCCGGAGCGCCCCGCAGCGCCGTCATCGTTGTTGCCTTCGTCCTCTGCACCGACAGCCGTCGTCGTCGATTCGCAGCAACCCGACCGCCCCCGACCTCGCCGACGACGCCATCGGACGCGCTGTGAGCACCCGCATCGTCTCCCCCTTCTCCCATGGTCGCGCCCGCTCTCTACGCTGTAGCCCCGCCATGGCCGAACCTTCGCCGCCGCCGCCGCACTCGTCGCCGGTGATGCTCCGGTGACCATTTGGTCCCGGGCATGCGCCCAACGCACTCCCCGCATCGCGTAGAGCCTCCGTGGCACTTCGCCGCGCTTGTTTGCGCACCGCAGCCCCATCCCCACTTGCACCCGAGCTTCGGCCGCCGCCGAGCTCGTCGCCGGCACCACTCCGGCCACTTCCCGGCCGCGCCACCACCACAGTTGGATGCGGACGAGCGTCCGCATCCCGAAGCTGTGCTCCGCGCGCCAAACCGAGCCCTGTGGGCAAAACCCGAGGCTCGCCACCGCGGCTGGCCTCGCCGGCGTCAAGTCGCCGGTGGGTTTGACCCACGTTGACCACGGCGGGACCCCCCCCCCTGTGTCCATGACAGGTGGGGCCGGCCTGTTAATTAGGTTAGGATTAGTGTTAACTAAAAACTAGTTAGACTAATTACACTGACATGCGGGCCCCGCCCGGCTAACCAAGTTAGTTAGGGTTAATTTTAATTAGTTTAGTTAGTCCAGACACTGACATGCAGGGCCCACAGGTCAGTTTGACCTGGACGGCGCCCGTTGACCTGCTGACGTCATGCCAACGTCATGCTGACGCAATAATTCCTTTCTGGAATTTAAATAAATCTTAAATGATTTAATATTTTCAGAAAATGCCCTAAACCTCTAAAATTCATAGAAATTCAACCGTAGCTCCAAATTAAATAATTTATATATGAAAAATTATCAGAAAAATTCAAGGAATCCATCTGTACCATTTTCATGCATGTTAGAACAACTTATCACTACTGTTTAGGACAAATGAAGTGAATGACATTTGAATAATCACATATGGAGTTTGAATTTGAATCTTGTATTCAAACCAACTTCATTTAATCTGTTGCTAGTTGCATTAGCTCAAAACACATTCATTTTGCCATGTCATGATCATGCATCATATTGTGCATTGCATTGATTGTGTTCCTTTTTGTGTTGCCGGTATTTGTCCCCTCTCGATAGACGTGATACCGATGACGTGATCGTTGACACTGATGAAGACTCAATGTTATCTTCAGAAGTGCCAGGCAAGCAAAACCCCCTTGTTCATTCCGATGAAATCCCACTCTCTTGCTCCTGCTCTCTTTTACTGCATTAGGACAACAACGACATATTTGATACTTGCTGCGGTAGCTGAACCCTTATCCTTTGCATGACCTGTCATTGCCACAGTAAATAGATGAAACCCACTAGCATGAGTAGGAGTTGTTTGAGCCCTGATGTGCCTACTCATTCATGCTTGTTTGTCATGCCTGCTACTGCTTAGAGTTGAGTCAGGTCTGATTCGTCGGGGATGAATCAGAGGCGTGTGAACATGTCATACTATGGGTGAACTAAGTGTGTGAACACGATTTGGTAAAGGTAGCGGTGAGAGGCCATGTAGGAGTACATGGTGGGTTGTCTCATTGCAGCCGTCCTCAGGAACTGAGTTCTGTGTTTGTGATCCATGACCAGTTACTACCACACATTGGGTTCCGGTAACTCGACCCCTCTCGACTTATTAATCAACATGATCTCTGTCCAGGAGTTGCAACTAGTTTCTGGTGTTTGTAGGTAGTGTTAGTAGTCTACCAAGTGGCACCCGGTACAGGTGGGCTTGGGACAGACTAGAAACAGTGGCACGGTGTACCAAGTGGCACCCGGATGGTGGGCTTGGGAACCCTGCACACATCGTTTGGGGCCGTGAGCGACACCCCGGCCGGATCTCCTTGCGGATGGAACCCGAATAGGCAATAAACCTGGACTAGAGACTTGTTCGGTTAATCAGGTCGTGGCCGACTCCCTCGTCCGGCTTCCGCTTGAAGGTTGCCGAGGTACATGACGTGTACAGGGCGGTAAGTGGCGAGAGCGTGTGTGAAGAAGTACACCCCTGCAGGGTTAACATCATCTATTCGAATAGCCGGATTCCTCGGATATGGAAACTTGGACCCCTTGCATAGTTCATAGACAAGGGAAAGTGGATACTCTAAAATACGCAAGATAAGCGTGAGTGCTATGGATGGCGTTCTCGTAGGGAGACGGGAGCGGATCCATAGTGGTGTATTGATATGGTGAATATGTGGACTCGTGTGCGCCACCTCAAAAGAGTCGCTTGCAGTCGTAGTTCAGAATAGCCACCGAGTCAAAGCTGGCTTGCTGCAGTCAAACTCCACCATCCCCTTTGTTGATAATGATGCATATGTAGATAGATCTGATGTAAGTCTTGCTGGGTACATTTGTACTCACGTTGCTTAATTTATGTTTTTGCAGAGAGACTTCAGTCTCACTAGTAGTTCCACGTGGACTTCGACGTTTAGCTTGTTACCTCAGCTACGATCTTGTGCCCTCGGCAGGATCTGGTAGATAGTCAGGCTTCTCAGCCTTTTTCATTTATAGTTGTCTGTACTCAGACATGATAGCTTCCGCTTGTGCTTTGTTTTGTATGCTCTGAATGTTGGGTCGTGAGACCCCTGTATGTAATATCTCGCTCCTCGGAGCCTATTGAATAAATACTTGAGTTGTAGAGTCATGTTGTGATGCCATGTTGTATTTGCACATATCGAGCATATTGTGTGTATGTTATTGAAATGCTTGGTATGTGTGGGATCTGACCATCTAGTTGTTTATCTTTAGTAGCCTCTCTTACCGGGAAATGTCTCCTAGTGTTTCCACCGAGCCATGGTAGCTTGCTACTGCTCCGGAACACTTAGGCTGGCCAGCATGTGTCCTTCTTCGTTCCTGTGTCTGTCCCTTCGGGGAAATGTCACGCGATGAATACTGGAGTCCTGTTAGCCCACTACAGCCCGGTTCACCGGAGTCCTGCTAGCCTAGTGCTACAGCCTGGATTCACTCGCTGATGACCGACACGTTCGATGCTGGGTCATGGATGCCTGTCCCTGTAAGTCTGTGCCACTTTGGGTTTACGACTAGCCATGTCAGCCCGGGCTCCTTATCATATGGATGCTAGCGACACTGTCATATACGTGTGCCAAAAGGCACAAACGGTCCCGGGCTAAGGTAAGGCGACACCCGTGGGAATACCGTGCGTGAGGCCGCAAAGTGATATGAGGTGTTACATGCTAGATCGATGCGACATTGAGTCGGGGTCCTGACAAGTAGTTATTAACATCATTGTAACCCGCTGTTGCAGCAGCAAAGCAGTTAAACAAACAAGTAGATATTTAAGTTAAGGCAAACAGGTAATTCTTAACAGTAAGTATCAAACACATAGATAGGCGCAGTCTACAATATGATTAACATGCTGTGCCATTATGTAATCAGTAGCAAACTAAATTAAGCCAAGCAACATAATTGAATTTTTTTTGCAATAAGAGGCTAACTAAAATTCTGAGAAGTAGGTAACTGAACTTACGCTAGTTCTTTGTACAGGCACACTGTAACTTCTTTTTTGCTTACAAGGTTGTACAAAGGAGTCCATGGCATCAATTGCTTGGATACGCAGTCCCAATACTTCTTTCTTTCCACACTGCATGGGTAAGTCGAATGGTTAATCTGGTAAGATGGTGCATCCTTGATATGCTATAGGAGGACATGTAGTCAGACCAGTTGTAGCCAAACACATCACACTGGCTTTTACTGTATATTTCATGCGATTACTTTTGGCGTATCGAGATCTAAGCAATCTACAATAGGATGAAAAGACTGGCATCCTTCACATTATTGGCGAACTTAGTTCATAGAAACAAGCAATTCAACCATTCTGTTGGTAAATCAAAAGCGCCACTGGAATATTTTTCACTATCCAATCATACACGCAAAAAGGGGTGACGCCACCATAGGGGATGGTATGGGCGGCCGCCTCTGGTGGCTGGAAAGTGTGCACCTAGTTTGAGTCGTCCAGGTTGGCCCACGCTAGTTTTGTTCATCCCAACGCACGAGCATGCAATGTAAAAAATGAAGAAAAATGTTTCAATTTGGATGGGCCAATAACATAAGTGCAAGGCATGACCTATAGCAGGCTCGCTGCCCAAACGAGCGCCTCCCATATCGATCAACAGCTGGAAAAATCCCAATTCATTCGCTCTAGCCTCCAGTCTGGTTCGCTCCTAACTTAGCCACCACTGGACAGACAAACACAGCACTTCCTCGCGCCCTCGTTGGAGGGCGGTCCCGGACTTCAAGTGAACGGAAGGACAAGAAGATGAAGATCCAACCCTGGGTGTAGCATGTGTGGGAGGCAGCGGCAGCAGCACGGGCATGGCATCGAGCATGCGCAAATGGACAGTCGCAGCTTGCAAGAGTAGCATGCGCAACGAGCAGGTCCATCACATCTCTGATTATATCTAATTCAACTCTTCAATTTCTGGCCAATAGTTAAACCTGACGGTGTTGTAAAATTGCTTGTATGTAGGGAATCTATGAGAAATGAAACCAATTTCTACTTATTTTATAACTCCCCCAATCAATACTGAACTGACTGAATCTGATGTATCTAATCAAGTTTCCGATGTAAACATACAAGCTCATGTTGTTCTTGAGCCTGAAGTGTCTAATGAACAGACTGCTAATGAAGGATTTGATGCAAACATTTTACATGCTCCTAGTGATGAACATATAGTGTCTAATGAGGGATCTAATGCAAGCATTTTGCAAGCTCATTGAAGGATTTAGTGTCTAATGATGATCTACTATGTTGAGAGAGACATAGATTTGCAGGCATCGATGATAAGCAAATTATAGTGCATTTTCATAGCTTTAGGAAACGTCGAGGCCATCTACCAGAAAGTCCCCGTATCATGACAACATAGCATAAATACTTTTCTAATCTGTTGTTTGAAACTATTGGCATACTTGTGCCAGATAGATATATTGATATGCAGTTTGCGCACTGGTTATCCGTGCAATTACAATTCGATATTTTCAGCCAGAGAACGAATAATTCAAGAAGGTATAGACCATGTTTGTAGTTCCTATACACCATGTTGCATTTTGTGTTTTTTGGTGCTTGCATCATTTAGTGTTTATAATCTGAACTACTTTGGATCATTAGCTGGTTTTCAAAGTGCATGTAGCCTCACATTTCTCAAGTTATGTTGATTTCGGAAGTGCAAGTGCCTTCGTATTTTTTAAGTTAAATGTTCGCCCCTGGTAACTTGAATTCGTGGATCAGCCACTACACACAAATCATACACGAATGCCAGTATGAATTAAATGAAATGCAGGGATTGACGCTAGCTCGTTGTACAGGCTCACTACAGCTCTGCCTGCGCTTGGGATGTTCCATGTACATGTCCATGTTACCACTTATTTGGATGTGCAGGCCTTGTGCTCCTTGCATCCCCCTCTGCATTTTTGACACGGCGAATGGTTGATCAAATAAGAGGAATCGACCTTGATGTTGTACCGGAGGACAGATACTTACAAGGTTATACGGGTGTGCAGGATGTGTACCAGATCCCGTAGCGCCGTCATGCTTCGCTAAAAAATGGATTTTCTTGTTTCAGATGATATCTCCAGAAGAAATAAGAGTTAAAGTCAGAGTTGCATAGGCATGTAAGCTAAGAGAGAAGTGAAATGATATCCAAACATCGTCGGAATAGTGCACAAGGGAGTGATGTGTGGATACCTAGTTTGGGCCGGCGTTTGGGCATGCTCGCCTAGCTAGAGTGCGGGTCACTTCAGAGCCGTTGAGGGTGATGCGCTGGCGTTGGCTGGCCGTGCACGGATGCAGATCTTGAGTGGCAGCGGAGCGCTACGATGCGGTGGACGAGACCGTTGGTGAAGCCCCAATGGCTTCGGGGGGGGGGAGGTGCGATGATGTGCTCGGTGAAGTAGCCCCGGTGAGCTGGGAGATGGCGGCGGTGAAGCGCACCTGATGCGGTGGAACTTGGTGTCTATGAGGCATGTCGGTTGCGGCAGCCGACGTTGTCGGTGGACCACCCGGTGCGATGGACGAGGGCGTAGATGAGGTAGCTCCAGTGCGGTGGTGAAGCGCGGCCGTCGTCTCCGTCGTCGTCGTCCGGCATAGAGGTGGGGAACAGTGGGGAAAGAGACGAGACGAGGGGCGATTCGAGGGTTGGCAGCGAATTAGGGATTTGAGCAATCTGGGTGCGGAAGGGACGGTGGAGAAGAGAGATTTTGCAGGGCTGGAATTGGGGCCGCCAGATATTTCAATCCGAAACGTGGAAGCGCGAACTTATATTGTCGTCGTCCTTTTTTTTGGGGGGAGGGGGGTGGGTGGCTAGGTGCTATGCGTCCGTCCGACACACGCGACCACCCCGATAGGACTGTGCTTCGGTGCCTTAAGGCACCTGCCTTTGTGTCCATGACATGTGGGCCCAACAGGTGGCTGGCCCGCATGTCAGTGACCCGAAGGCAGTTGCCTTTAAGGCACCGAAGCAGCGTCCACCCCGACACGACCCTAGTCTGCCTGGTGCGCCTACATTTGAGAATGCAGACAAATCTTCTTTCATTTGCAAATGAATCTGCATGTATTACCATGCCCGTGTTTTCCTTGCAATAATTAGTCATTCGAAACGAGATACTCCATCCGTTCACTTTTGTAAGTCGTTTCAGACAACTTAAAATGAATTGTTTAGCACATTGTCTGAAATGTCTTCAAGGTCTTATAAAAGTGAACAGAGGGAGTACTATAAATTAATTAATGAGGAGTTATTTGAAAAAAAATCGAAACGGTACCCACGCTAACATGGATTAGAGTGTGTGTCACATAATTAGTTATTTGAATTAGAGTGTGTGTCACGTAGTTAGTTATTTGAATCAGAGTGTGTGTCACGTAGCGATCTCCAATTCTAACATGGATTTCACATTTCACGGTATCCATGCTACTTTTTTAATACAAATTCATATGTATATGATGAACACTATGGTAGTGAGAAAACAATTGGATGGAGACAAACATATGACCTAGAAAATAGCACAACAAACTGAGTCAGTGTCAACTTTTCGAAACTTAGTATGGCACGAATTCAAAATAATTACCCGTATGCCTGGTCCTCGGTTCAAATCTTACAATGTACACCGAATTGAAAGATCGATATTAAGTCTCGTACTATGTAGATTCAAATGTTGTTTTTAGCCCCCCCCCCCCCCCCCCGCACAAACGCTACATACTTCCTATATCGGTCAATCTTCCTCTCCTAACCACCTTAGGAAGTTATTTCTCTCCATGTTTTGATCTCTAAGTCTCTCAACTACACAACCCTTTTTTCCACTCTGTTACCAAATGTATCTACCTCACACACCCGCCATTGCACCCCCATGCCGAGCTCTCTCTCTCTCCCCCTCTCCCTCTCACCCTCTCGTGCTAAATACATGCATTGCCTATCTAGCCCCCAACCTCTTGTGCGCACGCACGCACGTTGTATATCTAGGTCACTCCCTCGTGACTGTCTCACTCTTTCTTCCGCACGGCGGGCCACACTCGCTCAATCTCGCTCTCTTTATCTGAGCCTCGTTTAACCTCGTTTTCTTTCACACACAAATGATATATCTCCCTGGTCGGGCCTCGATCGACACACTCTGTACTCTCTGACGCAGATTGTCTATCTAGGTCAGTCCATCCAAGCCGCGGCCACTCTTTCGACCTCATGGTGGGCCACGCTCACTCAATCTCTCTCTCTGTCTCTCTCTCTCTGTATGTCTCGATTGACCTCGCTCTTTTTCGGAAAAAAATGATATATCACCATGTTTGAGCCCAATTCGACCTATTCACATTGTATACTCTCTCACGCACATCGTCTATCTAGGTCACTCTCTCCAACCCGTCTCACTCTTTAGATCGCACGGTGACCCTATGTGATCGGTTGACCTTGCTTCCTCCCACGCACAAAATATATCTACACGTCTGTGACTAAATCATCTCTCAAGCTCTATCTTACAGCCCTCACCCTTCCCAAAAAGCTCAATTGGACAATATCTCTCCAGAGCATATATATTTGTCCAATGAATGTCGGACCACACTCACTTTGTCTCTCTATCTATATGTAACTCGATTGACCTCGCTTTCTCACACCGTATCTTCCACACGTTGAAGCTACTACCTCTCCATCCCTCACAAAGCCTGAGCTATTTACATTGTGAGGGGCACTCCAACCTTGGATTAATTTGTGTAGGCATTTATTCCGGTCGGTTTAGATTATATTATCGTAGCATTCGGCCCACAACTACTCCGAACACTGTTGCAACCCACACATTTCCCCTAGTTGATTTCCCTCTAGCTCGGTCATCGCTCTCTCGCACGTCCTTTCTCGCCTTCAATGTCGCACCATGGTATTATTGAAAAAACTATGTTGTTCTCTTTAATTATTATAAATAAGCTACAAAACTACACACCGATAGTCCACTTGGAATGGAACAAATTTCGACCCACAAATTAAAGTGCTACAAACTACACACCGAGGGGCCCACATGTCATGAAACCAATTTGGACCCATATACAAATTGAAAAATAAAGGACGAGGATCGAACATGCGACCGGGCCTTCAAGCCGCACGTTAATAGGCAACATATGTAGAATAGCAATGTTTGTTGTACCCCCTTTGTTCACATAATGTTTTTATATTTCCATAGCCTAATTAATGGATAACATGTAATATTATTTTTAGTACTATTCGCCTTCACTTACTGGTGGGTTCCATGTGTGCTCTCTCTCTCCTCCCCTTCTGCGTTTAGACCCACAGGTAAACAGGAAGAACTCGCGGGCGATGTTGCCGTCGACCATATCTGGACGCGTTCACAAGTCATGGCACCAGTTTCACGTACTAGCAGCACTAGTCAATGTGTACGTGCAATGCATGTTAATTTGGAAGTATATTAAGTGCATGCGGATATTAACTACTAGGATATTATTTGCGTGTTGTCATGTGATTAGCACTATTTTTGGCATGAAATTAACTACACGCTAAACGTGTTGACCACTTGACATTGAAGAAGTCTAGACGTTGGATGACATGGAATACATGTGGCTTGATGACGTTTTATATTTAATTTCATACGGCTCTAGCAGAACATTCAATTGATCAAACCATACATTTCGTTCAGTCTGACTTGGAATTTAAATTATATGACGATTGATATAAAATACACGGAAATGATAAATGTTCGGATTTTAAGCATGGTAATCCGAACGTTTTTCATGGAAAATTTAGATTATGCGGTGGCACCGGGGGCGTCTCCTAGTGGGAAGACGCCCCTCTGCTGTGCCCTGTGTGTCATCAGGCCACTGACCGACGGCGATGGCGGCTTCTTGCGCTGTTGTTCGCGTACTCCTGGACGTTGTCCTAGCTTCAAGGAAGGCCAAAATGTTCTGGACATAGGAGCAAGTCAACTGGCGGGAGGAGGCGAATGGAGTTGGTCAAGGAAGCGGTCGATGGCGGCCATCCATGCCACTGAGGGGTGCACCGGCGCCCACGCGGGGACATGCGCTGTCAACGGCGCGGTGGAGAGATTCGTGTGCACGAGCACCGGCACGGGCGCGCACGTCAGTGCACGCGCAGGCGCATGCGCTGGCGGGTGCATGGGCACCGGCACAGGCGGGTGCACGGGCACCGGCACGGGCGTGCGTGGCAGTGCACATGCAGGCGCATGCGCTGGCAAGTGCATGGACACGTGAAAGTCGGCGGGGACCTCGTGGAACCCCGGGGGATCAAGCTCAGAGACAATGTGCGGCTCCCAGTCCATCAATGCCATGGGGATGGGCGCTGGCGCAGTCGGGGCGACGGGAGCCGAAATGGGAGCGGGGACAGGCGCGATGTCTTCCCGCAAGGTCAGTACAAGCTCGTCCCAAAGCGCCTTATGTTCTTGAGATTCTGGTTGGGTGTCTTCCTCAGGAAACTGGAACACTAAGGGCAGACCATTGTGATGTGGCATGGCGTACGTTTAGGTTAGGCTAGTTGGAGGTAGACGACAGGAGAATCGGAGAGGAAGAGAGAGGATTGTAGCGATACCGGGTAGTGCGGGGTTGATTTTAAACTGCGGCGCCGGAGACATTAAAAGTGGGAGCAGATGGGACGACGGTGGGCGCCGGAGCCTGGTGAAAGGGCTGGCCTCCCGGTGAGCCTGCACAGTGGTCTGCTCGCACGCCTCCCCGACAGCCGGCGCAGCGGTATGCTCGCACACCTCCCGTCGTCTCACATGCTTGCTCGGACAGCACCTGCCGATGAGAAGCGGTGACTCGTGGCAGCACGTAAACGCCCATGGTTTCAATAGTGAAAGCGTTCGCCTTAACGTGACAGGTATTTGTTCCAAAATACCTTGGCTCTTCATTTGTGTAACTTGTCATAAGCAGGTTGTCTCAAATTGAAGAAAAAACTTATGAAGTAATATCTGTGCCATATCACGTGACCATGCTTAGTTTCAAGAATTTATGCTCACTTTTGGATTTTCTGAAATTTAAGATCCAGGATTCGAAACAATATCATAACCTACATCATGCAATAAACTTTCAAGCCGTACATCTGTCCTTTTGTATTTCTTAAGAAAGGATTTGGTCAAACATTTTGCTTAGTTACACTTCAGACAAGTTATATATGCAGAGTAAAAAGATAATCCCTCCGTACCAGTGCATTGCCTGATATATTAACTCAAGTACTAAGCACGAACAAATGGGCTCAATTCTGTGCTCATCCTGGTGTAGTAGTAGTACTAGGCAATGCAGTTGACGGGTGACCTTGACGAGCGGAGACCGAGGGAATTGAACCGTGCTCGGCACGGTAGGTAACATTGTCTAGTTACTAAAGCATCCCTCCGTTGTTCATCGATAATGGACTGGGGACATGAGGGGAATTTCCTAGGGCTGGTATTCTGCCCGCCCGATATTTCGACTTGAAACACTGAGGCTCGACTGGTTGGGGTTGCCTAATGTGCGTACCACGAACGCCACCAAAGGACACGAGCCCGGTTTTTTAGGATCAACAAGAGCCAAGGTCTGGCTGGTACGCCATTGGGTCCTACCATAAGAGAATACGAAAGGAACCTGTTAAATTGCCGAAAGAATCTATGTGTATTACATACCCATATTTTCCTTGCAAATACTAATCTCAATGTGGTAATTGATTTATGACAAGTTGTTGAATTAGAGTGAGTTTGTGATATAGTGATCTCAACATGGATTTCACATTTCATGGTATCTCTAGTAAGTTTTCCAATACAAATTCAAATTTAAAAGATGAACAATATGGAGGTGAGAAACCTTTGTATGTATCAAGCATATGACCACACACAGACACACACGCACGAACACAACAAAAATCCAATAAGTAAAGTGCATCTATTTTTCCAAACCATGCATGTATGACATGAATTCGAAAATACTCCTTCTATTCCTAAATATTAGTCTTTTAGAGAGTTCAACAAGTGACTACATACAGAGCAAAACGAGTGAATCTAGACTCTAAAATATGTCTATAGACATCCGTATGTGCTAGTCCATTTGATGCCTCTAAAAAGACTAATATTTAGGAACGAACGGAGTAAAATGTAAGCCGTCCATGGTCCTTAGTTCAATATTTAAAATGAACATGAAACTGAAACATGAATATTAAGTCTAGTACTACAGTACATGCAAATGTTGTGTTTAGGCGGAGCTATGATTGTCGGGGGTTAACCCCTCGACCTTAGATAAAATTGTGGAGCTCTGTTTAGGGTTGTTTAGATTATATTTGTCCCCACCCTGCCAACCACCAATTGATTTTGCACCCCCACCCGTCCTCCCCGGGAGAATATCATGTGCCCCCATACCTTAGATGCTATATGCCGATACGAGTGGCATGGAGCTTGTAGATCTGAGATATAGCAGCTCACATGATGTGTCTTAATATTTTTGCAGGAAACCTTGATGAGTTTGAGAATTTCACACAATTTGTACAAAAACTACTTAGATGCCCTTTGATCCCATATCCAACGACCTCGAAGCTCGTATCACCATAGCATCTAAGATGAAGGAGGACATCATATTCTCCTCTATGTAAGAATATCATGTGCTACCACACCGTAGATGCTTTGGTGATACAAGCTCTTCAGAGGCGTTGGATTTGTGACCCAACACCTCCTTGGTGGTTCAAATGTTTTTTTGCAGAAAAGCCCCAAAAGAATTCGGCCACTGCTTACAAGCACAAAGACTGCTCAGATGCCATTGGATCTCAGATCAAACGACCTCCAAGCTCGTATCACCGTAGCATCCAAGCTACGATAGCACCTTATGTTTTCTCGCACGGGAGAGTATGAGGTGCTCCCGCACCATAGATTCTATGGTGATACGAGTTCACTGAGATCTAACGGCCCACAATAGGAGGTTTGAATGTTTTTGCAATATACGGCTGATAGAGTTTAGGAAATGCGCAGAAAGTACAAGTACTACGCATGTGCCATCTGATCACTAATCATATGACCTAGATGCTCATATCACCGTAGCGGGTAATTAAGCTACGAGGAGCACCTAATATGAGCACCGGGGAGCGGTTGGATCAAAGATGCAGCAGCACACACGAGGCCTGAATGTTTTATTTGCAAAAAAAAACCTTTGGAGAGTTTGGAAATTGCGCATAATTACAAAGACTACTCCCAAGCCATTGGATCTCACTTCCAACGATGTAAAAAATCGTATCACCTTAGTATCTAAGCTGCGGGGTGGATGTGATATTCTATGCCGCTCTCATTTTCGTTCGTAAACATGCAAAATATGTGTAACTTGTGTCGTTACTTGTCTAACCATGCAAAGTGTTTGTTCAAACAAACCATCCTACACTGAAATATTGGAACAACACACGGGGTTCCCACTTGTCATTAATCAAATTTGGACATAAAACTAACCAATCTGAAAGATGAGATTCGAACTGGCAACCTGGACCACAAAGCGTAAGTCGATAGCCTGAAAAAACGAACGGTTGTTGGCTTTGTCCTATAACTTGATTTTATACAGTACTTGCGTTGAGTAGAGTAGAGGGAGTGCCTCGTCAACACGTGCATGACCGTTGTCTCACTTACTAGTGGGTCCCAGGTCTACGATCTCAATCTCTCTTCTCTCCATCGTCTAAACTTTGCACGGGCACACACGAAGAGTTGCGCTAGCTTGCCGTGGTGTTATTACAACTAAAAAAGCTTTGAAAATAGAAGAATCGCCTAGAACAAGAGACGCTGTGGCTGGCCGAGACGGAGCTAACCACATATGTGATTTATATGCTAAACAGAGGGCATTCGATATGATGTCCGAACTAAGAACATGGTGTTAAATATTGTGTATATGATGTCTAAACTATGCAATGCAAGACACCGTATGCATGATATGGGCAGTATAACCGTGCCAAGTTAGAGCATACACCTCAGTGGGGGAATAGGACTGGTCATCTGTGTCTGAAGGCCTTGTTTTCACTCCAGATTTTTCCATCTCCCACCCAAATGGTTGATTCACAGGAAGAGTAGATTAATGTACAAACATTGTCGAGAAATGGAAATGTAATGAAGAAAAGGATGGGCAAGATATCATTCAAATATATGATGCCTGGTTAGACAGGATGGCATTGCACATTTCACATATATTATGGCTGGCTAAAAGACATGAGACCGCATAATTCCCATATATGATATAGAAACTAAATAGGTGGCATTACAGAACATGTCTAAACTAAGCAGATGACATATATGATGTTAAAAGTAGGCACTACAAGGCAACATATGCATGATATGACTAACATCATCATGCCAAGGTAGAGCAAACACCTTGGGGGGTAAATAGGAGTGGTCAGCGGCGTCCGAATCCGCCTCAGAACACATATCTTCCTCTGGATTACAATCTGGAGAGGGGTGGGGACGGTTTGCCCCACCATGGAGCGATGTCTGCATGACATTGTATTGCCGCGCAAAACTCTTCTCTTTTTCTCTACATGTTCAGCATGACTGTGTACAATATCTGACATGCATACGAAAAAAATATGGTGAGATTATGTAAGGAGAGCATGGAGAAATTTAGAGTGATGGTAACAACCAGTGGATCGATGCTTTTCCGTTGAACCAAAGTATCCCTAATGGATCGACATGAATGTATAGTAATAAGTGATGCAACAAGTGTACAACCTCTTTGCTGTAGCCGTGTCGACCTCAGCATCATTGCGTTGGTCACTGAAGCAGTTGTGGTAGAGGTGGCTGTCGGAGGTGTGGAGGAAGATCTGAGCAATCTGTAGACGGCGTCCAGGGCACTGCTCTATTGTGACGGATCATTCTGTCATTGGAGCAGCTTCGGTGAGCCCTAAGACGTCAAGGCTGAAGCAGCACAAGACATACATCATCAATCTCAAGTGGGATAGTAATAGCATCTCCAATAGATGATGTAAAATGGATGTAAAATTAACATCACCAAAAACCACCTGACTATAACAAATGAGGTAAAAACTGTTGACTCTGAACTTAACTGTCGAAACTGAAATTTACTGTGGAATCTAAATGCTACTGTCGAAACTGAACGCAATGGTAGCAGAGAGGCAGTTGACATGTAGTTTAGGGAGGGCCTGTAGTTCATCTTCAGCCTGCACCCCCCTGAGCCGCCAGCCACCACCGGCCGAACCACCGGCCCCAACGCCACCTCGCCGCCCTGAAACAACTCACCACCGCCGCCCCGGCTAGCCCTCTAAGCCCCCCGCCCCAGCCTGAACCCTAAGATAGATAGTGGGGTACCTCTCCGGCGAGCCCCCG